>NC_079222.1:22116047-22451047 GCF_029633865.1 Lampris incognitus
CCAGACGGATGGGAAAAAGAGATAATGGAATTACTGACTGATTGGGAAAACATAACGGACAGTCTCTACACTGGCGGACATTCTGAGTAATGCATGATTTGCATTTTAATAGACATTGTGTGTTCTATATGGCTGTCAATCGATTACATTTGTAATTGACTTGATTACATGATATGCTAATTAATTAATCAAATTAATTTCAATTAATCACATATCAATATTTGCTTGGAAATTCCCCCAAATATATTCAACTCTAAAACTTTACAATTAATTAATTAATATAAACATTAAATTATATATATGCTAATTTGCATTATTGTACACGTTATATTTTTATAATTAATTAATCAAAAATAATGCATTAATTTCACAGCCCTACTGTTCTATAATGATAATTCAGCAGGATAATTCACCAGTATGTGAAAATGTTAATCTAGTGAGATTTGCAAATATTTCGGTTGTTACAAGTACTACTAAGCTACCTTAGGAGACAAACTGTGTCTCGGGCTGAGTAATATAGCAACGGATCAAATTGTTATATGATGTAATCATCTAAATCAATTAAACCATGTGAAAGCCAAATCTTAAAATGTGTCTTTTAAATTAGCGCTTTCCCTCTCAATCTATTTCTTAAACGAATAATTGGCCAAATCATTTCAGCCACTATTAAAGTGAAAACTGCCACCCAAACCTACCTGACCTATACTGTGCAGCCAAGCATGATTAGAGGGAAAATAAATATTAAGGTAACCCTTTTTATGGTGCTAACTTTGTTTTTATTTCCATTTAGGCACACGTGAACTATGCTGAGGATACATTGAAACACAACACTCAATTATTTCAAAGGTTCAGTAAAACTGAAGTTCATAAATGGAAACAAATCAGCTGAGAATGATTTATTAGGCACTCATCAAATTCATATAATTTCTTTTTTTTTAAACCCTTGCTGTCGGCAGGCTTGGCATAAAACACAGGAAATATATATAATATAATAAATATTATATTGACACATAATATAATGTCTAGACAGAGTTAATCTGCAAGTAGCTTTCAGGTTCTCCACCTGAAAAGGCAGTCTTTATTAATTATCAAGAACCACTTATAATAACCCCATCCTTTGGATGACAATAGCACAGAGTTTTTTGTACCTTTGTAGACCCAACAGATCCCCCTCGTCCACATGTTTGATCAGCTAAACAACCATCAGCATTGCTTCTCCTAGAGGGGGACAATTACAACAAGTGAAACAAGGAAACTTAGTAGCGAAAAACGAGACCATGTTTCTGGTAAGATAGAAACATAGAAACAGACACTGACATATGTGTGACAAAACATAACTAGATTGTTTAGGATAGAAGTTAAAGATTTAAAGGAGAGGACTGGAAAAGGGGTCGGGGACTAAGAAGAAGCATGTAATCCAGAGAGTGTTCCAAGGGGTGTATGAGGCAGATGCTAGCAGTGAGTATGTGCATTTGACATGTCCACCTATGTGTGTAAAGTGTCCATCTGTGAGTACAAGGGATTAATCCCAATAAATTCTGGTGTCTGAGTTCTGCAACTTATCGTAGTGCCTCCGAGCAGCGGGCTCAGCAGTCACCCACGGGCCCCACAGTCGTGCAGACACCCCACAACCAAGAAAACAGCCGGAGCCCAAAGCACCGTAACCCCAGAGGAATACCAAGCCCACAGGGAGGCCAGGAAACTGCATGCCCCCGAGGAGCACAAACGAGTCCCCAAAAGCACAAGCTGGACATGCACTCCCCCAAGCCACACCCCTACCACCAACCCTCAGGCACAGGCACAAGGCACATCCGCAGCCGTGGGACCCAAGCACAAGCACTGACTGCCAGCCCGGAGCCAGTACCCATGACCAACAGACCCAGCACACCGCTGGGACCGCCCACCCAGTGGACAAGCAGGGGGCCGCCATCCACACCCAACACAGGGGTGAGGCCTGCCACACTGAATCCAGGTAGAAACCCCATCTGACTGCACGGACCGAGCATAAAACCACATAGCCAAAAACACTCAACAACTCAACCCTCCCTCCCAGAGGGGTTGGGAGTTGGGGGGCAGGGCCCCGCCAGCCAAACATATCATCCCCAACTGCCCCCCGCGCCTGCGGACAGCCACACATGTGGACCCCGCAACGCCCTCTGCGCCTATGGCGCCCATTACAGAAAAGTCACGCAGTGACAGCAAGTCCAACAGCCCCCCCTCACTTCATGGCACACACTCACAATGATGAGCCACCACCCAGGGGCCCCAGAAAGCACCTGGCAGCAGTCAACACAGCCCTGCCGGAACACAGCAGAACAGACACCACTCAGCACCAAGGACAGAACGATCCACCTGGGCAGGGGGCTCTCCCGGCCAGCCCCCGGCCAACCAACCACCCACACTGACATGCTGATGACCTGCCCATCCCGATAGTCCCAGTGCGTATTGAGCACTCATGATTGTGCGCTCGTACCGTGTGCGTAGTTAAAATGGCAGGATGTGGAGGTATTAGTCATCCAGGCTCATCAGGCCCGAACCACTCACTCCTCCTGCTCAGCTGACAATGACCTCGTAGTGGGTGTTGTTTGGAGTATGGTTTGTGTGAACGTGTGGGTTTACTAAACTTGTGTGATTGGGGTTAAAATTCCAGGACATTGTCGAGGTGCAAGCAGGGATAAGAGCATCGTGGGCATGATCTCAACCTTCCACCTCGCTTCCACCCAAATGGCTAGCACCTCACCTGTCCCACAAACCCTAGGCCTGTCATTTGGTGTGTGTGTGTGTGTGTGTGTGTGTGTGTGTGTGTGTGTGGGTGGGTGGGTGGGTGGGTGTGTGTGTGGGTGGGTGGGTGGGTGGGTGGGTGGGTGGGTGTTTGTGGGTGTTTGTGTGCGTGTTCATGCTGCATACACATTCCAGAATTGGAAGAGAAGGCCAAGGCACATCAGGACCAGTTTAGGAGTGCAGCCGGCCAGAGAGCGGCCAAACAGACACCCCTGGAACAAGCCCACGGCTCATCCCTGGTACCAGAGGGCAAACCATCTGCAGTGACCAACTGGGGCTCAAGCATGGCAGGCTGTTCTGCACCTCAAGCAAGTCCCCAACCAGCACCCCACTGCCAAACACACTGGCCACGGATTTGGCTGATGTCCCCCCACCCACCATCTGGCCCCCCGAGCCAGAAGCCACCCATGTGCCGAGAGAAGTGAGGTTAGAGCAGCAAGGATAATTTCACGTAATTTCAGTTACAAATATATGTCAGTTGATCACAGATACCCCCAAAACACTAGGTGGGTTCAAGGGACATAATTACGAGTCAGTATATGGTGTGACCACCATTTGCCTCTTACAATGCAAAACATCTCCCTATCCTTGATCAGGATGTTTCTTGTGAGTTGTGGAACATTGTCCCCCTCCTCTTCAATGATGAGGCAAATGTGTTTGATACTTGTGGGATCTGGTACACAGTATTGCATGTGCCAGTCCAGAACGTCCCAAGGGATGCTCAATGGATGACATGTCTGGTGAGTATACAGGCAGTGGAAAAACTGGAACATTTTCAGTGGCCAGATATTCAGTACAGATCCTTGCAACATATGGCCATGTGTTATAAAGCTGAAACGTGAATTTGTGGTGGTGGATGAATGGCACAACAACTGGCCTCAGGATCTCACCACGGCATCTCTTTGCATTCATTCAAATTACCTTTGACAAATTGAACAGCATTCTTTGTCTGTATGATATGACTGCCAATACCAAAACCCCACCACCTCCATACTCCACTCTTTCAACGACATGGCACCAGCAAACCACTCACATTCATGGCACCATACACAACACCTTCCATCTACCCGGTACAGCTTAAACTGGCATTCATTGCTGAAGAGGAACCTTCTCCAGCGTGCCAGGGGCCATCGCTGGTTAACATTTGCCCACTCGGGATGGTTAAGGCACCATACAGCATTCTGGCAGTTTGATCAGAGTTCTTTGGTTATGCAAACCAAATGTTTCATCAGCTATCTGTGTGTCTGGTCTCAGGCGATCCCGCCGCGGGTGCAGAAGCTGGATGTAACAATCGTGGGCTGGTGTGATATACAGTTGTGAGGCTGTTTTGCCGTACTGTCAAAACCTTTGTAACGACTCCAGAGACGGCTTATGGTAGCGAAGTGGACAGTCAATATTCTGGCAACAGCTCTAGTGGACATTCTTGCAATCTGCATGCCAGCTGAGCAATCTCTCAGCATTTGTGGCATCTCTGGCATGTAAAAACTGCACATTTTAGAGTGCCCTTTTATTATTTCCATTGCAACAAACACCTGAGCGATGATAATGCTGTTTAATCGGCATGCTGGTGTCACACCTGACGGATAGATGGATTTTTTTAGCAACAGATAACATAAGACAAAAACAAAAGTTTTGTATCACTGTATTAACATCATCCCACTGGCTTACATTAGGTGACAGCTACCCGAACGCCTGTTTCTTGAGAGTACACGGTTGTAAGCAAGACTGGACAGTGGCAAATACTGTACATTAAAGTAGAATCGAGGAGACAGCAGAAAAAATGTGAGAGAAAGTTGTAAAGGGAGAGCATTTTAGGCATCACTCAATGATGGCCTGAATCAGTCACATGCTGTCAGTCTGTTGAAATGAAAAATGTCACCTGGTTATGTTACCGGTTTACCAGGCAGTTATAGCACTTCGCAAAGTTATGCTCTCCACTGCAAGATCACACACGTCTTTGTGAATTATTTACATTATGGTATTTTAGAAAGTAGAAATCACATACGACTGGGCAGGACAGGCAGGGAGACTGGACTGGATCCTCAATGAACCAAGGGCTACTTTTTTTGTATATGCTCTTCAACACACATGATGTATGAATGTATGTGTGTGATGTATACTGTACCACCAGGTAGTATAACACGGGACAGCAGAGTACGCATCACATCACCGACATTATTTTTTATCATTTCCATCTGGACACATCAGTCAGTGAAAAAGTGGCTTGGTCTGTGCTGCCTCTGTCATCTGAATTACTCTGAAAGCCAGTGAAACCTTTACAACTGACAGACATTCCACAGAAGAAGGTAAAAAAATGTACTGTTATTAAGAAGAGTTGTGTTGGGGCGCCCCGGTGGCTCACCTGGTAGAGCACATACCACATAAGGATGAGTTCTTACCGCAGTGGCCTGGGTTCGAATCCGGCCCGGACCTTTTGCTGTATATATATGTGTGTGTGTATGTGTGTGTGTTCGTGCAGTGGTTAGGAGCTGTACAGCGGTTTGATGTGTCACATTGGATCTTCTTTCTCAGAAGGATTAGGATAACGCTATGGTTATTATCCCTCTTATCTCCTGTTTAATTGACACTTTGAAGGAGCACATGAAAGTACTGCTATGCTGTCCATTGTTTGTATCTGTGTGTGTGTGTGTGTGTGGGTGTGTGGGTGTGTCCGTCCATGTGTGTCCGTGTGTGTTTGTATTCTGTTGACCATGGATGGGGCCTGTGAATTCATTCTATGCTCAACTACACTTTCAGCACCCCTCAATCTTCACTGCAGACAAAACACAGTGATTACAGCAATGGGTCTCCATCCCCAGAGCTTTCCTTTGACAGGCCATGCAGCTGATCTACTGCACATACTGAACCGTGTGTGTGTGTGTGTGTGTGTGTGTGTGTGTGTGTGTGTGTGTGTGTGTGTGTGTGTGTGTGTGTGTGTGTGTGTGTGTGTGTGTGTGTGTGTGTGTGTGTGTGTTCTTGCTCAGCTGTATTTCTGAGGAACAATTTGACTCATCAATTATAAGTGTGAGGACATTTTTGTAACGCTGGGGCCAACAGACAGCGGGACTGAAATGCACGACTCACGCAAGGCGGGGAGGATAAACGTCTTTACTGAAGATGGGTTCGGTACACAGTAAATCAGCCCCATAGACAGGCAGAGATATCCATTAAACGTTAGGCAAAGGCAGAGTCAAAACACAGAAGCTAGTGGGAATGTTACTCAGGAACACACGAGAGGTAAAGAGCTGGAACGCTCTGACACGGAGGTACCAAGACTAACTGGCAAAGAAACAGGGAAAATGAGGAGGTGTATATACAGGGTAGACTAATGACGAAATCAGGAGCAGTTGAGTAATCGGACACAGGCGAGGGTAATGAAGGAGGCTGGAAACACTTGAGGACAGGAACTTCAGAATGAGGCTGTGACGTTACAATGTTCGCCAGGCCTCACTTCTTCAAGGGGCTATTTTATCGATAGCAGTTGGGTTTAGGGTCAGGGTTAGGACTGAGATTAGGTTAAAGTTAGGGTTAAGGTAAAGATTAAGGTTAGGCATGTAGGTCTGGTGGATAAGGGTGGGGTTAGGGGCTAGGGAAATGGTTTCATTAATGAAAGTCCTTACATTTATCAAACAAAGCGTGTGTGTGTGTGTTTGCATGTGTTAGAGTGGCTTATCTGGACCTATCATATGATGGACGATGGGCCAAACATGGCGGCCCATTTATTTCAATTAGAGCTGCTCACTCAGCGCATATGGCTGGCATGTCCTCGGTGGCCGAGCATGGAAACACAAATAATGTGGGGCCATGGAACCCAAAACGCTTTTTTCCCATGGAGGTACGTACGTGTGAAAGGAACGGCCCGGAGAGCTTCTAAAATACATTTTGGGCATCGCAAAAATGCAAACTCAACTCTTTGAATGGTCAAATTGTATATCAAGTCCATTTTTTTTAACAAGCCACTTTTTTGTGAATGTGCATGCACTCTCTCTCGTGCACGCTATACGCATGTGCTTTGAAGTTAGCTACCTTCATCCATCCATCCATCCATTATCCGAACCGCTTATCCTGCTCTCAGGGTCGCAGGGATGCTGGAGCCTATCCCAGCAGTCATTGGGCGGCAGGCGGGGAGACATCCTGGACTTGCCGCCAGGCCATCACAGGGCGGGAGCTACCTCCATCATAGTTAGAATTGTGAGTGTGTCTGGGTGTTTGAAAACATGCACGTTTTTATTTTGCTGATGAAATAGGTTGCTTACAAGTTAAAGTTAACTAGATTGCCGTTTTTTAATTAGGTTTGATTCGGATCATGTTTAATTAGCCTGAAACTGCAGCTGCATGCACCAGTGCGCTATTGTATATACAGTGCATCCGGAAAGTATTCACACTATTTCACTTTCCCCACATTTTGTTATGTTACAGCCTTATTCCAAAATGGATTAAATTCCTTTTTTCTCATCAATCTACATACAATATCCGATAATGACAAAGTGAAAAAGGTTTTGTAGAAATGTTTGCAAATTTATTAAAAATAAAAAACTGAAATATTGCATGTACATAAGTATTCACACCCTTTACTCAGTACTTGGTTGAGTCACCCTTGGCAGCGATTACAGCCTCAAGTCTTCTTGGGTATGAAGCTATAAGCTTGGCACACCTATATTTGGGGTATTTCTCCCATTCTTCTCTGCAGATCCTCTCGAGCTCTGTAAGGTTAGATGGGGAGCGTCGCTGCACAGCTATTTTCAGGTCTTTCCAGAGATGTTCAATGGGGTTCAAGTCTGGGCTCTGGCTGGGCCACTCAAGGACATTCACAGACTTTTCCCGGAGCCACTCCGTTGTCTTGGCTGTGTGCTTAGGGTCGTTGTCGTGTTGAAAGGTAAACCTTCACCCCAGTCTGAGGTCCTGAGCGCTCTGGAGCAGGTTTTCATCAAGGATCTCTCTGTACTTTGCTCCATTCATCTTTCCCTCGATCCTGACTAGTCTGCCAGTTCCTGCCGCTGAAAAACATCCCCACAGCATGATGCTGCCACCACCATGCTTCACTGTAGGGATGCTATTAGCAAGGTGATGAGAGGTGCCTGGTTTCCTCCAGATGTGGCGTTTGGTATTCAGGCCAAAGAGTTCAATCTTGCTTTCATCAGACCAGAGAATCTTGTTTGTCATGGTCTGAGAGTCCTTTAGGTGCTTTCTGGCAAACTCCAAGCGGGCTGTCATGTGCCTTTTACTGAGCAGAGGCTTCCGTCTGGCCACTCTACCATAAAGGCCTGATTGGTGGAGTGCTGCAGAGATGGTTATCTTTCTGGAAGGTTCTCCCATCTCCACAGAGGAACGCTGGAGCTCTGTCAGAGTGACCATCGGGGTTCTTGGTCACCTCCCCGACCAAGGCTCTCCTCCCCCGATTGCTCAGTTTGGCTGGGCGGCCAGCTGTAGGAAGAGTCCTGGTGGATCCAAACTTCTTCCATTTACAAATAATGGAGACCACTGTGCTGTTTGGGACCTTCAAAGCTGTACCCGACCCCAGATCTGTGCCTCGATACAATCCTGTCTCAGAGGTCCACAAACAATTCCTTTGACTTCATGGCTTGGTTTCTGCTCTGACATGCACTGTCAACAGTGGGACCTTATATAGACAGGTGTGTGCCTTTCCAAATCATGTCCAATCAATTGAATTTACTACAGGTGGACTCCAATCAAGATGTAGAAACATCTCAAGGATGATGAGTGGAAACAGGATGAACCTGAGCTCAATTTTGAGTGTCATAGCAAAGGGTGCGAATACTTATGTACATGCAATATTTCAGTTTTTTATTTTTAATACATTTGCAAAAATTTCTACAAAACCTTTTTCACTTTGGTGATTATGGGGTATTGTATGTAGATTGATGAGACAAAAAAGGAATTTAATCCATTTTGGAATAAGGCTGTAACATAACAAAATGTGGGGAAAGTGAAGGGGTGTGAATATGCACTGTAGTTATTCATTTCTCAACGTTCTCTGTTTATGGGCTACACTTTCTCTCATCCTGTAACATTTTTGTATAGTGACTTGAATAATTGGTCTTATTTCTTGTACTGTCTTTTACATTGTTTTTAGATGTCCAGCTTGAGGGTTTGAGTCAACACACTTGTATTAGTTTATAAATGTGTTGATTCTGTTTCCAGTCAGGTCCATATGGCGGCTTGGCTCTTTGGTTCCTGTTGTGGGTGCTGTGCCTGCCGGGCACCTGGCCCTCCTTGGTTAGGTTGTATTTTACTGAATTAAAATGTTGATTTAATTAAGGCTTACCATGTGGACCTACTTTAGCTGTTGTGTCCAGAACGAGCGGGTCATAGCAGAGGGCAGTGGGAGTTCAAATGTAGAAATATGGCTGCAACAGAGGCGAAGTATTATGTCTGCCTGGTCATATAAAACTGTCATCTATTCTGTTTCATAAACTAGGTTTGCACTACGCATCTATGATGGAAGTACTTGCAAACTCACATAAACCTTAGTGTTGCAGTGACACCAAACAAACCTAGTATCCACAATGATTATAGATTTTTTTTAATTTTTTTATGGTAGGAAAACTTGAATTTCAGTTGTAAATCCATCTTCATAAACCTTTTATAGGACTCTATTTGGCTTGAGAGCCATAATATTTATACTGTGGGTAAATCTCACAAGTTGGCTCACCTTTGCTCTAGTGTGCAATACCTTGGCTTCAGTCAACTGTGCAGAAAACTACTAATGGCTACAGGACATACTTTCTGTAAATTCAGCCAACAGAAAGTTTATTACCTTGGACTTATGGATTTGGTCTAAATTTTTAGATTTAGTAAATTATGGCTTAGTTCTCACAATGAAGAAATATTTATTCACAAATTTCTCCCCTTCCCCGGCCACTGTGTCGGTGGGGACATTGTCAGCTCGGTGGTACAGCATCCTGATGACTCCTAGTTTGTGCTGCAGTGGAAGATGAGAGTCAAACCTTAAGTACTGATCAGTATGTGCTGGTTTATGGTAAACATCCATCCATCCATCCATTATCCATCCATCCATCCATTATGCAACCCACTTGTCCTGCGCTCAGGGTCACGGGGATGCTAGAGCTTATCCCAGCAGTCATTGGGCAGTGGGCGGGGGAGACACCCTGGACAGGCTACCAGGCCATCACACAGGGCCGACACACACACACACACACACACACACACACACACACACACACACACACACACACACACACACACACACACACACACACATTCATACCTAGGGACAGTTTAGTATGGCTGATTCACCTGACCTACATGTCTTTGGACGGTGAGAGGAAACCCATGCAGACACGGGGAGAACATACAAACTCACACAGAGGATGACCCGAGACGACCCCCCAAGGTTGGACTACCCCGGGGCTCGAACCAAGGACCTTCTTGCTGTGAGGCAACTGCGCTAACCACTGCGCCACCGTGCCACCAACGGTAAACATAAACAATTGAATTTATTTCCCATCACCAATTGTAATTTCACAGTCTAAGAAATCTAACCTTTCATTGTTCACATCCTCCGTGGTGAACTTGATGCTGATGTCGACAGAGTTAATGTGGTCAGTGCAATGTGGTACATCCTGAGATTTAATTTTGACCCAGGTGTTGTCTGCAAATCTGAACCAATTGCTAGGTGTCCCTGGATAGGACTTCAGAGCCTTCTTTTCCACTTCTTCCATATACAAGTTGGCCACTATATGCGAGACTGGGGCATCCATAGCACACTCATGCTTCTGCCTATAGTACTGCCCCTTATACCGGCCAGGGAAGGGGAGAAATCCCACATTAAACAGGCCCTAGTTAAATGTGGTTATCCTAACTGGGTGTTTGTCAAATCCAGGAAGACACCCAAAAGTGCACCAGCCGATTGAAGAGAGGAGAAGGGCAACAACTGCCTCAGCGTAAACCAGGGGTGATTCTGTTTGTGATGGGAGTGTTGGAAAAGTTGAAACGTGTATTTTCCAATCATCACATCTCAGTTGCTTTCAAACCCCAAACCACACTCCACCAGAAATTGGTCAACTCCAGGCATCAGGTTCCCCGGCACAAACAGAGCAATGTAGTGTACGATGTTAAGTGATGGGAGGATTGCCATGAATTGCACAGTGGAGAAACCAAACAGACACTGGCCAAGAGGATAGCACACCACAGAAGAGCTAACACATCAGGCCAGGACTCCACAGTCTACACCCATCTACAGGCCAGTGGCCGCTCCTTCAAGAATGAGGATGTGCACATCCTTGATATGTGAAGTGGGAACGACCATCCCTGAACCGGGGGGGGGGGGTCTAAGATTACATCTGTTGCCATTTTACGATGCTGTGATTGCAACCATTCCCAAATCCTCTGTGAATAGTACACTTTGCCATTGAAACTCTTGCTAATGCTGTTGGCAATTTGCATATGAAACCGATCATTGATCATTGTTTTCAGTCGTTATGCCACTATATTGTTTGTAAGGGTGGGGATACCTGCAGTCAGTTTAGACTGAAGAGGCCACTTAGATGAGTGATGAAACGATTCTGTCTCAATAAACATTGTGTCCAGATGAACTGATTCAACTTTCTGTGATTTTCTTACCTGGATTATTGAGCATGGATAAAGAGAAATAAAGTGTCTTTATCTTCACCTGATGCATATGCCACACGTTCCTGCTTGGAATTAGAAAAAAAAAATGATCGTGTTACCTCCGGCTTGGTCAGGTGTCCCTACACACACAATTGGCCATGTCTGCGGGTGGGAAGCCGGATGTGGGTATGTGTCTTGGTCACTGCACTAGCGCCTCCACTGGTTGGTTGGGGTGTCTGTTCAGGAGGGAGGAGGAACGTGGGGGGGGGGTGATCCTCCCACGTGCTACGTCCCCCTGGTGAAACTCCTCACTGTCAGTTGAAAAGAAGCAGCTGGAGACTTCACATGTATTGGAGGGGGCATATGGTTGTCTGCAGCCCTGCCCAGCTCGGCAGAGGGGGTGGACCAGCGACTGGGATGGCTCAGAGAGTGGGGTAATTGGTCAAGTGCAATTGGGGAGAAAAAGGGGGATCATCAAAATAAATAAATAAATAAAAGAGGATGGCATCTAAATATACAAATACATAGATATATAGCATATCCCCAAGCACATCGCTGACCTTGAAACACTGGGGGGGCATTGTTGAGACTTAACGCCATGACCAGTGGCCACTGGGGGTGTTGAAAGCTGTCTTCCACTCATTCCCCTCCCTGAAGCGTACGAGCTGAGACATATTTCTGAGGTCAAGTTTAGAAACTATAGCAGATTCTTGCAAAAGTTCAAAAGCAGAGGAGATCACGGGGAAGAGGATATCTATTTTTTGACAGTAATGTCATTGAGCCCCCTGTGGTCAATGCAAGGTCTCGGGAACTTATCCTTTTCCTCCACTAAGAAAATCCCTGCGCCGGCAGGATACAGGGAGGGCAGGATGATCCCTGCCGACAGCGTGTCGTTGATATATTGCTGCCTAGCCTTAGCTTCATGGGCCGACAAGGAGGAGAGCCTTCCCTTAGGAGGCAACGTGCCCGGTAGCAAGTCAGTTGTATAGTCATATTCTAGCTGATGCGGTGGCAAGGAGGTTGTCTGTGTTTTGTTGAAAACCTATTTAATGTCCAGGTATTCCTCAGGAACTTCAGACAGACCTGAGAATTCAGTCTGCCACCATTGAAAGGCCAGACTCTTTCTTGCTCGGCTGATGTCATGCCATTGTGTACATGCAGGGATAGCTATGACAGTGCTACACTAAGCTTGCTGCTAGTTTGTTTGGTTGGTAGAGCAGAAAGCTTGCCACATATTTCATTTGGATCTCGCAGCCGTCCTGGCATTTGGACACATAATCCCGTGTTCATGTGAAGGAGAGACAGGAGGACACAGCACACAATTAATTTGGTCCATACAAGACCCTTCAAAGGGGCCTGTAAAGTGCAAACATATCAATAACTCACATGAATACTGAATTCTCTCTTTGCTTGTATGGTTGACTATGTATGGAAAGCTTTTTGGCTCCTGCCCTCAGTATTTCATCTGTAAACACATTATACAATGAAGAGCTACACTTGGCCATGGTTTTATTTTAATATCAGTAAGGCATTTACGAGTTACCATAATAATGCTGCTTTTTATAGTCATCCCTTCTGGATATTCTTTCTTGTCTCTAGACCTCAAATTTTTATTTATTCAATCAATGATTTATTTATTTTTAAAGTACAAATGACCCAAAATGGCTGTTCGGAACGCCAACGTTTTCAGGTCACATGCATTAAATGTAAACACAGTAGGTTTCCAAGGGCCGCTGCCTTGGACTTCACCCAGCGGTAAGAATAGCCATTCAATCACACCCTATTAGGGCTCACATAACTTTCAGTCCTCCCCTTGCCATTTACAGATTAGGACCAATTTGTTCCATGTGCATTTTATACAGACAGGAAGCACTGAAAAATAACAAAAAAGACAAACAAGCCAAGCACAAAAGCCAAGTGTTACCTATTAAGTATCCCAACCTCTCCAGTTTCTTACTTCCCATCCATAACAGATATATATGAGGGCATGAATCCTGGTTGTAAAATGTGTCAGGGGACAACCATACTTTTCTGCTGCTTTGCAATATCTTTGTATTATAGCATGGCTGTGTGTGTGTGTGTGTGTGTGTGTGTGTGGGTGGGTGGGTGGGTGGGTGGGTGGGTGTGTGCGTGCATGTTCATGGCTTGTAAAAATATACCATACTGTATGAGTGTTGGGTGGGTTGTTTTTGGTAGGCAAAGAAAGTAATGGGAAGGAGTGAGGCAAGGACAGGAACAGGAGGAGAGCAGAAGAGAGGAAGAGAGAGGGGGAAAGGTGAGCTATACTTGAGGGCAGACATAGATACTAGCGCCAACAAGACAACAGGACGGGCTGTGAATGACAGAATCAGATGTGGAAATGTATCAACATCCCTTCCTAGGCTTTCCTGGTCTACTATCATAAATCCCTGCGTTAGGTGCGGCAAGGCTGGAAAGTATGCCCGAGGCCTTTCTGCCTGATCAGGGACCAGTCAAACTGCTACCCAGGAGATTCCTGCTGCACTGTTTGGATAAAAGTGGACTGCCCAAGGCGTGGTATGAGGGTGCCATCAATTTGGACTCACGCTATCTTCATACCAGCTTTATACTACTCTCTCACAGCTTTCAGGTTGTCAGGGGATTGTACAGGCTTTGGAAAACTTACTGATCATTTTTTGAACTGAGTTGCTGTAGTTCCGGAAAAAAAAAAGATATTTTTTATGGAGATATTTACTTCTGACATTCTGACATTGTCATCATTAATAATAATATGTAGCCTTACATCTTCCTCGTGCAGTACAAATACTTTCTTGCTAGTACTTGCATAATGATATCAGTGGTTGTGATGCCCACATACACATATCTAAATATGGTACATTAAGTTATTTCTTCTTATTTATGATCCACATATTTGCAGCTATGTAAATATGAAGAGGATGAAGAGTGGAAAGGCAGTTGATCCTGATGACATACCTATGGAGGCATGGAGATGTTTAGGAGAGATGGCAGTGGGGTTTTTAACTAGATTGTTTAACACAATCTTGGAAAGTGAGCGGATGCCTGAGGAGCGAAGAAGAAGCATACTGGTACCAATTTTCAAGAACAAGGGTGATGTGCAGAGCTGTAGCAACCACAGAGGTATAAAGTTGATCAGTCACAGCATGAAGATATGGGAAAGAGTAATAGAAGCTAGGTTAAGAGGAGAGGTGACGATTAGCAAGCAGCAGTATGGTTTCACGCCATGAAAGAGCACCACAGATGTGATGTTTGCTTTGAGAGTGTCGATTGAGAAGTATAGAGAAGGCCAGAAGGAGTTACATTGTGTCTTTGTAGATTTAGATAAAGCACACAACAGGGTGCCGAGAGAGGAGGTGTGGTATTGTATCATGAAGTCGGGAGTTGCAGAGAAGTATGTAGGATCAGTGCATGAGGGAAGTGTGACAATGGTGAGGTGTGGGGTTGGAATGACAAATGGGTTATACGTGGAGGTGGGATTACATCAAGGATCGGCTCTGAGCCCTTTCTTGTTTGCAATGGTGATGGACAGGTTGACGGACGAGATCAGGCAGGAGTCTCCGTAGAATATGATGTTTGCGGATGACATTTTGATCTTTAGAGAGAGTAGAGTGCAGGTTGAGGAGAGCTTGGAGAGGTGGATGTATACACTGGAGAGAAGAGGAATGAAAGTCAGTAGGAGCAAGACAGAATACCTATATGTAAATGAGAGGGAGGACGGTGGAATGGTCAGGATGCAAGCAGTTGAGGTGACGAAGACATATGAGTTTAAATACTTGGAGTCAACTGTCCAAAGTAATGGGGAGTGCATGAGAGAGGTGAAGAAGAGAGTGCAGGCAGGGTGGAGTGGGTGGAGAAAAGTGTCAGGAGTGATTTGCAACAGAAGGGTACCAGCAAGAGTTAAAGGGAAGGTTCACAAGATGGTTATGAGACCAGCAATGTTATATGGTTTGGAGACAGTGGCACTGACGAAAAGACAGGAGGCAGAACTGGAGGTGGCAGAGTTGAAAATGCTAAGATTTTCATTGGGAGTGACAAAGAAGGACAGGCTTAGGAACAATTATATTAGAGGGATTGCTCAAGTTGGACGGTTTGGAGACAAAGCAAGAGAGGCAAGATTGAGATGGCTTGTACATGTGTGGAGGAGAGATTCTGGGTATACTGGGAGAAGGATGCTGAATATGGAGCTGCCAGGGAAGAGGAAAAGAGGAAGGCCAAAGAGGAGGTGGTGAGGGAAGACATGCAGATGGCTGGTGTGACAGAGGAAGATGCAGAAGACAGGAAGAAATGGAAACGGATGATCTGCTGTGGCGACCCCTAACGGGAGCAGCCAAAAGTAGTAGTAGTAAGTTAGTTCTTCTTCTGGATCACCACCCTCTCATGGTGGAGAAGCTTGCGTGTACTAATGATCCCAAGAGCTATGCTGTCCAGAGCTTGGCTCCTGGTAAGGTCAGCCAAGGTGGATTGGTCAAGGGGGAGGTTCCAGAAAAAGCGCAATCCAACAAAGACCTCAATGGTGGAATTGGTGGAAGACAATGCCAGTGATGGCGGTTGAAGGCTGCAACAGAATGTGGCCACCAATTGTCTTGATTCTACATGCCATTGGACTCTGGCCACCCCTGCCAAGGACCGCGTGGTGGCTGCAGGCATATCAGCCTCTCCACGTAAAATGCTGTCACGAGCAGGCGTCCTCCCGCAAGGACCTAGACGAAGGACAGTCATACTCGACCCCGAGTGACCGCCGATGATGGTGAAGTCAATTCCATCCACTGTGTATTGTAGCTCACAGCCGCATATTTTCATATTAATTAGTGATCGAAATTCATTATTTATATATATATATATATATACAGTGCTGCTTGAAAGTATGTGAACCGCTTGAGCAGTTTAGATTTTTCTGTTGTTTTACCATGACTTTCTTATTCTATCATCACCAGTTTTTATGTATGAAATGTCAGATATATGTTTATCAGTTGCCTGTACTTGTTTATTGGGACCTGTTTAAGTAGCCCAAAAACTACATGAAACATGGAATTAGTGTATGTGCAAAAGTAAGTGAACCCCCAGCTGCATTGGTTAAGTCAAGCAGGTAACAGACTCGGGTGAAACACATTTGGGTGCTTAATTAATCATTTAAGCAGACCAATGAAATGAGACATCCTTGGGAAAGGGTTTGGCCTGCACTAATTAAAAGAGAGAGGAAACCAACCAAACCACTGTGGTCCCATACAAATCAACAACGCCGAGAGCAAAGGAGATATCCGAGGACATGAAGAAGAGGGTAGTGACAGCCCATCAGTCTGGGGAGGGATATAAGACCATCTCCAAAAGATTCCAGCTCCATCCATCCACTGTAAGACAAATAATTTACAAATGGAGGGCTTCAACATGGCAGCAACTCACCTCTAGAGAGTTACATGCGTCTACAATCAGACGAAAATTGAATAGCCATTACATTCATGGGAGGGTTGCTAGAAGGAAGCCTCTGCTCTCAAAAAAGAACAAAGCTGCCCATTTCAACTTTGCCAGAGAGCACTTGGACAAACCAGAGACCTTCTGGAAGTCCATTCTCTGAACAGACGAGTCCAAAATAGAAATATTTGGTCACAATCAAAACCAACATGTTTGGAGAAAAGCCA
This sequence comes from Lampris incognitus, assembly GCF_029633865.1. Lineage (NCBI taxonomy): Eukaryota > Metazoa > Chordata > Actinopteri > Lampriformes > Lampridae > Lampris > Lampris incognitus. The sequence goes on from NC_079222.1 coordinate 22,133,054, forward strand.
ACACTGCATATGAAGAAAAGAACCTCCTCCCAACAGTGAAGCATGGTGGTGGAAATGTGAAGGTCTGGGGCTGCTTTTCTGCTTCTGGACCTGGACGACTCCATATTATCCAAGGAACCATGAATTCTCTGGCATATCAACAATTTCTTGACCAGAATCTCCTGCCATCAGTCAGGGAGTTGAAGTTGGGACGAAAATGGATTATGCAAAAAGACAATGACCCAAAGCATTCCAGCAAAACTACAAAGGAATGGCTTCAGAGAAAGAGGATTCGTACTCTGGATTGGCCCAGTCAAAGTCCGGATCTTAATCCAATTGAAATGTTGTGGCGAGATCTGAAGAAGTTGGCACATACCAGATGTCCCTCCAACCTCTCTCAACTGGCTGAGTTCTGCAAGGAGGAGTGGGCAAAAATCCCCATAAGCAGATGCGAGAGACTGGTTAGTGGTTACAGAAGACATTTGGTTGAAGTAATGGCTGCAAAAGGAGGAGCCACAAGCTACTAATACAAGGGTTCACATACTTTTGCACATGTTAAATTTTCAGTTTTTGTGAAATAAACCACCTTTGTTGAATTAAATAATGAAAATATATCTATTTTTGTGTGTGTGTCCATTATTTGGAAGGTGTGCTTTACAAATTGGGATTTGGATGTATGTTTAATAAGCTTATTTTAATGTTTTTTACAAAAACAGTGACCATGTCTGGAGGGTTCACAAACTTTCAAGCAGCACTGTATGTGTGTGTGTGTGTGTGTGTGTGTGTGTGTGTGTGTGTGTGTGTGTGTGTGTGTGTGTGTGTGTGTGTGTGTGTGTGTGTGTGTGTGTGTGTGTGTATTCTTGAGTCAACAGCTAGAAATAAGGTGTTTACCTGATTATGCATTCTATCAGGATTTTAAAGGCTTTACTACATAATCACTGAATAATTATCGAAATCCAACTTCAAAAAATACATCAAAGTTAGGTGATGAAAGTCAAGAGAGCCTCTTGTGTACACAGTAATTACATGTTTTTAACTATATATATATATATATATATATATATATATATATATGTGTGTGTGTGTGTGTGTATGTGTGTGTATGTATGTATGTATATATATATATGTGTGTGTGTGTGTGTGTGTGTGTGTGTATATATATATATTTTTTTTTTGAAGCATGTTATCTTAATTTTATGGTCGAAATCTCCCAAAGGAGAAAAAAAAGTGAATTTGTGTACAATCTACCTGAGATATGAAACTAATTAATAAACGTATTTTTCATTGGTGTTGGCACAGTGGAACAGTGGTTAGCGTGGTCACCTCACAGCAAGAAGGTCCTGGGTTCGAGCCCCAGGGTGGTCCAATCTTGGGGGTCGTCCTGGGTCATCCTCTGTGTGGAGCTTGCATGTTCTCCCCGTGTCTGGGTGGGTTTCCTCCCACAGTCCAAAGACATGTAGGTCATGTGAATTGTTGGTACTAAATTGTCCCTAGGTGTGTGTGTGTGTGTGTGTGTGGTGTGTGTGTGTGGTTGTGTGTGTGTTTGTCAGCCCTATGATGGCCTGGCGGCCTGTCCATGGTGTCTCCCGCCTGTCGCCCAATGACTGCTGGGATAGGCTCCAGCATCCCTGCAACCCTGAGAGCAGGATAAGCAGTTTGGATGATGGATGGATGGGTGGGTCGATAGATGGATGGATGGATGTTTTCATTGGTGTCTTTTACATTTTTTCCCTCTGTTGTTTACACATATGTGCTCTGAAATGTTTCGTGTAAGAGGTTTAGGCTATTCATGATTTGTTTTATTTCAATCAGATAATTTTGTAAGCATAGTAAAAAAAAAAATTCTAGTGTCTGGGTGGCGTGGCGGTCCATTCCGTTGCCTACCAACACGGGGATCGCCGGTTTGAATCCACGGGGATTTAAACCAGATTACCTCCGGCTTGGTCGGGTGTACAGACACAATTGGCCGTGTCCGCAGGTGGGAAGCCGGATGTGGGTATGTGTACCGGTCACTGCACTAGCGCCTCCTCTGGTCAGTCGGGGCGGGAGGGGGAACTGGGGGGAAAGCGTGTTCCTCCCACGCGCTACGTCCCCCTGGCGAAACTCCTCACTGTCAGGTGAAAAGAAGCGGCTGGCGACTCCACATGTAATGGAGGAGGCATATGGTAGTCTGCAGCGCCTCCCTGGATCGGCAGAGGGGGAGGAGCAGTGACCAGGACGACTCGGAAGAGTGGGGTAATTGGCCAGATACAATTTGGGAGGAAAGGGGGGGGGGTATCCAAAAAATTAAAAACTCTGACTAAACCTCACCACCTTAATGTGGAAAATTCATCATCATCATCATCATCATCATCGGCGGTCGCTCAAAGCGGGAATGACTGACCTTTTTGTTGAGCTGTCTACTTGTGGGTCATCAGATGGCGGCAGAGGCTGATCCACATACTTGGGTGCAGTGTGGAATGGGGGAAATGGTGGTTGAGTCTTTCTCTCTCTCTCCTTGCAGTGCTGTCGCGTTTGTGGATAAATAAAGTCTCTTCCATTTTGGAAGCGACCTCATGTTGGAGCTTGAGAGGTGTGTTATTGTTTATGCTCCAGGTAATTTCAACAAGCGCCTGAAGTTACAAGCTGAGACACCAGCGACGGCAACGTGCAGTCTGACAGCGGGTCATAGCAGCTTCACAGACGTCAGCCATGCTTAATTCAATATGAGTGCGGACGCCGGTTTGTGTCGGCCTTGAAATCAAAACATTTAACTCGCTCGTGTCGGAGAGAACAACCGCTCTTTTCATCTGTACACTGATGTGACTGACATGTGCAGAGCCACAAAGAGCCTTGCTGCTGTCAGTTGGTTTTTCTCCCTGTGCGATGTGTACTCACTCACATGTCGCACAGGGACACAAACACACAGGTGCAGTCAGTGTGTACCAACTCCCATACTGACACAAACAAAAACACCCAAAAAACACCCCCATGCCTCTCTCGCTTACTGTTGATCAGTCTCTCTTATACTGAATTTCAATTAAATTCAATTCAATATTTGCTTTATTGGCATGGTGTACGTTTGTGTACATATTGCCAAAGCATGTAAAACAACAACACAACAATGATTATAATAACAGCAACAACAATGATTATGATATTAAACAACAACAATAGCAATAAAGAGAGACAGTGGGTGATGGCACTCAGGTTGTGGCAGGAAAATATAAATCTTGCTGCAATGCTCGCCACTGGCCCCCCTCCCAGGACCACCCGCAGCTTACCTGCATCGTCCATTTCCTGGTACTCTGGAATCACATGTTCCAGCTCCCTGACAAAAGCCTGTCGCTGTTTTTCAAATTTGTCACATTTTAGGAGGAAGTGCCCCTCTGTCTCCACCTCATCTGTCATGCACTGACCACATGTTCGTTGCTCTTTTGGCAACCATGTCTTTTTGTGTCTCCCCTTTTCAATGGCTAGACTGTGGTCACTGAGCCTGTATTTGGTGAGGATCTGTCGCTGCTTCCTGTCTCTGACAGTTAAGAGGTGTTCTTCCAAATCATAGTTTGTTTTTAGGGCCCGATAGACTTCTAGTTTGTTTTGAGTTTTGATTTCAGCGTCCCAATGTTTCAAATAATTGTTCTTGCTTTGTTTTATAGCTTGATTTATCCTCATGATGGTTTGTTTTATAGCTGATTTATCCTCATGTTGGTTTGTTTTATAGCTGATTTATCCTCATGTTGGTTTGGGATGCAGTGCTGGCCTGAGGTTGGTTGGTCTTAGTATTTGTTAAAGGGGTAGTGAGTCTCAGAACCAGCTGCTTCAGGGGACTCTTTTCGGGGTTCAGTTCTTGGGTTTTCAGAGCTTTAAAGTGCAATGTATTTGTTGGACTTGTATTTAAGTGCATCCAGAAATTTAGAGATGTTTTTTGTACCTTTATCAGTAATGGAAACCGGCCTAATTCTGCCCTACATGCGTTGTTTGGTGTTTTCCTTTGTGTTTCTAGAATCATTCTATAGAATTCAGCATGTAGGGTTTCTGCAGGATGCTTGTCCTTTCTAGTGTAGCTGGAAAGACTGAGTGGACCCCATACCTCATTTCCATAAAGCACAATATGCAGAATTACACTATCAAACAGGTGCACCAGATGGAGATTGGTATATCAGTGTTAAAATAATTTATTTTTAATTGCATATAGAGCTCTGCGAGCTTTTTGTTTTAGGTTATTCACTGCCCTACTGAAACTCCCCGATGCTGTAATAATTAGACCAAGGTAAGTATACTGCATCATATGCTCTAAGGTGATGCGACCAAGAGTTAACTGATGTCTATTCTCCTGACATCTGGGCTTCTTCTGGAAGATCCTTACTTTTGTCTTTTTTGGATTTATTGCCAGGGCCCAGTGCTGGCAGTAGTTCTCAAGCAGGTTTAGTAGTTGGTGTAGCCCACCTGCGGTTGGTGACAACAAAACCAGATCATCTGCGTAAAGCAAAAATGTTACTTCCATGTCATACAGGGGGAGACCTGGGGCTGCAGACTGTTCCAGCTGCACCGCCAGTTCATTTATATACATACATACATACATACATACATACATACATACATACATACATACATACATACATACATACATACACATACATACACACACACACACACACACATATATATATATATATATATATATATAGAACAGTGTCAGGCTAAGTCCACTGCCCTGTCTCACCCCTCTATTCTGAGTGAAGAATAGAGGGGTGTGTTTGTCTCCAATCTTAACTGCACATTTGTTGTCCGAATACATTGACTTTATTATGTCATACACTTTACCCCCTTCACCACTTTGTAAAAGTTTATAGTATAGTCCTTCATGCCAAATAGAGTCGGAAGCTATTTGGAAGTCAATAAAACAAGCAACTATTCCATTTTTGGTTTGATTCACATTTTCATTTATGAGTGTGTGTACGGTGTAAATATGGTCCGTAGTCCGGTGATTTGGGAGGAAGCCAATTTGACCTTTGCTCAGGACATTGTGTTCGTTAAGGAGGGTTAGAATTCGATTGTTCAAAATGCTATTAAACATCTTCCCCAGACTACTGCTCACACAAATGCCTCTGAAATTATTAGGATCCAATTTGTCTCCATTTTTATGAATAGGAGTTATAAGCCCTTTGCTCCAGATGTCAGGAAAATATCCCGAACTTAGAACAATGTTGAATAATTTGAGTACTGCCCTTTGCAACTCAGATGTGCTGTTTTTAAGCATCTCACTTCTGATGCTGTCAAGGCCACAAGCTTTATTGGGTTTTAAGGATTTGAGCTTCTGTGCCAAATTGTCTCGTGTTATTGGAAAATCCAGTGGGTTTTGGTTGTCTTTTATAGTGCATTCGAGCAACTAATTTCTGTTTGATCATATTGTAATTGGAATTTGAGTGTTTTTGTTGGATATCCGAATAGATATGTTCAAAATGATTTTTCCAAATTTCTCCATTTTGGATAGGCAGGTCTTGCGGTTTTGTAGAGCTCAAATTATTCCACATTTCCCAGAATTGGTTTTGATTCAGGGTATTTTCTATTTCCTGTAGGGTTCTATCTACATGGCTTTGACTTTTCATTCTTAATATGTGTTTATATTGTTTTAATTGTTCGCTATATTTCTTTCTTATATCCATACCTTGAGGTTGGTAGTGTTTCAGGTTTGACAATTTACGCAGTTCCTTTCTTATATTTTTACAGTTGTTGTCAAACCATTTTTCATTTTTATGTTGTTTCTTTTTGTTGTTGTAGGTCCTTGGTAGGGCCATGTTTGCTGCCGTCTGAAAGATATGATTGATTTCATTGACAACTTGGTTGGTATTGGCCTTATTAGTTTCAAACGGTTTGTTAATGAAGTTAGTAATCATATTAATTAATTTGGGTGAATTTAGGATATTGATCCATTTTTCTGCACTGTCTGGAGCCCATCTGTAGGTCTTATTAATTTTAATACTAATATATAAGTATTATTAATAATACTCTGTCTCTCTCTGTCTCTCTCTCCACTGTTCTCTCTCTCGCTCTCTCTGTCTCTCTCCTCTCTCTCTCTCTCTCTTTTTGTCTATGCCTCTGTGTGTATGTCTCTATCTCTCTGTCTCGCTTTTTCTCTCCCTCTTTGTGTGTGTCTCTCTCTCTACCTCTATCTATCTATAGCTGTCTGTGGCCTGTGTGTGTCTCTCTCTTACTCTCTCTTTGTGTGTGTGTCTCGCTCTGTCTTTGTACGTCTCTCTCTCTCTCTCTCTCTCTACCTCTCTCGGTCTATATCTCTGTTTGTGTGTCTCTCTCTCTCTGTCTCTCTCTCTTTCTCTCCCTCTTTGTGTGTGTCTCTCTCTGTCTCTCTGTGTGTCTCGCTCTGTCTTTGTGCGTGTCTCTCTCTACCTCTCTGTCTATCTCTGTTTGTGTGTGTGTCTCTTTCTGTCTCTCTGTGTGTCTCGCTCTGTCTTTGTGTTTCGCTCTGTCTTTGTGCGTGTCTCTCTCTCTACCTCTCTGTCTATCTCTGTTTGTGTGTGTCTCTCTCTTACTCTCGCTCTTTGTGTGTGTGTCCCGCTCTGTCTTTGTACATCTCTCTCTGTCTCTACCTCTCTGTCTATATATATCTGTGTTTGTGTCTCTCTCTTTCTCTCCCTCTTTGTGTGTGTCTCTCTCTGTCTCTGTGTGTCTCGCTCTGTCTTTGTGGATGTCTCTCTCTACTTCTCTGTCTATATCTCTGTTTGTGTATGTGTCTCTCTCTGTTTCCCTCTCTTTCTCTCCTTTGTGTGTCTGTCTCTGTCTCTGTGTCTCACTCTGTCTTTGTGCGTCTCTCTCTCTCTCTCTCTCACACACACACACACACACACACACACACACACACACACACACACACACATCACTATGTGAAGTTAAAAAAAATCCCTTTCTCTCATTTGTCTTGCCTGGCTTTCTCAAACGTCAGCAGAGTTTTCTCACCTATTCCGTATTGTAGACAGAAAAGGTCTTTATTTGCCTTTTTGTTGTTGTTGCATAATTAGTTTGTTTTAATTGGGAAAAGCCACACTTGACCTTCCTACATTTACATTAATATAATTAATACCAGATTACCTGGCAGATTAATATATTTGGCAGTTGAGACGGCCACAATAAACAAGAGCTGTTTGTCAAATGTGTTGAAATCGTACAGCTACTTTAAATGCAAAACAAATGTACAGAGATGTACAGCATCCCTATATGCTGAATAGTCCGGGGAAACCAGGGTGTTTTAGTGTGTGGGCAGAGCTGTTTCATCGGAGGATTGGGATTTATTCAGACTGAAAAGTGTGAAAAATAAATGAACATTTAGGCTGCTCAATCAGATGGGAGTCAGTAAGCTTGCTAAGCTTGTGACACATGTAGTAACAAATAACACATGGCCATAAGGCTATTTAAAGAAGCCATCAAACACTGGCACGTTTTTACCCAGTGAGGAACACTTCAGTGATGTCTGTTATTTTATTCATTTGTACTTCGCAGTCAAGATAGAGAGGCTCCACGTACTGCAAGTTGTTAAAAACACACACACATACACACACACACACACACACACACACACACACACACACACACACACACACACACACACACACACACACACACATATATATATATATATATGCCTTCTTCCATGGGGATCAGAGCCCCGAGTGATCCTACCACCACTGGGATCACTTTGGCCCTCACTTCCCACATCTTCTCTAGTTCTTTCTTCAGCCCTTGGTATTTCTTCAACTTCTTTTATTCCTTCTTTTTGATATTACTGTCACATGGGATTGCTACTCCTATCCCCACTGCAGCTGTCTGTTCCTTGTCTAATATCTCAATATCTGGTTGGCTGGCCAGCACTTGTTCATCTTTCCGGATCTGGAAGTCCCCCAGGATCTCAGCTCTGTTATTCACAACCACCCTTTGCGTTGTCTCCCATCTGGACTTAGTAGGGGCCAACCCATACTCACCGCAGATACTCCTGTGCACAATTTCCACAACTTGGTTGTGCTGCTCAGTGGATGCTGTTACTGTTTCCATCTTGCACCCTACTACGATGTGATGGACTCAGAAGCTTCCTTATCCCTTGGCTACACCTAATCTTTGTAAAGCGATGTAGCCAGTTAGAAAACCTCCTGTATCCGGTAGCTAACCTTCTGATCAATGCAACTCGCTACCTGGAGCATCTTGCCCGGTCTGGTGTGACAGAGAATCTAAAAAATAATCAAACAGTGTATTTTTTTTGTCATCTTCCACATGGCTCTGTAGGCCTTTTACATAGAGATGTGCTATGGAAGCATATATAAATAACTAAGTTTGTAATCCACTAAAACCTTTTCAGATAGAATATATTTACACGTCGGGCTATGGGAAAATGCTCTGGCTTTTTAATAGATTTGTTGTGACATAAATAGATGAAAAGACCCTGATAGGAGTCCCCCCCCCAACCTTTCACCTTGTCAGATGGTTTGGCTTGGAGACGTGTATGTGGGGTCAGAGTTTATTTGCCGAGTTCATTTTTTTCCCCAGTGCATCAACATGTTGAACATGGACGACGTCAAAGAGCTTCTCAAGGTAATCAGAACAAGAAGTTGTTGTGCATGAAATGCTTCAGCAGGGAATGTCGTAGTGTAGCCGGCAAAAAGCTCCCCCTATTGCCAAGGAGTTATACAGTCTGCATCTCGCATCCTGGGTGGTATGATAGAGCCCTGCTTTGGTGCTGAGGACCCGTTCTTGTCCTTCACACCTTTGCCCACACACACACACACACACACAGATGTTTAAATAAAGCACAAACATTAAATAAACAAAGTAGGCAACATAACATTTTTCGTTTTCACTTGTTTTAAGGCCTTTATGAGCTGCATTTATATAGCACTTTTCCTAGCCTACCGACCACTCAAAGCGCTTTCCAATGGATGCCTCACACTCACACACTGACGGCGGAGGCTGCCATGCAAGGTGCCACCTGCTCATCAGGAGCAGTTAGGGGTTCAGTGTCTTGCTCAACGACACTTCAACACGCTCTCTGAAGGAATCGGGGATCGAACCAGTGACCTTCCGATTACTAGACGACCCGCTCTATCTCCTGAGCCATGCCGCCCCAAACTTAACTTGGATTTAATAGATAATTATGACGTATCTATAGGTGCAGATTGAACAGGTTGCATGGCAACATTTAAATTTAAAGGTAGTGCTTTTTATGCATTTTCGTGTTGAGACCTTGTTGTTGTCCTGGTGATAAAATCCAGCAATAAACCACATCACAGGATTGTTTTTAAGGAGAAAATCTATGCTTTTTTTTGTTTGTTTTTTCCAATTTTTTTTTTTGAAAGCAAAAGCACATTACAATGAACCCATTTGATGTAATATGAGGGCAAAAATGCCAAGACTGAAACATGCTGAGACCCATGTGGTGGAGGCACATGGGTCTTAGCATTTTAAACCACTAAGCACGAAGATAAGCGGCATGTAGGAGGCAACACACCAGCATTAGCCAGCAAACTGTTGGAGTGGACGTGTGAGAAGCTGAGGCGGTTCACTGATGACCCAGTAGGTTCATAGGTTCCTAATGTATAGGTAAGAGTGAGATGTTGTGTTGACACTCATTTAAGATTTGCATAAATTGACTGCTGGTTCATTTCATGTTATTGGGAAGGACATCTTAGAGCTCACAGAATATGACCCCCCCCCCCCCAGCTGAAATTAGTTTGCTTTTATTGTTCGAAATAAACTATTTTTTTCTTTTGGGGGGGGATCCCCCCCCGCATTTTTCTCCCCAATTATATACAGCCACTTACCCGACTCTTCCGAGCCGCCCCGGTTGCTGCTCCACCCCCTCTGGCGCTAGTGCAGTGACAAGGACACATACCCACATCCAGCTTCCCACCTGTAGACACGGCCAATTGTGTCTGTAGGGATGCTCGAACAAGCCAGAGGCAACACAGGGATTCGAGTCAGCGATCCCCGTGTTGGTAGGCAATGGAATAGACTGCTACACTACCCGGACGCCCCCCATTTTTGTAGTTTTTGCCATTGTGCATGTTGGTTTTTGATATCATTTCACTCACCAGCCTCAATGTGAAGATTTTAGACACGGGACCACCGCTGGACAAAGCTTCACTATAGCATCTCATGGTGCCACAGACTGTGGACCCTAAACCTGTCATTTCAGCAGCGAAAACCCCTAGAGCCTCGTTTACACTGTGTACATGATTTCCTATTGTCTATGACTTCTCATGTGGGCTCGTCAGGTATACTTTATCGATGGTTACTGCTACCTGGGATGAGTAGGATGGTCATTTCTACACCTGAATCAGTGAGTACTGTAACGCAGCAATGCAGTCGACCATCACTGACAATATTTGACATATCAGATGTTACTTTCACTTTTGTTTACACTTTTGAATTAAATTGGACTTGCTGAAGCTCATATTCAGTTGCCCAGTAAGACACGTTTGTAAGGCTGTGTCAAGTGATGATCCCGTATCCAAAATCTCTGAAACGGAGCCAGTGAGTAAAATATCAGTGTCACCGATATGCAGGATGGCAAAAAAAAAAAAAAAAAACTGAAAGTAAGACCCTGATTGTAGAACAGAGTAATTAATTTTTAACAATTCTGCAGGTTAGTTGGCCAACCTTATTACTTAAATAAATTGGGACTTCAGTTCATGCCTCCCTTCAAACTCACATTTTTTGTCTTGACCTTCTCTTTCCCTTCCTCTGACTCGTTTTAATGCAACCACTTGTCTCATCTTTAACTTTCTCACATTTCGTTGTCCCCCAGAGCACTGCTGCTCCTTCACCAAGTCATCACTAGTTTTTATCCATCTCTTTTTCAAACCCCTATATCATTCTAAAAAAAAACTGTTAAGTGCAAATTAAAATGATAAAATATTAATTATTTGAAAAACAATGGATTATTGATTATTTCATAATGGATTAGTATATGTGCTGCTATATGCATTTCATGTATGTTTTTCTTTTACTCCCCCCCCCCCTCCTTTTCTTCGAATTGTACTTGGCCAATTACCCCACTCTTCCGAGCCGTCCCGGTCGCTGCTCCACCCCCTCTGCCGATCCGGGGAGGGCGGCAGACTACCACATGCCTCCTCCGATACATGTGGAGTCGCCAGCCGCTTCTTTTCACCTGACAGTGAGGAGTTTCTTCAGGCGGACGTGGCGCATGGAAGGATCACGCTATCCCCTCCCCCCTCCGACCGACCAGAGGAGGCGCTAGCGCAGTAACCTGTACACATACCCACATCCGGATTCCCACCCACAGACACGGCCAATTGTGTCTATAGGGATGCCTGACCAAGCCGGAGGTAACACGGGGATTCAGACCGTCGTGTTGGTAGGCAACGGAATAGACTGCTACACTACCCGGACACCCCCCATATATGTTTTTCTTAGTTGTCTTTTACATGGAGTGAAATGTTAGTGATCTGGCATACATTGTTGAGGGATTTTGTTGCATTTAGCAACATCATGTTTCATTGAAAGGACCACAGAACCTTAACTAACCATTCTGGAGACTTGCTGTTGAACGTCCTCACCGTGCTGTGCCCGTTATATGGCTGCATCTGTAATGTATAGCCTGCATTTTGAATCCACAACACAATATATGGGGTGAAAAGAATTGATTTTACAGTCTGTGAGCATATGTGTTTTTGCTAAGAAAATCACACCACTGACAACCTTGAGGCGCAATGGCAAAGGTGAGCGCAGGCGTCGCTCCCTTATCACACTTACAAATGCAATACCAGTTTCCTGCGGCTGCAACCCGTGGATGAATAATTCATCGATTTAAAAGAGTAAATGTGTGTGTGTGTGTGTGCGTGTGTGTGTGTGCGTGTGTGTGTGTAGCTGGCAGATTGTGATGAATCGACAGAACTAATTTGAAGCATAATTAGTAAAGTGAACACCTTTTTTAATTGCATCTGGAACATTTTTGGTAAATGAAACACTTCGTTCTTTAGCTTTTTTGGAACCGGTTGCCGACAGTGTTTTCACACGAAACAAGATGGAGAAGGAAAAAGATGGAATAAAGGTGTTGGTGAAAGAGAAAGAAAGGGTTGTTAAGACGTGAGGGCTGTGAAAGCGAGACGGACAGGCTCCAATCAGGGGAACAACTTCAGTACTGACATGTTGGGATCTAATCCTAGTGTTCTTACAGTTGGCACCATTGCTGGTGTGGAGGATTTGGACACTGTTAATACACTTCAAGCAGAAAATGGGAAGGATGAGTGAGAAAGATGGAGGGAGAAACACAGAGAAAAAGACAGAAAGAAGGCAAATGGTGATTCATTCATCTTGCTTGCTATTAAGCTGCTAGAGCTATTACATATGTGTGTGTGTGTGTGTGTGTGTGTGTTGTGTGTGTGTGTGTGTGTGTGCATTTAGGCGTCCACATGCACACCCTACCCAGAGGCTTGGGAGCAATGACCTCCATTTTTCTGTCTCATTTGTATAAGACAGTGTGAGGTTGCTCTCTGCATCCATATAGCCAATCTAATTTCCCAAAATGTTATGGAAATTATATTTCCCATTTCTTTTCGCCCCTTTTATTTCCTATTTTCCTCCTGTTCTCGTTTGATCTGGAGGTCGCTGGTGGTATTTTGCTTGTGGTCCTCCAAGCCTCTGGAGCTCAATTTGCAAATCAAACTGGAACTCATCCTCTGTGTGTGTGTGTGTGTGGGGGGGGGGGGGCGAGAGAGAGAGAGAGAGAGAGAGAGAGAGAGAGAGAGAGAGAGAGAGAGAGAGAGCGAGGGAGAGACAGACAGAGAGACAGAAAATCTTCCCTTGTACCCTAGAATAAATCCTTTCTAAATGCACTGGGACTCCAACAAAATGACAAAGTCAGTGATTCATGCAACAGTAATGCATCAAGATGTGAATATCACTTTTACTATGCAAACCCCAACTTTCCAAAAGTTTAAAGCTCCTTAAATCACATATGTAATTAATACCACATTCTGATCATAATCCTTAAAAAACACATTTTTAACCCCAATACTGACACTGACACCTCAGATTCATCCATCCATTATCCAAGCAGCTTATCCCAATTGGGGTCGCGGGATGCTGCAGCCTATCCCAGCAGTCACTGGGCAGCAGACGGCAAGACACCCTGGACAGGCTGCCAGTCCATCACAGGGCCCACACACACACACACATACACACACTCACACATTCACATTTAGGCACAATTTAGTATGGCCGTGGCACGGTGGCACATTGGTTAGTGCAGTTGCCTCACAGCAAGAAGGTCCTGGGTTCAAGCCCCAGGGTAGTCCAACCTTGGTGGATCGTCCCTGGTCCTCCTCTGTGTGGAGTTTGCATGTTCTTCCCGTGTCAGCGTGGGTTTCCTCCGGGGGCTCCGGTTTCCTCCCACAGTCCAAAGACATGTAGGTTAGGTGAATCGGCCATACTAAATTGTCCCTAGGAATGAATGAATGTGTGTGTGTGTGTGTGTGTGTGTGTGTGTGTGTGTGTGTGAGCCCTGTGATGGACTGGCAGCCTGTCCAGGGTGTCTACCCACCTGCTGCCCAATGACTGCTGGAATAGGCTCCAGCATCCCCGTGACCCTGAGAGCAGGGTAAGCGGTTAAGATAATGGATGGATCAGTACAGTGGATTCACCTGACCTACATGTCTTTGGACCATGGGAGGAAACCGGAGCACCCGGAGGAAACCCACACAGACACGGGGAGAACATGCAAACTCCACACAAAGGACAACCCGGGGACAAACCCCAAGGTTGGACTACCCCGGGAATCGAACCCAGGTCCTCCTTGCTGTGAGGCAACCGCGCTAACCACTGTGCCACCGTGCCGCCCACCTTAGATTTTTTGAATGCCAAAATAATCTTCCTTAAATTTGGATTTATTAATGAAGATAACCAGCGTTATCTTCATTTGCTTGGCTGGATTGGCAGTCCGCTGCAGAATAAATCTCACCCATACTGAAAGATGGATCTCGAGAGCAGGGAAGAGTCACATCTAAAAAGCAGGGGGATAAGTATTGAGAAAACATCAACAATAAACAAAAGATTTAAAAAAAAAACAGATTGAGGTAGTATTGTCAATTCATTGTCTTTATGGTGGACATGATCTACATTTAAGATGATGGAGAACGACTGAGACATTCAACCCTTTGTCAGAGAGGGAGGGAAAAAAAGCATTTCTGGGATGATGATGATTGGTCCTGGCTACGCTTTGTCATTCTAGCGGCAGCGACAATTAAGAGCCTAACGTCTTATCAGCCTGGGCTTCCGTGCTGCGTGAGTGAAATCACAATGCGAGCGAGGGGATAGGGGTGGCTCGGGGGTGAAACAACATTTTTGTCTCTGACTTACTTCAGCCAAACAACGTAATGAGTTTTTCCTCTTGCTTTACACTACTAGGATACAAAGTGCAAGAAAGGATTCTGGGCAAGAATGGAGGAGGGGGAAAAATGAAGTCATTTACATTTTCCAAGGAAGGTTTACATAAATCAGTGTTTCTGTTAGATCTTTTTTTGCATTTGGGAATGGAGTTACAAGTGTTAAGTTACAGAAAAAAAAAATCAGGTGACCGGGTAGCGTAGCGGTCTATTCCGTTGCCTACCAACATGGGGATCGGTGGTTCGAATCCCCGTGTTACCTCCGGCTTGTTCGGGCATCCCTACAGACACAATTGGTCTTGTCAGCGGGTGGAAACCAGGTGTGGGTATGTGTCCTGGTCATTGCACTGGTCAGTCGGGGCACCTGTTCGGGGGGGGGGGGACTGGGGGCACCTGTTCGGGGGGGGGGGCTGGGGGCACCTGTTCGGGGGGGGGGGGACTGGGGGGAATGGCGTGATCCTCCCTCGTGCTACGTCCCCCTGACGAAACTCCTCACTGTCAGGTGAAAAGAAGCGACTGGTGACTCCACATGTATCGGAAGAGACATGGTAGTCTGCAGCCCTCGCCGGATTGACAGAGGGGGTGGAGCAGTGACCGGCACAGCTTGGAAGAGTGCGATGATTGGACAGGTACAATTGAGGAGGAAAGGGGGGGGGAATCTACAATAAATCCCAAGTAAGCTTGTTTTTCTGCAAAAGAGGGCAAAGTTTTTCTCACAGCCAGGGTGCATATTGTTTAGTTTACGATTGATCCTTAATTGGACGCCTAATGCCCCGTATCCATTAAGACTATTGGAGCGATAGCGGGGTAACCAGAATATAGACGGGATGTAAGCACCCTGTCTAGAGGAGACACCACACGAGGAGATAACTGACGCAGTCAGTCACTCACTCATCTGAGATGCTTCTTTCCCTCAGTTCCTCTTTGCTTGGCAGCCAACAACCTCCTCCTGAAAAGTAGACTCTACTTTATTGCCTATGATGGAAAAGGGTCCTCTTTCTCCCTTCTTCCTCAGATTGCAGCCATTTTCTTGCCACATGCCAAGCAAACCCCAAATGAAGTGCCCTATTTTATTGAGAGTATGAATATTATAAGCCGTAACTTGTGAAAGATTTGTCTGGGCTGTAAAGCTTTAACTCCTAGTTAAAAGTTGTGCTGGTGCTGAGAAAACGTGAACACTGGAAGTTTGAGTCATTCTTTTGGTCTGGTGCACTTAAACAGGTTGGGAGTCTTGCTGTATTTGGAGAGTGAAGCAGAGGCAATGTGGTGTAAAATTGGTTATGAATTTATGCATCGTGTTAGAACATACCCAGAGAGGTGGCAGCTGGAGACACAGAGAGAGAGAGACAGAGACAGAGACAGAGAGAGATACAGACAGACAGACTGACACAGAGAGAGAGAGACAGAGAGAGAGAGACTTTGACTTTCAACAATACTTTAACAAAAATCCCAGGAAAATTACAACACAAAGACCAACATGGTCAGTAACATCAGATTCACAGAATCTAAATCATCTCACAACACTCCCCAAGATCAGCTCATCTCTCTCTCTTTCTCTCATGAGAGAGAGACAGAGAGAGATTTAGAGACAGAAGCAGAGAGAAAGCAAGAGAGAGAGAGAGAGAGAGAATGCAGAGGGACAAACAGATAACATAAAATTTTCCTCATTTAAAAACACCATGAACAGCTCAGTTGCTAAGTCTTAAAAAGTTGTGTGTGTGTGTGTGTGTGTGTGTGTGTGTGTGTGTGTGTGTGTGTGTGTGTGTGTGTGTGTGTGTGTGTGTGTGTGTGTGTGTGTGTGTACACTGATGATCCAAATCATTATGACCACACACAGGCGAACATAATAATGATCTTCTCCAAACAAGGGCACATGTCAAGGTCTGGGTAGATTAGATAGAAAGCAAACAATCAGTTCTTGTAGTCGCCGTGTTGGATGCAGGAGAAATGGGCAGGAGTAACGACCTGAGTGACTTTGACAAGGACCAAATTATTCATGCCAGATGACTGGGTCAGAGCATCTCTGAAACGGCAAGGCTTGTGGGGTGCTCCCAGTCAGCAGTGGCGAGTACCTACTTACAGTGGTCCGAGGAGGGACAAACAACAAACTTTGTTGCTTGAGGGCAACAAAGGCTATCCTGTTTGGTCTGAACTGACAGAAGGTCTACTGTGGCACAAGTCACCGAACATTTTAATGATGGTTACGGGAGGAATATGTCACAACACACAGTGCATCACACCCTGCTGTCACATGGGACTGTGTAGCCGCAGATCAGTCAGAGTGCCCATCATGACCCCTGTCCACCATCAAATGCGCACGCAAGCATCAGAACTGGAAGTGGAAGAAGGTTACTCTTTGTGCCATGTGCACCATTTACCTGGGGAAGAGATGGCACCAGGATGCGCTGTGGGAAGATGACAAGCCGATGGAGCGAGTGTGATGCTCTGGGCACCTATCATCGGTGCAGACTAGATGCACCCCTTCATGGCAGTGGTATTCCCTTATGGCAGTGGCCTCTTTCATCAGAATAATGTGCCCCGCCACACTGCACACATTGTTCAGTAATGGTTTGAGAAACATGATGAAGTGTTCAAGGTGTTGCCTTAGCCTCCAAATTCTCCAGATCTCAATCGGATTGAGCATCTGTGGGATGTGCTGGACCAACAAGTCTGATCCACGGCAGCTCCACCTCGCAACTTGCCGAACTTGAAGGATCTGCTGCTAATATTGTGGTGCCAGATACCATAGGACACCTTCAGGGGTCTTGTAGAGTCCATGCCTCGGCGGGCAGGTGCTGTTTTGGCGGCACACGGATGATCAACAGCATATTAGGCAGGTGGTCATAATGTTTTGGCTCATCAGTAATGGTTATACTATTCTTGTGTGATAAAGGGATTGCACCTATCAACCACTGCTAACTTGCAGTTGCAGCTCCTACATTTCATCTTGTGTCTGAGGCATGCTCTGTCAGCTACACGCCCTGCCTAGTAGGCTGGCCTGCAAGTGGAAATACTTCATAACACCACAAAGTGTGTGCCTTACATACCCGTGCAATCTGGTAAACAATCTTTGACGTAATTCTACCAACTTCAAAATGTCTCTAGTCTGTCAGGTATTACACAGAGTGGGATGTCTAAATGTGTGTGTGTGTGTGTGTGTGTGTGTGTGTGTGTGTGTGTGTGTGTGTGTGTGTGTGTGTGTGTGTGTGTGTGTGGGAGTGGTATAGTGACTTGGTGGTAAATACTGTTTTGTCGCAAAAAAAAGGCCTCAGTTTCTAACCTAACCTTTATTGTGTGGAGTTCACATGCTCGCTACATGTTTGCATCACTTCTCTCTGGGAAAGCCAGTCTCCTCTCAGAGCTCAAAGACATGCATGTGTGCATATTAACCCAATCATGGAAAGGGCCGTTCCTTAATAAGAAATCTGCTATGCAGAGGTGAAATAACCCATTAGTCATGTAAATGAAATTAAGCTAATCTTACATAGCATTTCAACAGCATTCATTCATCATCAGCCGCTTCTCCGGGGTCGGGTCGCGGTGGCAGCAAGCTAAGTAGGGCACTTCCAGACGTCCCTCTGCCCAGTAACACCCTCCAGCTCCTCCTGGGGGATCCCAAGGTGTTCTCAGGCCAGATTGGACATGTAGTCCCTCCAACGAGTTCTGGGTCTACCCCAGGGTCTCCTCCCAGTTGGCCATGCCTGATAAACCTCCAAAGGAAGGCGCCCAGGAGGCATCCTAATCAGATGCCCGAACCACCTCAACTGGCTCCTTTCGACGCGAAGGAGCAGCGGCTCTACTCCGAGCTCCCTCCAGATTTCAACATCATAAGCATTTAATGTGTTTTTTGTAGAAGAAATGCTGAGGTTTATAACACCCCAGTACAACAATACTGTTCCACTCCACTCTGTAATCATCTTCATATTCTTCAGAGAGTCTGTTGCACATCCAATTACCCATATCTTTTTGTTTAGGGTTTTGTATTTATCAGCTAGTGTTCTGTCCTGTGAACGCCACGCTTTGGTATAAGCTCATGGGACCAATATCTCTCTCTCTCTCTCTCTCTCTCTCTCTCTCTCTCTCTCTCTCTCTCTCTCTCTCTCTCTCTGTCTGTCTCTCTCTCTCTCTCGCTCGCTTGCTCTCTCTCTCTCTCTCTCTCTCTCTCTCTCTCTCTCTCTCTCTCTCTCTCTCTCTCTCTCTCTCTCTCTCTCTCTCCATCTATCTATCGATCTGTTTCTCATCCCCTGTCACTCCAGTACATTAATGTAGTCATATATTAGAATTGCAGGAAAGGTCTCTTTACTCGTTGCATTGTTATGCAGACCCCCTCAGCTATGTAAAAGATGAGTTTTGGGAACTCCAGTCTTTTATTATCATCCTGTATGATACAGTGGCAAACTTAAGATATATATATATATATATATATATATATATATATATATATATATATATATATATATATATATATATATATATATATTATCAATTTAATGTGTGTTCCATTTTTTGTAAGGATTTGTAAATGCCACAGTCATGTTCAGTCCGAGTCCACACATTTAGAAGGCCATGATCTTGACCACATGCTAACAACTCCACTAGGCACAGCTAATGTAGAAACAATGGACTTCTTTCTGTCTGAACACCACATGGTTGTGTTTGAAATACAGATGCCCCGTCCTTACTTCAAGCCAAGAGATCTATTTTTGCTTAAATATTCTGGTTTAAGTTTTCGCCAATCAACTCTCTAAAGCCTTCACACCAAGTAGATAATAGTGAGGCTTGCCAAAGGGACACTGAATATATTATAGATGGATTTAATTTTAAACGCATTGATTTTACTTTTACGTCCCTCCCTCGCACAAGGACCCCCAAGGAAGAGGAGACAGAACGTTAATAGAAGGCACAGTAATTTAAAGTCTGAGATGAAATTCTCAACAACTTTGTGTGTAGGTTTCACATGATAATTAAATATGAATGGCTTGTTTCATCGACCTGATATTAAGGAACATAATTTGACGGTCTAACAAAGTTGTGTGACCCTAGTCATAATACTGTAAAAGAGGCACCACTGATAAATGCATTTGTTTTCCTTTTATGTAGTTGAGATTTTTGCCAAATTACTTTCGTTCAAATGCCTTCGCACGCTGAAAGGCTGGGAAACTTAGCTAGCGTTGATTAAATTATTAATTTCACGACACCAAACAAAATAGATGTCATGCCATCATCAGCGTACGAAGAAAGAAACTGCCACGTCATGTATTCATGTCCGCTCTCAACCCATGTGATCACTCAGGTATCACCAGTTGTAAACCACATTAATAAATAAAAGCTATAGGGCTTTGATTGGTCACTAAGTGCAGATTTTTGAAACTTTAAAAGGCAAAGTTCTGACAGGTGCATGCAAATGCAAATTATGGGGATTTCTTCCACTTGGTTTCATAGAAATTAACATTGCTTGCTTGTAGGACACAGCAAGCGCAGCATTTCCAAAATGGTTCAAGAAAAGAGAGGGGCTGACAAAAACAACCCACCATCAGAGAAAAAAAAAATCCACCAAATTTCCCACCTCAAGTATGTGAAAAACTTAGGATTATAAAATGTTCTATTGTTTCCATCAAATAGCTTGGTGAAAATGTTTCCTGGAAGTACACCTGTTTCCCTCAGATCAAGAGTTTCATATGTTATTTCATGGAATAAAATGGTTATGAAAATTAGAGGCCAGATTGCTCCTGACTGGGTCATCACCATGAATTCCCAGAAGCTGGTTTTGTTTGATTCTTTAGAGCTGGTTTTCCTTATGATGCTAAAGGAAACTGGTATTGTCTTTATGCATGCACAATAATCCAGGTAAGAAAATCAAAGAAGGTTGACTCAGTTCATCATGACACAACATTTATTGACAGAGACATTTCATTGCTCATCTAAGTGACCTCTTCAGTCTCAACTTACTGCAGGTATCCCCACCCTTATAAACAGTACAGTAGTATAACGACAAAAAACAACAATCGGTCTCATAAATCAAATTGTCGTGATTTTTCAGTGGCAATGTGGACTGTTCAGAGGATTGGGGGAATGGTTGCAATCCCAGCATTGTAAGATGGTGACAGATGTAGTCTTAGACTCTTAGATGTGTATTTTCCAAACATTGTGTCCCAGTTTCTTTCAAACCCAGAAACATGCTGTGCCAAAAATTGGTCCAGCCCAAGGACCGGGTCTCCTGGCACCAACAGAGCAATATAGTGTATGCTGTTAAGTGCCAGCAGGCTTGCCGTGACTTGTACATTGGAGAAACCAAACAGACACTGGTGAAGATGATGGTACAACACGTCAGGCCAGGACTCCACAGTCTACTTCCATCTACAGGCCAGTGGCTACTCTTTCAAGGATAAGGATGTGCACATCCTTGATAGGGAGGAACACTGGTTTGAACGGGGATTCAAAGAGGCCATCTATGTGAAGAGGCAACAACCATCCCTGAACCCGGGGGGGGGGGGACTAAGAGTACATCTGTCGCCATCTTACAACGCTGTGATCTGTGAATAGTACACATGGCCACTGAAAAGTCGCGGTAATTTGCATATGAAATCAAACACTGGTTTCGGTTGTTATGCCACTGTATTTTTTATAAGGTTGGGTATACCTGCAGTCAGTTTAGACTGAAGAGGTCACTTAGATGAGTGATGAAACGTTTCTCTCAGTAGACGTTGTATCCAGATGAATTGATTCAACTTTCTCTGATTCCTTACCTGGATTATTAAGCATGGATAAAGACAGTGAACCATACAAGTTATTTTAAATCAGCTCATCAACTGGGCTGCCGTCACAGGTAGGCTACTGCATTTGATCACATCGTATCATATTCTTTTTGAAAGGACCTTATAACGATTATTAACTCCATCTTCTACCCCTCGGATCACATGAGGAGAGCCCCAGAGTTAGTTATTGGCCCAATCCTTCTTATCTCTCTATATGCTCTGATTAGGTCACATAATGTATAAACATAGCACTGTTTTTAAATGTATAAACATCTGTCACTGTTGGCAAAATTTACACATGAAATCTTAAATAGATAAATAAATAAAAACATTGAACGTTGGATGTCAAAGAACTACCTAAACCAATAGATAAGAAACCCTAAATAGTTCACTTTTACCAATCTGATTCTATTGGTTAAATTCAAAGCAATCTGTGTTTTTAGGTTTCACACTGTATTAAAACTTTTCAACAAAAAAAAATTAGGTCCAATTTGTGATGCCATGTTAACAATGATGGACAACTTGTTCAATCATGCTTCCTCCAGCGGAAATCCATGTAAGTCAAGTCATTCCTGTTGTTTGGTCACCTTTTGGTTTTCTATTTGTCGGCTGAGTTCGTAACAGGAGGGAGCCACTGTTACGAACTCAGTGAGGACCCAACGTTGGACACACACACAGGATGACATGGTAAAACTTGGTTTAATGAGCACAAGCTGGCAGGAGTCAAAACACCAGGGAATCAGTGCAATATTTGATCAAACAGGCAGACGGAACAGGCAGGCAGACGGGCGGATAAACAGTGTCATAATTCAGTTCAGGTTACTGGGAAGTCAGTCTAAAACAGGAAGCAGCACAGGAAAGGAGCAGGCAGCAAACACAGAGTCCAAAGTACAGGTAGAAGAGTTCAACACAGGCAGATCAGGCAAAAGGTTTGCAAGGAGAAAAATGCTGGACTCCAAGGCAGCCAAACACTAGACAATCTGGCAAAGACTCAGGAAAACCAGGGGAGTATAAATGCTGAGGAGCTAATCAGGGAATGGGGAACAGGTATGGAAGACATGGGGCTGACTAGCAGCAAAAGCAGGGGCAGGGCCTGAAATGACAAGAAATGCAAGGATTTCAAAATAAAACAGGAAGGCAACAAAATGACATAAAAAAACAGGTAAAATTGATGACTGAACTGAGAACAGACACAGTCGTAACACATTATAAATCATATTCATGTTCATAGACTCATCTACTACCCAGCACATATAAAATTGACAACTTCTGTTATAATCAAGTCAAGTCAATTTTATTTATTATATATTATTGACGATCTTAATTTTTGTTAATATTTCTATGAATCTTTGTAAAGAACAATATGTTGAAAATGCTCCACATACACATGATTTGACTTTAGACACCATTTGAATATTGTCTTGACCTTGTATCATATGAAAGTGTGTTGGTCTGATTGGACCACACGTGAGTGCTTGCTCACGTGTCACGAGTCTTGATGCCCCTACAAAGTGTAGGCAATTTGGAGGTGCTTGATTGTGAAGTACATTTTTTTTCCCAGACATAAGAAAAAGCATTTTCCCCTTCAAAGCGTCAGTGTGATGCATCTCATATTTTTATTAAATTTATATGGAGGGCAATTAGTTATATCTTCTTCAGACCATACCCCAATGTTTTCAGCTCATCAAATAGCAAAACAGAAAAAAAGAAAACAAATTAACTGTCCCTTTAATGTTATGGTTTCTGATTTGCAGCTGTTTTCCCTTTTCTCTGAAATTGCTTTGATCTTTTTTTGTTTTCTCATTGTCGTGTTTCAGGGATTTGTTTTCATGTATTTCACAACTTTTATTTCATCTTTTCCATTGTGTTTTCATGTGTTTTGAAATTTGTAAATGAGTAGTTGAAAAAAGCTTGCAGTAAAAATGCTTTTTGGTAAAACACAATTTTTGAAAAAAAAATACATATATCTATCTAGCATGAAAGCTGATATTTTAGAAAGTATAAGGGATCACTAACTTTGTCAGTTATTCCTCTGTTTTTTGAATATTTTCACTGAAATTCATAAATCTGTCCTATGATGTGACATTCAAAAAATTAAGGAAAAAGCTTAAATAATGTGCAAATAACATGAGAGAAATGTATCTTCTTTTTTTTATACTTAATTTCATGTATTTTTATTTATTCAATATTAAATTATGATAACATTATTTTCCCCCATGACTTGTTGGACTTTTTCAATAAATGTGAGTCAAACTTTGCTGTCATCCTTTCAAAACTGTTGAAAATTATACCAATTAAAGAAGTGTGTCTTGCATATCATACACATATCTCCCCTAATGCGATACTTAACTGTTTTTTAAGATATTTTGAAATAAATACACATTTTTGGTTCTTTTATGTGTGTCAAACCATAGGTTATTGTCACACCAAAGGACAGAAATGTCAGTTATTGCACTGAAGAGGAAGTGAGAAAGTATTTTTATGTAACTTTCAATGTGTCAAAGAAGAAAGAAACTTCTATGTTGATACAAACAATATCAACCATGTTTTTAAAAACAAAACAAAATATTTTTTCATCACCAAAATTAATGTTAGCTCCTTGATGGTGCAAATACTTTAAAGACTTGAGAAGCAAACAAATCTTAAGTTAATTCATATGTATGTAATTTCATTTCTTTTTTTTTTCAAGAATTGTTTCTAATCAGATGCTTCATATAATTTTATGAGTCCATCTTAGAGGTAGTATTAATGCCAATTGAACATTAGCCAATCAAGAGGTGTGAGTCGAGCAGCACAGTGCATTCATTGGCTTTTGTTCCGATATGACACCAATTATCTTCTGCCATGAACTGTACATGCAGTCAGGTTTCTGTGGCCACACAAATTAATTTGTCTCACCTTTTTGGATCATGCAATTGATTTTTATCTCATCTCAGTGAATCACCATGATCTGGCCAATATATGGCTTGCCATCAAATTGCACAATCACAAATTTCCCTTTTGTGCACTTATCTTCTCCCTGATAGGAGTCATCCCATTCAAGTTGGTGCTGTGTGGCAGTATTGTCTCGAATCTCTGGAGCATTTCCAAATCCATCAGTGTTATTCAACTTAATTCAAACAAGACTAGGTGAACCTATAAGCCATGCCAAGTACTTTCAACAGTGGGTAGTCATTCAGTCACTCCGTCAGCCAGTATGTTACTCCACACTCTTCTGTGCCGTCCAACAGGGAGGCACAGTTAAACATGATTGATACTTAAACTATACTCATTAAGATATGTTAATGAACTTTTTTTGAAGTATATAATGGTTGCATTTTTCAAAGCATCATCCTCCCTTCTGTGTGGATCCCTGTTAATTTTGTCTCTATACTTCCATTTTCTTTCTCTCCCAATAATTTCTCTCCCTCAAATCTTTGTCTCAAAAAACAGTAAAGCATCACATTTTATACTTATTTTTACACTACAACTATTCTGCAAACACAGCAGAACATAGTTTAAATAATGTAATGATTGCATTTAAAAACACCAAAAATGGTCTAAAAATAATAAAAAGGAGTTAAACAAGTCTTATTTAATTATTTAAAATGCTTCTTAAATAGAACGTGTCCTCTTGTGTGACATTTTGTCACGCAAAAGGATGTTTCAGCCTTTTGTGTCAGTTATCAACAATTTGACAATTCTAATCTGTATCGACAATATCGACAATTTTAATCAGTTCTTAGAATGCTCTTCTATTTTCAAACATAATGGACTCCGTCCAAATCAATCAGGCTCACGAATGCTGGCTGCAAACGTTTTATTCCATTGTCTCCAACGCTCGGGTCTGTGCTATGGACAACAACATTCGGCACCTGCACACAGTTGCGGACAGTTCTATCACTAGGTAAAGTCCACAGGGGCCGATTGCTTTCAATTTTGGTTCTGTGGTAAACTACACCTATTCAAGTGCTTTGGTGAGTCCGAGCCGTCATACTAATGAATATCACTCTGCTATACAAATTCCTGTAATAATAAACCATAGACTCAGACCCCTTAATCTCCCTATAACATATAGGAATCCAATTTATTATCAGTTTGGACTTCAGTCCCCCACAAAGCCATGTACCTCGGACAATGAAATGGCTTTACTAAACATCAGCCCACTAACGATTGAGTCCTTTTTAGTTAATGATCTTATAAGCACCCATAACCTGGACTTCACCAACTGACCGAGACTTGCCTGGATAGAAATGGCGCAGTGACATTCCTTGAGACTGCACCTCCTAGCATCAAATTCATCTGTACCACTAGATCGGATATGAGAGGTGGTGGAAAAGCTGCTGTCTTCTTTGATACCTATAGCTGCAAGGAAAACCTCTTCAGGGAATACCATTGTAATGCTACAATTTTAATAATTACTATCGACCACCAGAATCTAAATATGGCTTTCTTGATTAATTTTCTGAACTACTCCCCAAGGATTCCACTTGTTTACTTAACTCGGGTGATTTTAGTGTTCATGTTGGCAGTCAAGCAGATCCCGATGCTAGAAACCTAATTAGCCTACTGGATGCATTTGCCCTCACTCAGCATGTTTCTGGACCCACCCACAATAAGGGGCATGCTCTAGACTTAGTCATATCAAAATGACTTAATATTACTGTATCTTGTGTCATGGATGTTGCTATTTCAGATCAGTGCTGCATATTTTTTGATGTGTCTGCTTTTCCTGTACAACAGGAGAGTACTCAAAGAATAACAAAATGTATCATTGACAATAAATACAGTTGAAACCTTTAAGAAAACTGCTAATGAGTTACCGTCGTTCATGGCATCACCAACAGTGAATCTTGTTAAAAACTTCAACTCAAAAATATGAAATATCTTTGACAACATTGCACATGTTAAAACTAAAAACATGGAAAAAAACAAAAAAGCCCCCTGAAGAAAAGGAGTGGTTATTAGCCAGCTTAAGAGAGAGAGTCACCAGGCAGAACAACAGTGGAGAAAGACTAAACATCAGGTTCACCATAAAATCTACAAAGATAGATTGAATAACTACAGCAAAGAAATTAAACAGGCCAGACAGTATTTCTTCTTTAAAATCATCAATGAAAATATAAGCAATAGTTAAGTGCTCTTCTCTACTGTTGATCAACTTATAAATCCACCATCTCCAACCCCATCAGAGATGCTGTCCACTGAAAATGTGTGCAATTTGCTTTGTTCTTCAATAACAAAATTATTTCCATTAGATAGAACATTAGCACCTCAAGATCCATGAATGAACCTACCCTCCAGTTCTCCAGAAATATCACTAGCACCATGTCTCATTTTAACCCTCTAGACCTTAAAAAAACAGACAATATTGTTGGGTAGCTCAGGTCCTCCGCCTGCTGCTTGGTTCCTCTCCCTACCACATTCTTTTATTTATTTTTTTAACTTCTTTTTTAACCTGAGGTATTAGAAATTATTAAATGTTCTCTTCAGTCATGTGTATTTCCTGCAGCACTTAAAACAGATGTCAAACCACTTCTGAAGAAGAGCAGTCTTGATGCAAGTTTTTACCCAACTTTAGGCCCATTTCCAATTTACCATTTCACAGCAAAATACTAGAAAAAAAACAGTTTGTTCTCAACTTAATAACTATTCAACATCAAACAACCTTCTAGACATTTATCAATCAGGTTTTTGGTCTCAACTTAGCACAGAAACAGCACTTAACAATGTTGTGAACAATCTGCATATGAACACATTCTAATAAATTATCTGTTCTTGTGCTCGTGGTCGTGGATCTCAGTGTTGCCTTTGACACTGTTGACCAAATTATTTTACTAGAGAGATTAGAAAAATGGGTCGGCCTATCTGGTCCGGTTCTGAACTGGTTTAGAACCTACCTACACGACAGGCTGTTCTTTGTGTCCATTGGAGACTTTGCCTCGGACAAAGTAGGTATTACATGTGGGGTATCGCAAGATTCGATTCTTGGACCATTACTGTTTAATCTCTATATGCTCCCACTCACACATGTTATACAGAAACACGAACTAAATTACCATAATTGTGCAGATGATTCACAACTGTACATATCCCTATCTCCTGTTGACCTAGATCCCATACATTCCTGAACTCAGAGTACTGATGCTATTAATCTATGGATATCAGATAACTTTTTAAAGTGAAAAAAAGACGTAACAAAAATGCTCATTTTTGATGCAAAGACTCAGAGACAGAGAATTGTGGCTCACCTCATTTCTCTGTCTCTGGAGTGTAAAAGTGAAGCTAGAAATCTAGATGGAATCAAAGATGGTGAGCTACATTCTAAGAGCCATATCAATCATCTCAGAAGATCAGCCTTCTACCATCGTAAAAACATTTCAAAACTAAGGGGCTTTATGTCAGAATCAGACTCTGAGAAATAAAGCCATGCATGTATAACAAGTAGACTAGACTACTGTAATCGTTTATTCTCCAGCCTCCCAAAATCAGTTTTGCAGCAACTACAGTTAATTCAAAATGTGGCTGCAGATGTTCTCACCAGAACTAAAAAGTATGAACATATTATACCTGTTCTTAGAGCTCTGCATTGGCTCCCTGTCAAAACTAGAATTAATTTTCAAATTCTGTTGCTTGTATATAAAGCTCTAAATAGCCTTGCACCTCAGTACTATATAAAACACATGCTAATTAGATACAAACTAGCAAGAACTCTCAGGTCCAAAGGCAGTGATATTTTAATCATACCTAGAACTAACTCTAAAGCAGGGGAAGCTGCCTTATGTGTTTACACCCCAAGTAGATGGAATGCCCTGCCTGAGGACCCGAGAGAGGCCCCCACACTGCACACTTTTAAAAGCTGGTTAAAAACCCTACTTTTCACAACAGCCTATGGCTAAGTTCTTGGTGTGTGTGTGTGTGTGTGTGTGTGTGTGTTTGTGTTTTGTATATTTTGATATTTGTATACTCTGCTCCAATTCCTGTATAACTGTACTAATACCTGTTGATATGCATATTTATTTTCTACATTAGGACTTTTATTATTGTGTTTCAATTATGTTGTCACTTTATGTAAAACACATTGTGTTGCCTGTGTGTGAAATGTGCTATATAAAGTTTCACTTGACTTTACTTGACCTGACTTAACGACCTTGCTCTTCTGAGCTAACCTGTCATTAGCAGTTAGCAAGTCACATTTGCATAATTTTCCATAATTATCTAGTTTAACAGACATTTTTTAATTAAAAAATATAATTTAGGGGTGTCACACAAAAGGATATCAAAACTTAGCGTTTTTATAGTGGCGGGAAAAAAGTTAGATATTTGAACAATTCTGAGACAAAAAATGATCTTGTCAGGTCATCGGCCTCACAGGGGGCTTCAGTAACATGACCTTGATAGGGTCCATATCCATCGCCTTTTGTTGCATTGTTTTTTCTTGAACTCATCTGCTTTTCCACTTACAGCGGGGCAAAACAAAAACAAAAAAAGAGGAAAAAAAATGTAATGTGATATTTTAATTTTTATTCATAACATCAACATTTATTTAAGATTAGAATCAGAATCATGTTTGCTGGCCATGTAGGTTTGTAAATATATGAAATTTGACTGTGGTTTCATGGCTCTCTCAGTGTACTTAACATAGAATAACAGCACTAAAACACAACAATCTTCAGATATATACACAAGGTACAATGGTACAGAGAATGTATCAGAAATGCTGAAATAAATGTTAGCAAGTTAATTACACACATGCCTAAGATAGACGGACATGACAGAGACAGACATGACAGTGATGGATGTGCAGAGGATAGACTGGATTATTGAAGTGTAGAAATGAATCAGCAGTTCCTGAGGCAGGTTGAATTTCTTGAACTGGCAGTGAAAGTACCTCCTCTGCTGGGCCTTTTTGATGATTGTGTCTATGTTGGATAGCCACCTTAGGTCCTGGGAGATTGTGGCATCCAGAAATATGTAGGTTGTAGGTACAGTCACTTGTGTAAAGGGAGAAGAGTAGAGGGGAGAGCCAGTGCTGATTGTCTGGATGCTGGATGTGATTTTCCCCAGCGGCCTCCTGTCTGTCAGGAAGTTTTAAATCCGCTGGCAGATGGAGGATTGTACAGTGAGCCAGCTGAGTATGCAGTGGAGGATATGTGGGATGATGTTTTTGAACACTGAGGTGAAGTCCACAAACAGGACTCTAACATATGCCCATGGAGAGTTGAAGTGTTTGAAGATGTAGTGCAATCCCATGTTAACTGCATCTTCCACTGACCATTTTGCTCGGTAGGCAAACTGCAGGAGGTTGAGCAGGGAGCCTGTGATTTCCTTTCAGGTGGTCCAACACCAGTCTTTTGAAGGATTTCATGACCACATGAAATAAGTGATAGTGGGGTTCTTGAAGCAGGAGGAGACTTCACACAGCTCAAGTGATGTGTTGAAGATCAGTGTGAAAATGGGGACCAGCTGGTCAGTACAGACTTTCAGACAGAAGGGTGACACGCCATCCAGGCTCGGTGCCTTCCTGGTCTTCTGTCTCTGGTAGAACTGGTGCACGTCCTCAACACAGATCCTGAGTGCGGGTGAAGGTTAAGTGGGGAGAGCAGAGGGGGTGGCAGGGAGTGTAGTTAGTTGTGTGTTGTGGCCAGAGAGGGTGAGGGGTGTGAACGTTTGTTTTCAAACCTGCAGTAAAACCCATTTAGATCGTCAGCCAGTTGATGGTTACCTGCTGTGTTGGGGGGGGGGGGTCTCCTGTAGTTGGTCATGTCTTTCAAACCTCTCCAGACTGATGATGGGTCATTGGCAGAAAACCTGTTTTTCAATTTTTCAGGGTAGTACCGTGTATTTCTGGCTTTGTGTACCGGATCCTATCTCAACTCCTGTACGCTTCCTCTTTGGCCTGACGAAGCTGCCTGAGTTTAGCTGAGAATCAGGGCTTCTTGTTAAAGGTACAGAAAGTTTTGGTGGGCACACACATGTCCTCACAAAAGCTGATTATAAATGTCACAGTGTCAGTGAGTTCATCCAGGTCTGTAGGTGCAGCCTCAAAAACACTCCAGTCAGTGTAGTCGGGGTAGGCCTGGAGCTCCACTTTTGACTCACTGGTCCATTTCGTCACAGTTTTAAACACAGGCTTTGCAGATTTTAGTTTCTGCTTTTTTTTTTTCTTTTTTTTTTACCAATATAGCTCTTGCAAATTGTTTTGGCTCTTGCAAATTGTTTTGTTACAGATATTTTTAAACCAAAAGAGGATGCTGCTATATTTTTGTTTCAATGAAATTTTATTTGCATTTATTTATATTTGTTTAAAAAAGTGAGAGAATTCAAATCCTGCTGGTTTCATTTTTCTGTAATTGGCTAATGGCCTGCATACATTGCAGTAGGTAATTAAGCATGGAATGGGGATATAGCATAATCTGGCATTTATAAATGCTTTATAAATGCCAGTTTTAGGAGCCAACTACTCATTTCTAAGATGGTTTTAGGTAATTCCAAAGAATATTAACATATTTTGAATCCCCTTTTGGGTTTGGCAAACCCCATATTTATTGCATTGTTAGGTTTAATGTGGTGCTTTGAGCTGTAATATTTGAGAAGGTGACATTTAAATGAAAAGAAATGGAGGGTTCAGGGAGGAAGTAAAGCTGAATGAACTGAATTAATCCTAATTGAATTGTGTTGAGGTGAAATGAAGCAAAGTGAAATGAGTTGAATTAAAGTAATTGTTGGAATTTGATATTGGTGAGGCCACCATTGTATTGTGATGATTCTCTTAGAGAGAGGTGTTGTTCTAAAACTATATTGTGAAAATTGTCTAGTTTTTTTTCCTGCTTCAGTACACATTTCTGAAGAAATACACCACTAACCTCTCATCCTTACCTGTTAAAACACATTGTTACCTCTTTACCCTGCGGTGCCATAAAAACAATGGCCAAGAGTGCCATGAAGAACCTTTCTTAATTCAATTTTACAGATTCTTGTTATTTATTACAAGAAAAAATATTATTTACTTTCTCCACCCTTTATTTTATCCTCTTTATAGTTTTGAAGGGCTCATTATTTTTGTGGATTTGCATTTGTAGCACAAAAACCAACTGCTGTCTTAATTCTGCTGTGCAGCTTTAGCAAGACCTGCTCTTTCTTTATCATTTATTCTTATATTTCTTTCTACTTTTTCCCATTGTTTTTTTTCTCTGCCAGTGTCTGGGGGTGTGTTTAGTCGTCAGGGGGATTCGGGTTCAGAGCCTGACGATGACAGCCAAATGAAGTTCTACACAGAACAGCACAGGGGTCGCAGGCGCAGTAAAGGTGAGAGGAAATATGGAGAATGTACAGTGACACTTCGTTTTTTTGTGTATTTTCTCATTGAAGATGCATCACATCATTTATATTTAAATCATGAACCGGTACATCAGAGGTCCTACTTTTCATTTGTATAATCTTGAGAGACATAGAAGACTGGTAAGAGTAGCATAACAATACTATTCTCAATAAGTGAAGTCAATTTTATTTGTATAGCCCAGTATCACAGATTACAAATTTGCCTCAAGGGGCTTTACAGCAACACAACATCCTGTCCTTAGGCCGTTGCATCAGATAAGGAACAACTCCCAAAAAAAAAAAAAACCCTTTAACAGGGAGAAAAAAATAATAGGAAAAAACCTCAAGGAGAGCAACAGAGGACGGATATCTCTCCAAGGAGGCACACCGTACAATAGATGTTGTGTTTGCACAATATACACAATACAGCATTGAATCGGATAACAGAATTATAATGGAATTATAAAATTTATGAAGAACATGATTAGGAGGATGCCAGGCAGTGTCCAGACGCCACTGGAACAGCCCAGGACCCGAGCCACGTGACCAGCATCACCATGTAAAAAAAAAAAAGTCACAGATCTTAGTGACAGAAGGATGTAACATGGATTTATAAGATATATAAAAAGAAAATGTGATGAGGGGGATGCCAAGCAGCGTCCAGGTGGCGAACACCATCACTGCAGAGACCTGAGAGGAGGACAGACTGCACGTGCACACGAGGGAGACTCACATGACACCATTCATACACAGAAAAAGAGAAAGGAGAAGACATCATTCAAAGAGAGAGAAAAGACATGTGAGAGAAGAGAACAGTTTATAAAATAAATAGATAAATAAATAAATGAACAAATAATGAAATTCCAGCCTTGCCCTGTTGAACTGGATCTAAATTTGTGCTGAAGTAACTACAGCTAAGGCTACACAGGGGAGCCCACTGCCACTGGAGAACAGTTCACGGGTGGCTGAACCATGAGTGCATTGTGAAGAAAACCACCAACTAAGTCATGGAGAAGGAAAAAGAAAATACCAAGTAGACAGTCCTTTAGAAATAGATTATGGTTCAATTTACTCTTTTGACACCAGCTGAATGTAAAAACAGAAAAATGGAGAGCAGCTGTGAGGGGAGTATGGAGAGCAGATCCTGCAGGAGCCGAGTGAAATGAGACTGGAATGCTGCTGATTTGTCAGAGGAGCTGGAAGCGGAGGGGAGTCATGCACATCCCCGGTGTGGCTTCAAGTGCTGTTTCAAAGCACAGCTCAGTGACACTGAGAAGATTTATGGGCTGATATATTTGGAGGCTGGGCGATAAGCAAAGCTGAGCCAAACAGGAAGAACGATCCCACAGTGATAGGCTTTAGTAAGGTTTCTGTGTGAGGGTGTGTGTTCTGTACATTGTTCCTCTTTGCAATCATACAATGGATGATGAATATTAATATATTCAAATATCAAATTGTATAACATACTGAACACATTTGGTGGGTTTGTGTTCTTCTTATTCCAATTAGTGATTTTACAATTATTTGTGTGTGTGTGTGTGTGTGTGTGTGTGTGTGTGTGTGTGTGTGTGTGCGCGCGTGCGTACGTACGTGCGTGTGTTGTGTGCTGATGTACAGTTAAGGTCAAAATTATTACCCCCAAGGAACTATGGAACATTTCCCTAAAATTCTGCCCAATGTTTGCATCATTCATAAAACTTTACAAAGTAAAACATTCATCAATGTTAAGGCCCCTATTTGGTACATTTTGGAATGTAAAATAAATATTCAGGTTTGCTTTATACCAAATGTAGTGAAAATTGAGGTGGTCAAAATTATTAGCCCCCATGTGATTTTTTTTGCTTTCAAACCACACCTGAGCAATCAGTCAGCATTGAACTTTACTTAAGGGACTCCAGTGATCAGAGCTAGTGTCACTTGAACACTTGATTGAGAGGGACTACTCTTAAATTATTGGTAAGAAGTAATTTCATCATGCCAAAAAGTAAAGAAATCAGTCTGGA
Source organism: Lampris incognitus (assembly GCF_029633865.1). Classification (NCBI taxonomy): domain Eukaryota; kingdom Metazoa; phylum Chordata; class Actinopteri; order Lampriformes; family Lampridae; genus Lampris; species Lampris incognitus. Next base: position 22,166,480 of record NC_079222.1, read on the forward strand.
ACTCAGAAAGAAGATAGTGGATGCTCATGGGTGAGGCTATACTGCCATTTCCAAGCGTTTCACAGTGTCTAGAACAGCTGTGTGTTGCATAATTTCAAAGCACAAGGAGACAAATTGTGTTAGAAACAAACCTGGGCATGGTGGAAAGTGCAAGATTTCAAAAACTTTGGAGAGGAAAATATTCAGAGATGTCAACAGCAATCCCCGGATCTCTGCCAAGATGGCTGTTGCTGAACTGGCCTCTTCTGGACTTGATGTTTCAAGGAAGACTGTTGTGAGGGCTCTTCATCGTGGTGAGCTTTGAGGTCATCGTCCAAGAAAAACTCCATTGCTCACACAGCGGCACATCAGAGCCAGACTGAAGTTTGCCCATGAACATTTGAAACATGGGCATAAGTTCTGGAAGTCTGTCCTTTGGTCTGATGAGACTAAATGTGAGCTGTTTGGGCACATGGGTGTTGCTTTTGGAAAGGAGAGGCCTTCAACTCTAAAAACACAGTTGCCACAGTTAAACATGGTGGTGGGAGCATAATGCTGTGGGGCTGTTTTGCTGCTTCAGGCACAGGGAACCTTGTTCGGGTGCATGAAATCATGACAAAAGAAGATTATGTTGACATTTTTAAGGATAATGTAAAGAAATCTGCTGCCAGTTTAGCTTTAGGTCGCTGCTGGGTCTCTCAGCAAGACAATGATGTGAAGCATACATCCAAGTTGGTCCAAAACTTTTTGAAGGACACCAAAATCAAGGTCCTGGAGTGGCCCTCCCAGAGCCCAGATCTCAATCCTATTGAGAATCTGTGGCAGGAGCTCAAGGTAAATGTCCATGCTCGAAAACCACGCAATTTGGATGAGCTGGAACAATTTGCCATAGAAGAATGAGACATGTGCCAACCTAGTTAGGAACTACCATAAGATGTTGTTGTGAGTTGTGAGTCAGAAAGGTTACACTATTGACTATTAACTGTCAGAGAGCTAATAATTGTGGCCTTGTCATTTTTGTTTTTTCTTGTTTCAATTAGGCGTATCAGTAAAATATCTTAATCAAGCTTAGCGGAGATTTTGTCTTTGTTCTTTTGGAAGTTTGGTTATGGTCATTTCCGGAAAAATTAAGGGTTTTGTTTTGATTTCATAAAGGGGGCTAATAATGTTGACCTTAACTGTAGGTGTGTGTGTGTGTGTGTGTGTGTGTGTGTGTGTGTGTGTGTGTGTGTGTGTGTGTGTGTGTGTGTGTGTGTGTGTGTGTGTGTGTGTGTGTGTGTATGTGTGTGTGTGTGTGTGTGTGTATGTGCTGACACAGTGGACTAGTTTTAGCATTTGATGACACTTTAACATGTTACTAGGAAACAAAAACTAATAAAACCCACTAGTTACGTATGTGAGAGTAGTGTTGTCTTCACTCATGGAATCTGCATCTGTTTACTTTTTTTTTTCTGCAACAGGTTAAAACATTTGTGGCTTTTCACTATTAGATGAGAATAGTCTGTGTCAATTCCATATGCATAGTCTCTATGATTATTACATTGTGATCTATTTTATTCCTATACTTCTACCCACATCTGTATTTGTTTTCTCTTTTATTTTATAGAAAAAAACAATAAAAGTACAACATACATATTTTAAACTGATAGGGAAATAATATATCTCACAACACATCGAACTCTACCGAATCAAAGAAGCTAGGAATTAAACAATAACATGCAGGTAGACGAGACAAAATGGTGAGGTAACCTGTAGGCTTTGTCATGGCTTCCAGCCTACAGACCCCCCACCAAATCAAGTAAGTCAAGCAAAAAATACACATTTACCATACACACTACACTATTTAATATATTTGATTTAATATATCAGTATATATTTGGGGGGTGGCATGATGGCGCAGTTGTTAGCGCGGTCGCCTATAACAAGAAGGTCCTGGGTTCAAGCCCTGGGGTGTTCTAACCTTGAGGGTTGTCCCGGGTCGTCCTCTGTGTGGAGTTTGCATGTCCTCCCCATGTCTGTGTGGATTTCCTCCTGGTGCTCCGGTTTCCTCCCACAGTCCAAAGTCATGTAGGTCAGGTGAATCGGCCATACTAAATTGTCCCTAGGTGTGCGTGTTTGTGTGTGTGTGTGTGTGTGTGTGTGTGTGTGTGTGTGTGTGTGTGTGTGTGTGTGTGTGTGTGTGTGTGTGTGTGTGTGTGTGTGTGTGTGTGTGTGTCGGCCCTGTGATGGCCTGGCGGCCTGTCCAGGGTGTCTCCCCGCCTGCCGCCCAGTGACTGCTGGGATAGGCTGGAGCATCCCCCCTGACCCTGAGAGCAGGATAAGCGGCTTAGATAATGGATGGATGGAATATGTATTTGTAATATTCTGTGAGAGTTGTGTTACTGCATTCTGCTAGCTACTGTTTCTGTGCATTGCAAGCGCTAATGTTCTGTTTTTTATACCTTCGTACACTGAATGCCCATTGTTTAGTGACTGTTACAGTGACTGTCATTCATATATTATACAGTTTGAATATTTATTCAGTGTTTGTTAATCGCTGATTGCTAATTGCTAGCCTATTACACTGTCATTATCAGCCTTTAGCTCTGCATGCTAACTGTTAACTGCGTATTAGCCTTTTACTTTGCATGCCAACTGGTGTATTCTGTCCCTGAAATGTGTGTTGCATTTAATAGTGAAGTCAGAAACTGTTTTGAATAGATGGGAGTTGGAGCTTAGGAAATATATGTTCAAACCACATCCGAAGAGCTTTAGTGTTGTGGATTTGTTAAGGAGAGACAAATATTTTATTTCAAAATTAAGATCTTAAAATAAGTTATCATAACCATCTTTTATTCTCACTTTCATATTCCTTCAAAGATTTTGGACTTACCGTCTTTTTCGTTACCTGTCGTACAATGTCACAACTTTACAATGTCATCCAAACGTCTTGTTCCCTCCGTCTTCATCCCTGCATTATTGTTCTGCTACATCAGAACAACTGTGGTCTGTAGAAGATATTCACTATCTTTTCCATGTTGCTTTCTGTCTGTGTCCTAGCTTTCTTTTTCAGTTCACAAATACACTCTTGCCCACATGAAGAACCATACAAATACACACTTACACAATTCACACATGCCAAGGACTCGGTATTAGTACAGCACTGCTCCTCACTGTCCTTACACTCAGGTTAATAGCAGTGATGTGCCGGTTTATCAGGAGGCCAAGGAAAACGGTACAGCTTTTTTTTCCCTCTTTGCATAAGACACATAAGGGATTATGCATAAACTCCCTGGCAGGATTAGCATATTTGTGTTCCTTTCATTTTCAATGACTTTTATGTTTGATACCAAAAGCCTTCTTGAACATTTGCATATTGCAAATTAGGCTCATAAAAGATACTTTAATAACACTTGTTTGTTTGGTGTTTCAGCCACTTAAGAAGGGTAAGTGCTAAGGTTAATGCTAAATACGAAGAACATTTGAAAATATAATAATAATAATAATAATAATACTATTATAACAACAATAACAATAATCATCATCATCATTATCATAATCATAATAACAGTGTTATATATCCATCCATTATCTGAACCGATTATCCTGCTCTCAGGGTCGCGGGGATGCTGGAGCCTATCCCAGCAGTCACTGGGCGGCAGGTGGGGAGACACCCTGGACAGGCCGCCAGGCCATCACACAGGGCCGACATAAACACACATTCATACCTAGGGACAATTTAGTGTTGCCGATTCACCTGACCTACATGTCTTTGGACTGTGGAAGGAAACGAGAGCCCCCGGAGGAAACCCACACAGACACGGGGAGAACATGCAAACTCCACACAGGACGACCCCCAAGGTTGGATTACCCTGGGGCTTGAACCCAGGACCTTCTTGCTGTTAGGCGACCGCGCTAAACACTACGGCACCGTGCCACCCAGCACTATATAGCACCTTCCTAAATGCTCAATAATGACATTATCCTTGTCTGCCCTCCCCAGTCTTCCTTACAGCAGTACAGTCAAACTCATTAGTTGTCTAAAAAAAACCTGTTTCTCCTGATTTCTGGTTGCAGTTGTATTCTGAACTCTGAGCATTCCTGAGCAACTGTTTGCCCATATAATGAAACTAGCAGCTTGCAAGATATGTGATATGTTCCAAGCCTTACAACATATCACATATCTTGCTAGCTGAATTCAAGCTTGGAGAAATAGAAGAGTGGTTTCATAAGGGGTTAAACAGAAATACTGACAGTTTGCTTCATGCATTTCTTTTTCGTGAGTTTACCCCTCTAAATGTATAAACAGTAAAGGTTGTTTAGATGACTCTTGCATAAGCAAAAATCAGCTGTATGTTGTCTGAATCTTGCTCTTGACATGGCCATTTCAGGCTCACGATAAATACACTAGACAGGAGATAAGAGGCTCATTTCACTCCCTTCTTCCTGCCTAAGAATGGAAGCCCAGAGAGAGCAAAAGGGCAACCAAAACAACCAATCTATAACCCCGTCAGTAACAATAAGATCATATATCACATTGATGAAAGACCCCAGGTCATCGGGAAGAAGCTTAAGCCTTCTCGGCCATCTTTTAATGTCTCGGGCTGACACAGAACCTCTAGGCTCAATTGATAAAACAGGCAGGCAGGTTGTGACCAGCCACTTTTCTAAAGCTTTGTTGAGGGGGTTGACTTTCAACGGGACACTATCTTCTTGCAGGGCCCATGGTCTTATGGTTTTGTTTAAAGGTCACACGAAAAGAAAAATGTAGTTTCCTTCTTGTTGCCTCATTAACATACACTTATATTCACATAGATTCAACACTGGAAATTCACTATATATTTAAAATTGTATATATACACACACACACACACACACACACACACACACACATACACATACATACATACACAAACACACACACACACACATATATATATATACACACACATACACACATATATACATATACATACACACACACAATGTTTTTTATTGCATCCTCTTGCATTTGTGGGCATATGCTGATGTTCTACCACCAAACTGAAACTAGCCAATCACATATTCTTCTAAAAATGCCTGACTACCTTCTGCTGTCTTTCAAATCACATTCTATCTCTCACAAAATCACACCTGTCTGTTCCATTTAATATGGCGATGCAGCCCAGAGAGTCGAAACAGTTCGTCTTGATAAAAAGTTTAGGAGGATGAGAGATAAAACATTTGTTCCACCTAACTCAGTGTCCAGATGACCTGACTCAACATTCTAGCATATCCTCGCCTGGATTATTGAGCAAGCATCAAGACGCGGGACCTTGCTGTTCTTTGACTAGTTTTATGGGACCTTTAAAGTTGTATTTGCACACCTGTGTGTGTGTAGGAATGTACACATGTGGACACATGTTTGTGTTTTGATCGTTTTTGTGTGCAAAATTTGCCAATTTTATCACAAATCTAATCAAGAAATTGCTCAAATTTTGGAACATTTCCAAAACCTCTTCTTTTTTTGAAGGTACAAATGTTTTTTAACTTATTAGTTTCTCCCCTCTCTCTCTCTCTCTCTCTCTCTCTCTCTCTCTCTCTCCCTCTCTCTCTCTCTCTCTCTCTCTCTCTCTCTCTCTCTCTCTCTCTCTCTCTCTCTCTCTCTCTCCCTTTCTCTCTCCCCCTCCAGGACACCCACATAGTCCTCTAAATAAGGTCACCCTGACGTTGTTTACCATCAGCACCTGTGTTGTTGCCATAGTCTATGCTACACAAAATTCCTGTCCCCTGACTGTGAAGGTCGCCCTCCATGTGCCTGAACACTTTGTCGCTGACGGTAAGAGCAAATCATGCAGCTGACTTTGGCTAAATGTGCAGCTGGTTTAAGATATCAGGAAAAAAAAAAAGAAAAGATAATTCAGGTTCAGCAATGCCTCACATCAGTATGTGCATCGTCTTTAGCACTGTTGTGCCCGTTCATCATTTCTTGTACACCGGACACACGGCATAAACAGTGTAAGCCCTTTTACAAGCGCAGTCTGGCTCTCGGGAGTGATTATGATGATTAGACCTACGGTGGTAAAGTTGGAGCAGTCACAAAGCCCTTTTTATGTTTGTTGGTTCCCCGATGAGTCAGGTCAAGTAAAAACACTTAATTAAAGCACATAATTACCACTCTTAGCGATAAAAAACAACACAAAGTAGAAAAGTGGAGGCTGGGATAGCATGACCGTATAAAAAGTCTCACATATAAAATGTTCATATACAGCTACGTTGTGCGTAGCACCGTATGTAGAACTAGATGCAGCAGTGCTGCATGAACAACCATCATCTGAGTGTAAAAAAGTTCTGGAAATAAAGAAAGATCTCTCACACACTGCAAAAGGCAGTTACTGTTTTCAAGAAACTGATGGGGTCCTGTAGCATTTCAAGTTAATTTACGCCAACAACTACCATAAGAAAACCAACATATCAAGTGATTTTACCTGTTTTTCACCTCCGCTGACTGAGTTGACCAGCAGTGCTGTGGAACAATTATTTAAAACTGATTATGTATAAAAGAAAAGCAAAATGAGAGAAAAAAATAATATTTTATCAATTAAGTGCTTGTGTGCCAGGTGTCTGGGTAGCATGGCGGTCTATTCCGTTGCCCACTAACACAGGGATCGCTGGTTTGGATCCTCATGTTGCCTCCGGCTTGGTCAGGCGTTCCTACAGACACAATTGGTCATGTCTGTAGCTGGGGAGCCGGATGTGGGCATGCTACTGTATTCTAAGTTCTTAAATGGTATTCTTATTATTTCTGTCAGTGGAAGTGGTGTGCCCTGGGATTGATTCATCATGAGTGTTATGGCAGGAAAAAAAAATGTCGGGAAACAGGCTCTGTAACACAAAATTAACACATGCATATGATGCATTTAGTATTCTCTTCCAGTCTTTTCAGTCGTGTATCCCAGCCTTGCCAGAAAACTTAGTGTGACATTATTCCCTTCAGTGGTTGTCCAATAAAGTTGTTCAGCGGTTTGCACTTTCTGAAAATTCCTCAGGATAATGGTCTTCAATCAGATATATACAACATGAAATGGAAATCACACCTTCCACTTTAAAAAAATAGAAAGAAAACAGAGTCGATAATGATGTCGGCAGATATTTCTGACAACAATCTGTATGTATTTACAGTCAGTCAGTCGAGATTTAAGTCAAAGCAAATCTCAGGTAATCACATATGAATCTCAAGACATCTTAAGTGTCTGGAGCCTAAGAGGGATACGTGAAATGTTCATGGATACAAGGTTGGCAGGATACCAAACACTATGGTGTAGTCCAGCGTTTGCCAACCCAGTCCTCAAGGAACCCCTATCCTGCAGATTTTCATTGTAACCCTGCATATGTATCCCTGCTTGTACGTACTCAACCAATCATCTCACAGCACTTAATTATGCAAGGTGTGCATCATCTGACATAATTCATTGCTGATTGGTTGAATAACTACAAACAGGTACCTATTCAGGGTTGCAAAGAAAATCTGCAGGATAGGGGTTCCTTGAGGACTGGGTTGGGAAACACTGGTGTAGTCCCTACTGAGAACAGAGACAGGGATTGGATGAAGGGGAGAAGGCCAAGGTTGAAAAAATGTATGGAGTGGGGAGATTATGACGAGCCCAGACAAATTCATTAGTTATCACCTTATCATCCAAAGATATGTATCCACACATCAGTGGAACATTTGATCACCATTTAGCCTTGTACACTCACTTCCTTGTCCACATGCATGTGCTAACAGAAGTGTGTGCACACACACACAGGCACAACCAGACCTTCACAAAGGTAGCTTAGCGTCTGGGTAGCATAGCGGCCTATTCCGTTGCCTACCAACATGGGTTCAATGCCGGTTCAAATCCCTGTGTTACCTCCTGCTTGATCGGGCATCCCTACAGACACAACTGGCTGTGTCTGCAGCTGGGAAGCTGGCTGTGGGTATGTGTCCTGGTCACTGCACTAGCGCCTCCACTGGTCGGTCGGGGTGCCTGTTCTCGGGGGGGTTCCGGAGGGAATAGTGTGATGCTCTCATGTGCTACATCCCCCTGGTGAAACTCAATTCCTTACTGTCAGGTGAAAAGAAGCAGGTGGTGACTCCACATGTATCAGAGGAGGCATGTGGTAGTCTGCAGCCCTCCCCGGATCAGCAGATAGGGTGCAGCAGCAACCGGGCTTGCTTGGAAGAGTGGGGTAATTGCCAAGTACAATTATGAGAAAAGGGGGGGTTAAAAAAAAAGAAAGAAAGGTAGCTTAGTAAAAATATACATAGATATTAGAAACACAGTGGTTGAAATAACTTTCAAGGACCATACTGGCGTAATCTTGACTTTCCACCATTCCTTGGGATGTTTTCTATCTTTATCAAATATTATGACAATAGCTGTACACAATTAAAACCTTTGGAAAAAACTGCCAACCTACACATACAAGTCACACTGCAATTCATGTTGAAAAAATGTGGAAAAACTCTCTGCGAACTTGAACACTATTAAGCATACATAATGTACCTTTGTTGGATTAGGTGTTTTGCTAAAATCACATTATCACTATTATCAACTAAAAATTGTGCACTCATACAATACAGGTGACCTTAACTCAAAGGTTTATTAAATGACGAAGTAGTGTAGATACAATATGTCACATGTTGTTACATCTCTTACAGCAAGGAAACGTGTATTTTCTCATCCTGTGCTAGGCAGCCATAACTTTGGCTGTAATTGTGTGTCATGATATTAGTCATCATTCAGGAGCCGTCTCTACCTGTGGTGGTACAGCTGACCATGAGCTCGCTGTATCAACCAGCCTCGATGCAATTTCTCTGGTAAATTCTGTAACGTTTTATTTAATATTAAGCAATTTTACACACGTGAGATCTAATAAATAAAGCAATTTAAATAAATATTGTCTAGTTTAATGACAATACATATGGCAGATGTTGTAAATTGGCAATACGGTTACGTTATGCCTGTACGGTGCTTTAAGTTTTCATTTTTATTTCATCATATTCACTTGATGAAGTTTTGGCTCTGGTAGGTTTTGATTTAAAAAATAAAAAAAGGGGTAAATTTAAATGTGCTTTTTCTTACCCCCTCCTCCCAAACTAAATTATTAAGATTATCACAGATCAGCCATAGTTCTTCTAGTAGCATTTACAGACCTCCCATGTTTAATGCAAATACCTGTTGCTGAAGGTGTTGACCAAACCTCTATTAGATAGGTTAATAGAGCTTATCAAGCCTTATATTACAGAAGTTAGTCCCTTTTTTAGAAAGCTAATTCCAGAATATGTCAATTTTATTTTTTTACCTCTTTCTTTCTCTATCACCCAACAATGTAAAGTAATGCTTAATATAGCAGTTTTAAGAAGCTCTTCCTTGGCCATGAGCAGAAATACAATCTCCTCACCTGTCCCTTCGGACCCAGTAGTATCAATTAGAGAGGATGTTTTTAATGATCAGATCTAATGATTGGTCTGGGAATGGCAGGGTAAAATGTCCACTTAGTGTTAACATATACTGTTTACTGGCTGATTTTTGTGGAAGTCTTAAAGACTCTTTGCTCTTTGCCCCACTCCAATTACCCAACCAATCTCGTTAATATCTACTTCATGGGTTTTAATTGAATATTGCTCAATTAAATTCAGCCCAATCAAGAGGTGAATTAAAACTGCAGTGAAACAATAGACTGAGCTACTGTTCAATTGGTTTTGCAGCAGTACCAGAAATTGGGTTGTTTAATTTACTTCCATTGCTTTTTCAAATAATTTTGTCTTTTTGTTCTGTCCAGGAAGTAGCTTTGTGGTGAGCAAGGGCAGCCTGCTGGATGTGTCTAATTGGCTGAATCCAGCTAAAGTGACCCTCTACTATCAAACCAATTCATCCACCCAGTGGGTCAGAGACTACTGTGGCCAGAGGACTACTGAGCCTTGTGAACAACTTTGTGACCAGGATACAGGTTAGTTTATGCACACATGAATGAATGCACACATGCAAACACACACACACACACACACACACACACACACACACACGCGCACACACACACACACACACACACACACACACACACACACACACACACACACACACACACACACACACACACACACACATATAAAAACTTGATGCAAGCAAATGCGAGCAGATTCCAGGAGGAACATCTGAGGTATCTCTCCATAAGAGTGCGGTGCTAGGAACAGCTAAGATACAGTGCAGAACCCTCAAACTCCCACGCCTCTGGTAGAGGACCCAAGTTTGAGTAAGACACAAACCACCCAAAAAAGGCTGAAAGTGAGATTTTTTTTTTCTTTGCAGTTTTATGCAATTAAAAGCCAGGGCCCTAGGTCTCAGATATAATTCACGGATTTCTGTACTGTATGGACCACTATGTATATCATCCTTAACTGTTGACTAGGCTAAACATGACCTTGCTTTAACATGACCTTGCCAATTTACTGCCATGTATTTAGTTTGCGTGGTAGCAGTTAAATTAATGGTAATTTTTACTTTTCATGGAGGACAAGCCTGACAATTTCAACTCCCACTGAAAATAAAGTACTGGGGGAAAGTTGTTATGAAAAGATAAGTGTTGAATTTGGTATTCAGCAGACACAAATGAAAAAAATGAATAATTTACATTATGAGTGGTTGAGTGCAGATATGTTTTTTTTTTTTTCTTTCTTTTTTTTTAATCATTTTCCTTGTTGGTTCCAGGCCTTGAAAACATAATCTACAATACATCTAAATGGGCTCAAAATCGGTTCGGAATTTCAAAATCGGTGGAAAAAAAAAAGCTAATTATTATTATTCTCTATGTCCATCTCAAAGCATGTTATTGATGAAGGTCATTCGTCATTCCACTGACAATTAAGGTTTTTACTGAACACTCATAAAGTTTCATCAGACAAGTCGGTTTTAATGTGAGTGACATTCACTTGGTCATTTATCACTACCTCCATAAAATTTACTGATACGTGGGGTGGCCATTTTTAAGCGTTTTTTTCCTCTTATATTCATACACAGTGGAAATTGTAGAAACTTGAATGAAAGAAAATGAAAGAGATTTTCTCATAACAATACGGTTAGTTTATAATAAACACATTACACACAAATCTATTTCAGGAGTGGAAAGAGTGTTACATTGTCTTAAGGCTTTTTCACATGGAAAGCAACCTGTGGACATGTGCAGTCTCACCATGACAGTCCTCACTCAGCCATGGAAACACCACACTACCAAATGAGGAGCTTCTCTCATTAGGGCGGACCTTTTTAGACTTGATACATTTCTTTCTTTTTTTTTTGGACCCCCCCCCCCCACTTTTTCTACCCAATTGTACTTGTCCTATTACCCCACTCTTCTGAGCCGTCCCAGTTGCTTCTCCACCCCCTCTGCCGATCTGGGGAGGACTGCAGACTACCACATGCCTCCTCCGATACATATGGAGTCACCAGCCACTTTTTTTCACCTGACAGTGAGGAGTTTCACCAGGGGGACGTAGCACGTGGGAGGATCACGCTGTTCCCCCCTGTTCCCCCTCCCCTTCCCAAACAAGATCCCCAACCGACCAGAGGAGGCACTAGTGCAGCGAACAGGACACATACCCACATCCGGTTTCCCAGCCGCAGACACGGACAACTGTGTCTGTAGGGACGCCCGACCGAGCTGGAGGTAACACGGGGATTCAAACCGGCGATCCCCGTGTTGGTAGGAAACAGAATAGACTGCCACTCCACCAGAATGCCAGACTTCATACAATTCTGTTCAATTTTTATAACCTGATATATTAAACTATTTAATGTATAATATATTTATTTACTTTGATTGTATGTCTAATTGCTATACTATCGTCATATTTTACCATTACGTACTGTATATAGTACAGTTTAGTCCTACTCGCATAAATGCTTTCCTTTTTAGTGTCATAATTCGTGTACTATTTACTATGTAGTTGGAGTAAAAGCAGTCAGGAGCTTGCATGAGACAATCATAAGCCAAGCTCATGTCTTATTCTCCAAGTTTTGACTTCTCCACCCATTCATTTTTCATTGAAAATTAATCATTTCTATACGGCAAAAAAAAAAAATTAAGCTGGTAAAAAAGGTGGGGTAGCCCTGCTGGGATGATGACAGGTGAAATGAAACGCTGGTAGTGTACATAATTGAATATACTTCATGTAACGTAAAGCCAAGGTACTTATTCCATATCCTTCTTACTTGTTTGAATTTCTGCTGCAAATCAAATCAAATCAAATCAAATCAAATCAATTTTATTTGTATAGCCCAATATCACAAATTACAAATTTGCCTCAGTGGGCTTAACAGCAACACAACAGCCTGTCCTTAGACCCTCTCGTCGGATAAGGAAAAACTCCCTAAAAAAACCCTTTAACAGGGAGAAAAAATAAGAAGAAACCTCAGGCAGAGCAACAGAGGAGGGATCTCTCTCCCAAGACGGACAGCGTGCAGTGGATATTGTGTTCACGCAATTTACATAATACAACATTGAAAGAGGATAACAGAATTATAATGGACATAAAATTTATGAAGAACATGATGCACAGGATGCCAAGCAGTGTCCACGTGCCAACGGAGCAGTCCAGGACCCAAGCCACGCGACCAGCATCATCATGTAATAAGAAAAACTTAGGTGAGGAGTGGAAGGGCAGGCAGCATCCAAATGGCGGCCACCATCACCAGGGAGACCTGGGAGGAGAACCGACTGCACATGCATGCAAGAGAGACTCACATGACACCATTCAAACACAGAAAAAGAGAAAGGAGAAGACATCATTCAGAGAGACAGAAAAGACATGTTAGAGAAGAGAACAGTTTGCAATAGTCATTAGCCATAATCAATTAAGTCATCAATTCGTCATAATCTATACTCAATAATCTCGTCAGCAGAAGAGTGGTTGGTAAATTCATTGAGACAGAAAACCAACCCGCCATCCAGTACAGGTTGTGAAGCACTCAATTTAAAGGCAACTAATTGTAAACTAAGGCAAAAAGATGAGTTTTAAGTTTGGATTTAAAGGACTCAACAGACTCCGATTGTCTGATGGCCCTGGCAAGAATCATCCCAAGGTTTTGCTCATTGTTTGTCAGGGGTGAGGGTCAGCCACTTGTAATCTCTTCTACAAATACAATTATTTGCACTCAAACCTTAAGTGTTAAACCCTGGATCTTGATTTCGTTTAGCTCTCTCTTCTAGACTATTAGGATCCACAAGATAAGTGGACTGATATCACATGTGAGGACACCACGAAAACGCCATCCACTCAGCTTGATCATCTTGATACATAGTAGTTAATATGACATTAATCCACAATATTGTTATTAAATTTGGCAAATATTCTTTCTGGGCTAACAATTGTAACACTAAGGTAATGAAATTTTCTCAACAACGTACTCCCAACAGAGAACACTTCAAGGGCCCCCTTGGGCCTGCATGTGAGCTGTCAAGTGTGAGTTATTATGAGCAATGGTGAATTAATGCACCGCTAAGTAAACAGTAAAGGTTAGTGCTTCTTAAAAAGTGAAGGTGAGATGAAGGAATGGGGTTGTCACACTCCAACGGGTTCTGCTGTGCCTGCAGAAAATCATTGGAGAGTCTGCTGAGACAGAAATACCCCTGTACAATTTCAGATATACCACCAAGAAAAGCTCTTCATCACTATGGTATATGGAACAAGTCACGAGGGTTCATTTTATTATTCAAAGATCTTTGATCAGGCCAATACAGTAAATAAAGCTCTGAAGATAACCTGGAAATGGGACCTGGTCTTTTCATTAAGTGTACAGGAGTTGGAGGGGATTTGTGGAACCTCTAAGAAAATGTCAAGAGATATTAGAATTAGGCTTATCAAATTCAAAATTATCAACCGATTTTACAGGATACCTTCTCGACTTCACAGACTAGGTCTCCAGTGGCGTGTTGGAGGTGTCAGGCCCTAGACTCAGATTGTACTTTACTATGGGAGTGCCTGGTGATCCAAGACTTTTGGAAGCAGGTCCACAAACATATTACAGAAATTTCTGAAGACAATTTTGGTTCCAAACCAAGGCTGTATGTACTGGATGATTCTCTACAAGTTGCCCACTGTAGTGCGTCTAATTGAAATCCGGTTGATGGAGGCTCCACCTCGTAATTTACAGGACATAAAGGATCTGCTGCTAATGTTTTGGTGACAGATACCAGAGACACCTTGTGGAGTCCATGTCTCGATGGGTCAGAGCTGTTTTGGAGGCACGCGGGGGACCTAACCTACACCGTATAATAATAATATATAATATATTATATATCCATCCATCCATTATCCGAGCTGCTTATCCTGCTCTCAGGGTCGCTATCCCAGCAGTTATTGGGCGGCAGGTGCGGGGACACCCTGGACAGGCCATCACAGGGCCAACATTCACACGCACATTCACACGTAGGGACAATTTAGTACGGCCAATTCACCTGAACTACGTGTCTTTGGACTGTGGGAGGAAACCGGAGCACCCGGAAGAAACCCACGCAGACACGGGGAGAACATGCAAACTCCACATAGAGGATGACCTTGGACAACCCCCAAAGGTTGGGCTACCCCAAGGCTCGAACCCAGGACCTTCTTCCTGTGAGGCGACTGCGCTAACCACTGTGCCACCATGCCACCCTATATCTATATAGTATTTGTCTGTACTGTGTTAAAAAATTTAAATTTTAATAAAATATAAATCATACAAAAGAAAAGCCCTTGACAGTATATCTGAAAATACACAGGGGGTTTAGAGGGCAAGTGTTCCCAGTGGGAGAGTGGTAGAAATCAAACTATTATTCCTTTCTTTATTGTGTTGGATTGTTTTGCAAAGTATTTAGAGCTTATTCATAATTCCGATCATACCTGACCAATCAAAACATTAGCATTAAAGTGATAAAGCCAGGAACACATGAGAAGATTTGTAAAATTCGTGTCATCTGGGGAAAGACTGAGCATCATGTCTGACTTTTATGGATTAGAGTTGTAGATAAGCACACTGGTTATGACTGCAGTCATAGAGGTGCACATATGTGTACTGACAAGCTCAGACATGTCCAGATTCCAGTCACAAAAATCAAACACATGATGTTTTCTTGGCAGCTCCAAAAAGTCTCGATCGGGAGGCAATAAATTTGAATCTTTTAACCCGACACACTACAAGAAAATGTGTGCCAACTGTCCACGGGGACATACCCTATTTTGCGCAGACTATTCAGACTCTTTACACTTTAAAATTTAATTATCATGGCCTTACTGGGGTTGCATGTCACGTTTTGACTTTTAAATCATCTAGTGTGGGTCTAAGGACAGGAATTTGTGTTGCTGTAAAGCCATTTGAGGCAAATTTGTAATTTGTGATATTGGACTATACAAATAAAAGTGACTTGGCTTGACTTGACTAGTGTGTTCCTGGCTTAAGTTTCAACTTTTTTTTTTTTTTTTGGTAAAATTTACTGAAACATTATGTACCTTTTTGTGACTTGAATGGGTTGTACAACTGGCTCACGTGAACACATTTTAACAGAGATTTCCATTGTGTAAAATTTTGACACCTGCTGTCTGAGGAGATGGGCAAGTATGTCCGATAACAATCACTTTCATTAATTGCCATAATCACTCCATCATAGTCTCGCACGCTAAAATGTCACGTTAACCAAGCTGACTTGTCAGGTTTATAGTGAAATCATAATTCGAAGAATGCATCAGACTCATAAATGCAGTCATCATGGCAACTGTAACAAAAGTAGTAGATCATGATCTGTGTTTATGGGCTTTTAGTACCAGTGGTTAACAAATAGTCAGAGGACAAGTCTTTTACTGCTTTATGAGTCAATAGCTTGGAGAGCCATCGCTGTACCGGTAATTGCTACTCGGTACTGGAGCATGATGCATAATAATTACACAGTGTGTACATGCATTCACTGAAATTTATTATTTTACAATTATAGTTACTTAGGAAGTATGTTCAAAGAGCCATTGTAATGCAAATTGAGGGGATATTATTTAAGGTTAATGTCACAGATGTAGGGAAATTATGTTTTTTTTGTAGATTTTTTTTCTCAGCTCTAAGTTAAGCCACATGGACAGTTTTTTTTTGGGGGGGGTGAATTATTACTGATCAAGTGTTTTCATCTGATAATGGTGCTTGGTGTAGTGGTGAGACAGATGCCAATCTTTTGGAACATATTTTATAAAGATTCTGTTTAATTAATGTACAGGTAGTCCCCGAGTTACGAACGACTTCCATTTTTGAGTCCGCCCTCATGGCAAATTTGTATGTAAGTCGGAACAGTTATCTACATTTCACATCTAGCGTCAATTAGTCAAATGTTTGTCTTAGTATAGTATATATTTTACCTAAAACATCATAAATATAATAATGCAGTTGTGGTGGACTTACCATAGCTTGTTGTTTGTAAGAAGTGGACGTGCTCACTTTAAGGGCTCAAGGGTGTGGCCATGGTGATGCAGCGCCATGTGGTTGGTTGGGGTGGTGGTCTGTTTTCTCCCAACTTCCACACAGTAATAATGATAAATCTAACTACAGTGTAGTATGTGTACTTGAGGGAGAGAATGTGTGGCTAGGTATAAAATACTTTAAAGAAAAATGTCTTACATTTCAAACTCCCCACCTGCCACTGTCCCGGGAGCGGGTCGCAGAGGCCGGCTGCTTGACGCCAGAAACGAGAGCCCGCTCGGGGGTCGCCTCCCCACCTCATCGGGTAAGTGGGGGAAAAAAAACAATAAGAGCATTTCACCTCTCTCTGAATGCCTTATTATTTCCACTTTCGTTTCAGTCGTGATCGTTTTCCTTTTCTTCGGTGCATCACCCTCCCTTGCATCAGATTTATGCTTTGAAGCCACGATTACGAGAGTAAACACTCTGGCTGACAAACCGCCTAAAATGCGTAGTGTTTTCAGCATCATGCAAAGCAGTTCGTTCATTCAGTAGTAAGAACCATTGTGTGTAACTCCATCCACCCATCCATTATCCAAACCGTTTAACCTTCTCTCAGGGTCGCGGGGATGCTGTGTAACTCGATTTTTTCCTGCTGTCTTTTTGTCAGTGCCACTGTCTCCAAACCATATAACATAGCTGGTCTCACAACCATCTTGTAAACCTTCCCTTTAACTCTTACTGGTACCCTTCTGTCACAAATCACTCCTGACACTCTTCTCTACCCACTCCACCCTGCCTGCACTCTCATCTGCACTCCCCGTTACTTTGGACAGTTGACCTCAAGTATTTAAACTTATACACCTTCGTCACCTCTACTCCATGCATCCTCACCATTCCACTGTCCTCCCTCTCATTCATGCATATGTATTCTGTCTTGCTCCTACTGACTTTCATTCCTCTTCTCTCCGGTGCATACCTCCTCCTCTTCAGGCTCTCCTCAACCTGCACCCTACTCTCGCTACAGATAACAATTTCATCCGCAAACATCATAGACCATGGAGACTCCTGCCTGATCTAATCTGTCAACCTGTCCATCACCATTACAAACAAGAAAGGGGGATCAATATCATCTGCCATACTAAAAAAAAAAAATTAAAAAAAATCATACTCCTAGGAAGTTCTGATTTTAACCCTCTCTGGTACATGTCACTTAGGGATTACCATCTTTCTTAGAACATGTTGATATCTCGAAATATGGCTTTGATATTGGTGAACAAAAATTGTGGCCTTAAAGAAAAATGGCTATAACTTCCTGATATTTGTTTGATTATTACACAACTTTGGGCAAATATTCCAGGATGTTTAATAAGGATGCTGGCAAAAGTATTATAACAACTTCCCATAAGGGCTGCCAGAAATACCAGACATTCATATCTTATAAAAGCATTGTTGCATAGTTGTGAAAGGTATTTATGGCTTCTATCTACTATCTTAGGACATAGCGTTCATGTGCTTTTTCCACTATCTGAATGAATTCTTACGAGTTCTACCCTTCACTGAAGTGACATATAGTATAGTGAACGGTGTATAAATACCTTTTCTCGGCAATCAGAATACACATTTATATCAAAGTTGATTTAGCTTAAAAAGAACTATGATTGATAACGGCAAAAATTAGAAAAAATATTTTGGGTGGCACAGTGCTTAGCGCGGTCGCCTCACAGCAAGAAGGTCCTGGGTTCGAGCCCCGGGGATTGTCCAACCTTGGGGGTCGTCCTGGGTCGTCATCTGTGTGGAGTTTGCATGGTCTCCCCGTGTCTGCGTGGGTTTCCTCCGGGGGCTCCGGTTTCCTCCTACAGTCCAAAGACATGTAGGTTAGGTGAATCAGCCATACTAAATTGTCGCTAGGTGTGTGTGATTGTGTGTGTGTGTGTGTGTGTGTGTGTGTGTGTGTGTGTGTGTGTGTGTGTGTGTGTGTGTGTGTGTGTGTGTGTGTGTGTGTGTGTGTGTGTGTGTGTGTTGGCCCTGTGATGGTCTGGCGGCCTGTCCAGGGTGTCTCCCCACCTGCCGCCCAATGACTGCTGGGATAGGCTCCAGCATCCCCGCGACCCTGAGTAAGGATAAGTGGTTTGGATAATGAATGATGATGAATGAATGTTATGATATATATGTATTTTGTTAGGTATTGTGTTATGTTATATATGGTTACACTTCAGTCTGACAGATGTCTGTACTGTGTCTTGATTGCATATGTAGTACAGTATGCCATCAATTACAATGCAATGTAATACATACTTTTCAGTATAAGTTGGGAACATATAACTCAATTCAAGGCAAATTATATTTCTATCAGTTAAAATGGTAATATGTTAAGAGACTTACAGTTAACAGTGCAACAGTCCAACCTCTGATGTCCTTAAAAGTTTGAATGGCAAAGCTAAAATTGTCTTAAAAGAACACCTTGTCCATTTTTAGAGATTCATTGGAAAGTAAGCTTAGACAAGCTACACCAATGTGTGAGTTTATATTTTCTTAAAAACATTAACAATTTTTGTCCATTTTTAGAGATGCATCTGAATGTAAACTTGCCACAAAAATGTGAATTTTCATGCTTTATCATTTTACTCAGGTAACACAAAAAGGGGTCAATAATTTCAGACAGCTTATTCTATATGCGAATTTCAGGTGGAGAACTTTGTCCTTTCTGATTCAACAGTGTCAAAAAGTGTGCTGAATAAGTTTTCCACCAAATTGTGCATGCATTTCTACTGGATTAGTGCCCATGCAGAGGAACAGGTTACATCCCCACATTTACTGTTTTGCTGCTTGCAGCTATATTTTCAATGGGAATTTGTGTTTCCATATCCTTCAGTGATTCTCATATGAATTATTATTTATTATTCAGTTAGTTATTGTGTACTAACTGCTGCTTCTTCATACTATGATGCCATTTTATCTTATCATGACTGAGGTACCACTCTTGTCTGTTCTGTGACCAGCCACATAAGCTCATTAGAATGGATTATAGACAGTAATGTATGTGAAATGTATGTCATCATGGTCAAGGGCACGTTAAGGGCAAATGCATAATGTAATATAGTGCCAGACGCACGACGGGCAAATGCGTAATGTAATATCGTGCCAGACACACAACTTAGCACATCTGAACTGTGGAAAATTGAGTTGGTAGTCACTGTACGAGGCCTTTTGAGTGAGTGTGTGTGTGTGTGTGTGTGTGTGTGTGTGTGTGTGTGTGTGTGTGTGTGTGTGTGTGTGTGCGTGCGTGCATGTGTGTTGATCCAGATGACCTACCTGTGGAGGCATGGAGGTGTTTAGGAGAGATGGCAGTGGGTTTTTTTACTACATTGTTTAACACAATCTTGGAAAGTAAGAGAATGCCTGAGGAGTGGAGAAGAAGCATACTGGTACCAATTTTCAAGAATAAGTGTGATGTGCAGAACTGGAGCAACTACAGACGTATAAAGTTGATCAGCCACAGCGTGAAGATATGGGAAACAGTAGTGGAAGCTAGGTTAAGAGGAGAGGTGCTGATTAGCAAGCAGCAGTATGGTTTCATGTCACGGAAGAGCACCACAGAAGTGATGTTTGCTTTGAGAATGTTGATGGAGATGTATAGAGAAGGTCACAAGGAGTTCCATTGTGTCTTTATGGAAGGAGGAGGTGTGGTATGTATGAGGGCAGTGTGACAGTGGTGAGGTGTGCGGTAGGAATGACGGATGGGTTCAAGGTGGAGGTGGGATTACATCAAGGATCTGCTCTGAGCCCTTTCTTGTTCGCAATGGTGATGGACAGGTTGACAGACAGGATCTGGCAGGAGTCTCTATGGGCTACAATGTTTGTGGATGACATTGTGATCTGTAGTGAGAGTAGGGAGCAGGTTGAGGAGAACCTGGAGAGATGGAGGTATGCACTGAAGAGAAGAGGTATGAAAGTAACTAGGTGCAAGACATGATAAATATGTGTGAATGAGAGGGAGAACAGCATAATGATGAGGATACAAGGAGTAGAGGTGACAAAGGTGGATGAGCTTAAATACTGGGGTCAACTGTTCAAAGTAATGGAGATTGTGGAAGAGAGTTGAAGAAGAGAGTGCAGGCAGGGTGGAATGGGTGAAGAAGAGTGCCACAAGTGATTTGCGAATAAAGAGTGCCATTAAGAGTTAAAGGGAAGGTTTATAAGATAGTAATGAGACCAGCTACTATTTTGTATGGTTTGGAGACAGTGGCACTGAGGAAAATACAGGAGGCGGAGCTGGAGGTAGCAGAGTTGAAGATGCTAAAATTTTCATTGGGAGTGACGAAGGGGGACAGGACTAGGATTAGAGATATTTGAGGCACAGCTCATATAGGATGGTTTGGAAACAAAAAAAGAGAGGCAAAATTGGGATGGTTTGGACATGTGTAGAGGAGGGATGCTGGGTATATTGGGAGAAGGATGCTGAATATGGAGCTGCCAGGGAAGAGGGAAAGAGGAAGGCCAAAGAAGAGGTTTATGGATGTGGTGAGGAAGGACATGCAGAGGAAGATGCAGAGGAAAGGAAGAGATGGAAGTGGATGATCTGCTATGGCAACCTCTAACAGGAGCAGCCAAAAGTAGTAGTAGTAGTGGTTTTATTTTATTTTTTTGGTAGTGGAAGGAAGCTCCAGAGCCCGGTTTACATCCAAAAACTGCATGCTCTACTATGTTTGCTGTCAAAACGTTCACTATGCTAATGCAAACTGTTTGTACTGACAAGTCCACACTGTGCAGGAGGTTACAGGTTTCTTTGTCCGCCCTGCATTTGCATATTAGATAGCAATCGGCTTTCCTATTTGTGACATACCAAATCTAGCCTACCTAGGATATGTTTGAATATCAAATTTTAGGGAAGTGCACAGACAGCTCCTCCTCCAGTAGAGGAATGTGAAAATACTGCTCTAGTGACAAACTTTGCACAGATACACAAGTCAGTATAATCAGGCCAAACATTTTAGGGGCAGGACGCATAATCGGGGCAGACTAGGCTAACTGCTAGCCCATGCAGACTGGCGGTTCTGACAGTCATGCTAGCTGGCGTTTGTTCCCTTGGACAGTGATTTTTTTTAAAAAATTTGGATCTATGTTTTAGTTTGAATGTGTGTGTTCTTGTAGTTCTTGAATGTGTTTTTGTCTGTATGTTGCACTGCTGTGGGCTGGGGGAAGCGGCATTTCATTTCATTTCATGAAATGACAAATAAAGCGTTCCTGATTCCTGACTACCCAAAGCTCATGACCATAGGTGAGGGTTGGAACGAAGATTGAATGGTAAATTGAGAGCTTTGCCTTCCAGCTCAGCTCCCTCTTCACCACAACAGTCTGGTACGTCTACATTACTGCTAATGCTGCACCAATCCTCCTGTCAATCACGCGCTCCATAGTACCCTCACTCGTGAACAAGACCCTGAGATACTTGAACTCCTTCACTTGAGGCAAAAACTCATCCCCAACCCGGAGGGAGCAATCCACCATTTTCCAGTAGAGAACCATGGCCTCAGACTTGGAGGTGCTGACTCTCATTCCAGCCATTTCACACTCAGCTGCAAACCACCCCAGTGTGTGCTCAAGGTCGCATTCTGATGAACCCAACAACGCCACATCATCTGCGAAGAGCAGAGGTGCAATTATGTGGTTTCCAAAACGGACACACTCCTCACTTTGGCTGCACCTTGAGATCCTGTCCAGGAATATCACAAACAGAATCAGAGACAAGGGACAACCTTGGCGGAGTCTGAGACCCACCGAAAACGTGTTTGACTTTGTGCCGAGATTGCAGACACAGCTCTCACTTTGGCTATACAAGGACTGGATGGCTTATTCTGTTAGTCAACCAATAGTCTTGTTACAACCAAGCAGTTACATACCTGTTTCCATTTGTCAACCAATACGTTTTTTGTTTGTGTTTTTCAGCGCTCTGAGCACTGACTTGGAACCACAAAAAAAGTTTCTAAAGTTGCGCTTCAGATAGTGACAATAGCCAGCCCAGTATCATGCCAAAGCATGTGATACACCTGCCGGTCCAACATGTCAGTGTCACGGTTTGCCTCGCTCAGGCGTGAAAAATATACCTGTGTATGAAGGTGCAGTGCAGCAGGGGCGATGATTAACTCAATGCCTGCAACTCTCCACGGAGGAAAAGAAGCATACAGCATTTTCCAAAATCGCTCCTCTAGCCCTAACCCTAACCTTCCTCATTGGGCGTTGTGCACATGATATGTGCATGATGAGGCAGTAAATGGTATGTCCTTTCCTAGAGTAGCTTTACTGACAGCTGGTGATTGCTTATGGCATGAAACAAGCTTGTACTGTCTCATAAAGAATTTACTTGACTCAATGGATTATGTATATAGTTATTAATACCTTGTGTTTTATCCTGCTGTATTTGTATTTATTTCCTGGGATGAAAGGAGGCCGTGCACAGAGCTGAAAAAGGTAAGAAGGTAAGCTTGTACCTTGAGGATCTGTAATGCCGAGCAAACACAATTGCCAGGGAGAACACTTTAAACATTTTTTCAACATCAAAAAGACATGCATGTTAGGGTTAATATTCCTGTCTGCCCCTGACCAAGGCAGTGGAAAGAAATAAATGGAGTTGATCCCCGGGCGCTGCATCTGCCCATTGCTCCTATACAATAGAATGGGGTAAACGCAGAGAACAAACTTCAATGTAAGAATACAATGTCAAATAAAGTGGCTTTCTTTCTCTTTCTGAACTATTTCAAAATTGTCAACATGTGGTTACAGCAAAGCACGAGTGAGTGACATCTAGGATGGGTGAATTCTGTCCGCTGATGGCAGGCAGAGCTGCAAGGCCATAAATGAGTGTCCAGTAAGGAAGTTTGCTGGTGAGGTGAACGACAACTGCGACAGTCTATAGAGACAGTACCCGTGATAGTATACTTTCCCTGGACCTTTGTTCTGAAATAAACGTACATATGTACCCCGTAGTTATTTTTTGTGCCGCAAAATTATAAAGGAACAATGAAGTTTGCCTGTTTATTGGTAATAAGGTCATTTTGAATAAACTCACATCAGAGTAATGCAAAAGTCATCACTCCATCGTCCCTCAAAAGTCAAGATTTTTGCTCAGTTTCATGGTCTTACTGTACCCTGTATTAATAGAATAGCTACATATTAGTTAAATGATCAGTATAAATTCCCTTTAAATTGCTCCCAAATTTCTGGATTATTGCTCAGTAGGTCACATACCCATTACTATTAGAATAGGTACCCAAAAGTTTGTTGTAAGTTCTTTGTAAGATCCCAAATCCTTACTGCGTTATTCCACAACTTCACATCTTGTTCCCCAGTACCTACATATATGTATTGGTATGTACTGTACTGGTACATTCATTCATTAATTTAATCATTAATCGTTGTAGTTCATTGAGTATGACGGTGTATTATCTAAACTGTCCTGGCTCTCTAGGATGCAGTCGAATGTAATAAAGGTGTCCTCAGATTGCTTATTATGTGGCTATCTGAGCTGTTATAGCATTAAAATGTCTATCAAATTATCAGACTGCGAGACACTGAAGTGTTGACTTACTGTACGGTGCAGCATCAGCAACCAGTATTTTGGTCATTATCTGATTTATTGTTCTCTTGCTGCCTGTGTCCACATAATGGCTCAGGCACATAATTCTCAAGATTTGGCGGAGACAGGGGAGGCACTGGTCTTAATTAACAGAAGCAAACCTGAGAATGGGCAGCACAGTACCACAGTGGTTAGCGCAGTTACCTCACAGCAAAAAGGTCCTGGTTCGAGCCCCGGGGTAATCTAACCTTGGGGGTCATCCCAGGTCGTCATCTGTGTGGAGTTGGCATGTTCTCCCCATGTCTGTGTGGATTTCCTCCGGGTGTTTCCACCCACAGGCCAAAAAATCAGCCTTGCTAAATTGTCCCCAGGTGTGAATCTGTCGACCCTGTGATGGACTGGCAGCCTGTCGAGGGTGTCTCCCTGTCTGCCGCTCAGTGACTGCTGGGTTAGGCTCCTGCATCCCGTGACCCTCAGTTGGATAAGTGGTTTGGATAATGGATGGATAGATGGATGGCTGTACTGGTACACTGTTAGTACAAAAGATAACACCATAACACTGGAGTTGTTATGCTGTACGTTGTGGGCTGTAATCTAAAGTGTTTCCCCCTATTTAGTAAAACTTTTATTTCAGGAGATAATGTTTGACAAAATCAAACGCTTTTTGAAAATCAATAAAACAAGAAAATGTGGGCTTATTGTATTTTAATGTTTCTAACCACTGTAGAGCCTGCATAGATATGATCTATACAGGCTCTTCCCTTTCAAAAGCCATTTTGCCCCTCTTCTAGCAGACTGTTTTGCTCTAAAAATTGTACGGAGCAATACAGTTTATATACAGTGCTCAGCATACTAATGCCCTGATGGTTTAATGGCACTTTCAAGTCATCTTTTGGAGATTTTGGAATAGGAGAACTTTATAATTGATGTGTAAACCAAATCAAGAGCACAATACTATGATCGAAACATGTTTTCAGCAAACAATGCAATGAATCAAAACATTTTCGGAGATTTCAACAATTAATTTCATTTCAACACTTAATTGGGCAATCATCTGTACCAAGAGCTTTTTTTTTTAACCTTAGCAGTCTCAATTGCTTTATGGACTTCTTCTCTACCTAGGTCTCTATTTAAAATGCCACTGTAACAGTGTCAAAGAAAACTCGATCAGTTCATCTGGACATGTTTATTGACGGAAACGTTTCATCACTCATCTCCCACTGGCCAAAACAACCCGCTAACATCCGCCTATTTACACTGGCCAAAGGCGGACATTAGCGGGGGTTTTGGCCAGTGGGAAAAGGGTTAAGTGACCACTTCAGTCTCAACTGACTGCAGGTATCCCCACCCTTATAAACAATACAGTTGCATAATGACCAAAACCAGCAACCAGGTTCATATGCAAATATGGGCGTGACCATTAACTAGAATTACAATGGCCATTTGTACTATTCACAGAGGATTTGGGAATGTTTGCAATCACAGCATTGTAAAATGGCGACAGATGTACTCCCCCCCCCCCCACACACACACACACCTTAGTTCAGGGATGGTCGTTCCCTCTTCGCGTAGATGGTCTCTCTGGCTCCTCGTTCAAACCAGCCTATCAAGTCTATCAACCTCCCTATCAAGGATGTGCACATCCCCGTCTTTGAAAGTGTGTCCACTGGCCTGTAGATGGGTGTAGACTGCAGAGTCCTGGCCTGACGCGTTAGCTCTTCTGTGTTGTGCCATCCTCTTGGCCAGCATCTGTTTAGTTTCCCCAATGTGTAAGTCACAGCAATCCTCCTGGCACTTAAACACATACACTATATTGCTCTGTTTCTGCCGGGGACCAATTTGTAATGCAAGTGTGTTGGGGTTTGAAAGCAACTGAGACAGGGTATTTGGACAATATGTATCTCAATTTTTCTGACACTCCTGGCATTCCTACCCAAATCCTCTGTGAATAGTACACCTGGCAAAAGTAATTCTAGTTAATGGTCACACCCATATTTGGACATGAAACGGATTGCTGGTTTCGGTTGTTATGCTACTGTATTGTTTATAAGGGTGGGATACCTGCAGTCAGTTGAGACTGCAGAGGTCACTTAGATGAGTGATGAAACGTATCTGTCAATACATGTTTTATCCAGATGAACTGATTCAACCTTCTTTGATTTTCTTACCTGCATTATTGTGCATGCTTT
The DNA here is from genome assembly GCF_029633865.1 of Lampris incognitus. NCBI lineage: Eukaryota > Metazoa > Chordata > Actinopteri > Lampriformes > Lampridae > Lampris > Lampris incognitus. Next base: position 22,192,639 of record NC_079222.1, read on the forward strand.
TCATGGTCCCTCATGTTACAACATATATGTTCATAAAGTGCATCATCACAGTTTTCATACTTTCTTGAGGAGAGACAAGAAAAAGTTCCTTCCCATTCATTTAATACCTTAACCAAGTCCGATGATATTTCTCCTTCACACCAAACCTGTATAGGAATCTTTCAAGTGTTTTGGGCCCAGATTATTTATCTTGTTCCAAAAATGTTTTATATTGTTTGTTTGTATCTGCTCCACATGTTTCCTCTCTTATAACTTAATTTGTAGAACCAACGTTTTTTTTGTTTGTTTGTTTTTTGTTTTGTTTTTTTTAATCAAAAATAAACTGTTTATGCTTGTAAATTAGCTTACAGTGCTTTCTTAAAATAATGTCTTGGAAAATGGCACAGTTGGGGTTCAAATTAGCAGCATCTTTATTCATAGGCAGCAGTTAACCCGCTGAGCTAGGAACTGTGCGCATCAGTTGAGGCAAACTACCCAAAAAATTGTCAAGCATTGTGTGAAATACACCGAGGTCTTCACATTTAATCCCGCTCGTATTTAAATTATGATAATAATATGACTCCTGTACATTCATATTGTCACACAAATATCCAAATACTTGTGAAAATGAAAAATAATGTTGTTTTGAACGGTAATAAGCAATAAGTAGTAGCAATAAATTGTACCTGAAATCCTATTTCTTTTAACCTACCAATCATTTTTGCTCAATTGTTTCCAAACATGAAAAATTAGTTTCTTCAGTAGGGTGTCTGGGCTCAGCCTGAGAGATAGGGTGAGGAACTCGGACAGCCGGATGGAGCTCAGAGTAGAGCTGCTTCTCCTTCGTGTCAAAAGGAGCTAGTTGAGGTGGTTCAGGCATCTGATTAGGATGCCTCCTGAGTGCCTTCCTTTGGAGGTTTTCTGGGCACATCCAACTGGGAGGAGACCCCGGGGTAGACCCAGAAATCCCTGGAGGGACTACATGTCCAATCTGGCCTGGGAATGCCTTAGGATCCCCCAGGAGGAGCTTGAGGGTGTTGATGGGGAGAAGGACGTCTGTAGTGCCCTACTTAGCTTGCTGCCACCGTGACCCGACCCCGGAGAAGTGGCTGATGATGAGACGAGATGTTTCCAAGCAAAAATATGAAGATTTTGAGCCCACACATCATAAAAATCGTATTTATTATTATGTAGGCTAGAGATGTTTGATGAAGAGAATCTTAGTGGTAGTTAGTAGTATAGTAGTAATAGTAGTAGCAGCAGAGTGTGAATTACACAATGCTAATAGGAGGGGGTCAACTTTTTTGCCGGGGCATAAAGGGGACCTAGTAGAGCACAGGCGCATACTTCAGTGAACTGAGGTCTTAACAATCCTAACAGTACCTTGCTTGTTTAACGTAATGCCTGCAGTCTGCAGATGATGATGAATCAAATCCATTACACCAGCTCATGAGGCACATACCTCACTACGACTTTTGTAGTCAGGAGTCACCAACAAAGTATTTAGAGCAAAAATGCCCGCAAGTCAGACACACACACACACACACACACACACACACACACACACACACAACAGAAGACCATCATTTCCATTCAAACATAGACCCACACAGTGGTGTATCAGAACCAGACACTATCAGCATGCCAAAGAGGTAGGCAGATGTGTTATTACCATAGAGCAACTATGCCTGTGCCTGGCCAATATTAAAGATGTAGACCACCCAATAATCTAAAATGTTCAGCTGTTATTCTTACTGCGAAAATAGTCTATTACAAAAAAAAAATCAACATTCCTCATCATCATTCAGCATCATCATCATAGTTCTTTACTATCAGTAGCCAACAATTTGTGACAGAAGCTCTTTGTGACAGTCTGAATGCAGGCAGGTCAGCTTGACTCGCCACAGCTTTCGCAGCATCTAGAGCAGCAGGGGGTGGCCAAAGTAATTTTCCAATGAAGGGAGAATTACTGCTCTTTACTGGCACCTGTGGGGGGATACCAACAAAATTTGTCCACCGTGCTGAAGTCCAGCTCTGGAAGCCCCTGTGCTGTCCACCTAAACGGGGCCTTGGAGATCCACCTCTGGTCCACTTCAGGCAAGGTGTGTATCCAGCCAGCTGGAAGACAGAGTTGTCATGCTGTTAAAAAAACAACAACAAAGAAATAAACACAAATAAACTAAGACAAAATCACTTTACTTCACTTCCTTTTACTTCATTATCCCTGGAAAGGTGACACGGTGGCCCAGTGGTTAGAACGGCCATGTCACAGCAAGATGGTCTTGGGTTCAAGCCCCAGGGTAGTCCAACTTTGGGGGTCATCCCGCATCATCCTCTGTGTGGAGTTTGCATGTTCTGCCCGTGTCTGTGTGGGTTTTCTTCCAGGTGCTCCGGTTTCCTCCCACAGTCCAAAGACATGCAGGTCAGGTGAATCAGCTGTACGAAATTGTCCCGAGGGTGTGTGTGTGTGTGTGTGTGTGTGTGAGTGTGTGTGTGTGTCTGTCTGTCTGTCTGTCTGTCTGTCTGTCTGTCTGTCTGTCTGTCTGTCTGTCTGTCTGTCTGTCTGTCTGTGTGTGTGTGTGTGTGTGTGTGTGTGTGTGTGTGTGTGTGTGTGTGTGTCTTTGTGTGTGTCTGTGTGTGTGTGCGCGCGCGCGTGTGTGTGTGGGCCCTGTGATGGACTTGCGGCCTGTCCAGGGTGTCTTCCCGTCTGCCGCCCAATGACTGCTGGGATAGGATCCAACATCCTGCAACCCGAATATGGATAAGCCGTTTAAATAATGGATGGATGGATGGAAATGTAAAAATATTGAAGTGGCATGTTTAAATGATTTATTAATAAAACAGAAACTCCTGCTTAACCTAGGCTATTGATAGATAATGTCGGGGCATCCGGGTGGCATGGTGGTCTATTCCGTACACAGGGCTCAGCGGTTCGAATCCCCGTGTTACCTCCGGCTTGATCGAGCGTTCCTACAGACACAATTGGCCGTGTCTGTGGGTAGAAAGCCGGATGTGGGTATGTGTCCTGGTCACTGCACTAGTGCCTCTTCTGGTAGGTCAGGGCGCCTGTTCGGGGGGTGGGGGTGGGGAGGGGGAACTGGGAGGAATAGCGTGATCCTCCCACATGCTACGTCCCCCTGGCAAAACTCCTCGCTGTCAGGTGAAAAGAAGCAGCTGGCAGCTCCACGTGTATCGGAGGAGACGTGGTAGTCTGCAGCCCTCCCCGGCTCGGCAGAGTGGGTGGAGCAGAGATCGGGACGGCTCGGAAGAATGGGGTAATTGGCCAGATACAATTGGGTAGAGAAAGGGGGGGGTCCCACCGGGGGTCCCACCCCCCCCCCAAAAAAGAAGAGTGAAATAAATGCAATGACTGAGCATCCCCGTGTTGCTGGTGGAAGTGAAAACATGGTTCAGCGCCAGTCGGAGTAGAGAACCAGCATCGTTTTGCTTGTGCAGATTTTAAGTTGCAGTCATTTTGATTTTCAAGTAAGATGTGCTGAGCATGTGATGTTGGTCATTTGTATGTATCTCAAGCACAATGCTAGACAGTTGACAGCCCTTCAAATTAAAATTCAATTGATCAAATGAGAGATTGTCAGTCTATGCAACCAAATTCATAATTGGCAAAAGTCTGGAGAAGTAATCTGCGCTTTGGAACAGAATGAGCATGGAATGAGAAAAAAAATTTGAAGGTGGGTGAAACACCCATTTTGAAATATATTATTCCACAGTTATAAACATTGATTAAAATAGACCCATGTCAAAAGTATGTCGATAAGATATGTGGTTGCAAATATGATCAAGGTAATTGGTCTTATAGAGAAGATCGACTTCATTCATCATCATCCATTATCCAAACTTAGTTCCATAACACAATCCAATACACATGCTCCATGTTTTATTATGGGGATTTCTTGATATAAATAATTCTACCATTCACCAGTGTTGCTAGTTGTTGTGTGTCAACTATGAAGCTGTTTTTGACCTTCTTTTTTTTGAGGGGGGGGTCTCTATGTGTACATGTGTGTGAGGATGTTCTGTGAAGAGGAGTCATTTATAATTCTGAAAACTAGCGGAGGTCTTCCGAAGGTGCTCTTGGTGCACAGGCTTGCAGCTTGATACAAGTGCCTCTTTTCCCAATACTTTCTTTAAAGTATGCATATCATATTCTCAAACATTTTAATATGTACTTCATAAAGTTGCCCCAAAGAGAAAAAACATTCAACTTGGATATAAGAAACTGAAGAGCAAATATTTTCTTGATGAAAAATCATTGTATGACAAATAGTGTCAATTTTAAACCAATCTGGATGACCCAGTTATTTTCCTTTTGCCCTAATGTCTTAAAAAAGATCTTTCCAGGGGTCCAGGTGGTGTGGTAGTCTATTCCGTTGCCTACCAACACGGGGATCGGCGGTTTGAATCCCCTTGTTACCTCCGGCTTGGTGGGGCATCCCTACAGACACAATTGGCCATGTCTGCGGGTGGGAAGCCAAATGTGGGTATGTGTCCTGGTTACTGCACTAGCGCCTCCTTTGGTCGGTTGGGGTGCCTTTTCGGGGGGGAGGGGGAACTGGGGGGAATAGTGTGATCCTCCCACGCGCTATGTCCCCCTGGCGAAACTCCTCACTGTCAGGTGAAAAGCAGCTGGCGACTCCACATGTATCGGAGGAGGCATGTGGTAGTCTGCAGCCCTCCCCGGATCAGCAGAGAGGGGGTGGAGCAGCGACCGGGGCAGTCCGGAAGAGTGGGGTAATTGCCCGGATACAACTGGGGAGAAAAATGGGGGGGGGGTGTTTCCAATACAGACCTTTCTACATGAATGCCTGAAACACTTTTTCATTTCCTCTTTTGTTTTTTGTTTTTTCCTAAAAGTCTATTTTTGTTTTAACTTCCTGCACATCATCTCCCGTAATACAAAGCAATTCAAAACCCTTCTTATCCTCTCTTAGCATTCATTACGGTCTTGTTATGTAAATAAACCATTTTAATGTGTTCCCTGATTAAAGCTGGATGTCTCTTAGGCTTAGAGCAGCTCTTACATGTGCTGCTTCACAAGTTGAACAAATTAAGGAAACAGAGAGGATAAACCACATCACTTTTATCCCCTGTGAACTCTGCCTACACCATGAGGGAAAGTAAAATGGGAAAACCGGGAGTGTTGCTTAAGACTTTGAACGAAGCGAAGAATCAACATGTGATAAGCATCCGTTATGATAATTGCACCATTATCCGATATTTGGTGGTATCAAATTTAACACCTACTATATAGAGCAAGTATCTCCGGTGATAAGAAGTTGAGTGGAAACCTGATAAGAATGTAATTTGCTAGTCTTTGAACAGCTCAAAGATGCTTTAGAGATCACAAATCAGTTTTAACTTTATAATGATAAAAGTTTATCTTTATAGCACTTTTCAAACACGAAATGCATCTCACAGTGTTTGCATTAGAAAGAAGCAGACAAATAGAATAATCACAAGCAGAAAAAAAATGGATACAATAAAAATACAGTTTAAAGGTGATTTATAATCAGCCAACAACAGAGAATGGAAGTTAATGAAATTATCTAGCCTCTGTTTTGATATGGAAATGATGAGCAAGAGCCAATAGGGTCAAGTCAAGTCAATGTTATTTGTATAGCCCAATATCACACATTACAAATTTGCCTCAAGGGGCTTTACAGCAACACAATATCCTGTCCTTAGATCCTCATATCGGATAAGGTTCAAATTCCTAAAAAAAAAAAAAAAAACTTTTAACAAGGAGAAAAAAAAATAGGACGAAACCTCAGGGAGAGCAACAGAGGAGGGATCTCTCTCCCAAGATGGGCAATGTGCAATGGATGTTGTGTTTACACAATTTACAGAATACAACATTGAAAGAGGATAACACAATTATCGTAAAAATCCACTATGAAATTTACACTTAGACATGGCTTAGTCACAAAAAAACATGCATATCCACACATAACTGCGGAAACATTGTGCATTCACATACACTCATTAACTTGTCCACTCCCCAACATGCGCCAAAACATGAACACATATAAACACACATACTAAATTATGCACTTTTTCTCAGCCGTACAATCAGGAGGTACCAGCAGGTAGCATTTCACTCAGATATCTCAGAGACCATCTCCAGCTCACTCTCTCCCATCCTGCCTCAATGTCACTCTGGGTGGCTGTCACTGTTGATGGCCTGCCATTGTATCACTCTGGCTGGATGATCAATCCTCTTTGCCCTCACCTTCTCCTCCTGACTTAACTGTTCCCCCCATCTGTTAAGAGATAGCAGCATGGAGGTCAATGGATGAATGGCAAGATTCTACTGTCCCCAACGCCTGATAGCTGCCTAGAAATCCAGCTGACTGCAAATGGCTTTGGAAAAGGGCCAGCTTATTCTACCAAGACACACATGCACATGCACACACGTGCGCACACTCACGCATGCGCACACACATGCACACACACATTTGTTTTTCTGTAGTTGTGAAGACCCTCATTGACTATATTCATTCCCTAACTCCTAGCAAAAACCTTAAGATAATCTTAATTCTAACCTAGTCGGCATTTTGATCACGCCCGGGCTCGCGCTGCTCTCCCCTGGTCAGGCGGCGCCACTAAAGGCGTCCGTCGTTGTGCACTCCGAGAGTTGACGGAGCGTCGGCAGCAGTGTCGAGAGAAAATGGCAGTGTGAGTGTGTGTGTGTGTGGGGGGGGTCCCCCTCCCCGCTCCTGTGCTTTCCGGGCTTGGTCCCAAACAAAACTCTCGGAAAGTCTCTCTCGGAACCATAATCTTAAGTGTGGTGCGGGTCGCCTCGCCCTGACGCTCCGGCGGTTTTCAATTGTAGACTACTGCCAGTGAGCCAGTTCGAGGCAAACTTGGTTGCCTTGGTAATATCTTATCAAGATAAGATATTGTAACGTGCATGGATAAGTAGACACATTGGTCCTTGACTAATGGGTCGGACCCTTTAGTCGACTGGTTAACGTTGTCGCTTGTGCAGTGGGGGCCCGGGTTCGTGTCCCGGCTGTAGCGTTTCCCGGACTGCCCCCCAAATTCGCTACAATATTATTACGCGTTATATAAAAATCTCAGTGAGACGGAATATATCTTTCTGCAAATGTTGATCAGACCTCTGACATGTAATTATGTAATAACAACGTGAACACTGTAACATCTTATAGCAGATATTATTGTAGGTTTCACAACCACCTATCTTCCACAACGAGTTGTGTCAGCCACTGTGTGTCACAAGCTAATCAACAATATAAACAAATAAACGATGCTAACTGCACTTACCCTTCTGATATGTCTCATAGTCGCCGATTTTGGTGCATAACAGAGTCTGAGTCCAGGTCTAACTGAGGCTCAAACATGTACGGCTGAACCTCTCCAAGGTTTGCTCTAACGTTAGCCATATTGAGGCGTGCCGCTCTTTCACCGGTCAACCTAGCGCAAGCAGCGGTGGTGGGCGGGCGCGAGGCCTGTGATATTTGCATATTCATAGAACCTGAATTTCATAAAGAGGGAGAAAGAGTGGATGTATTTCTAGGCCCTTTTCAGAGTGTTTTTTCTTTCTCTTTTTGTGGAAAAAACGATATTAAATCATATATTAATCATCCCATAGTATTACATAACTTTAAAATGTGTCTGGAGGGGTATTTCAAATTCCAAGTGCTTTAAAATTTAGACTTCTTTTTTTTTTTTTGCTTCCTTGCCTTGACCAAGTCACCCAAGAGGGAGTTAGATGTGAATCGGTACCTTTCATCACAACTAACTTTAGTTAAGAGTTATGGACCCTGCCCTCTCTTTCACTTCATTAATTCTCCTCCACTAAAATTAGGCTTCTCCACTCTCCAGTTGGAAGTAAAACTGCTGGGTTGTTCACAAATATTCTTCCTTTGTCAAGCCTACTCATTTACCATGCAACAAACACACACACACACACACACACACACACACAACACCATACATAATCTCGTAAGACAACACCGATGATGAATATGCCAAAGTTCTTAAGGCAGATTTGCAGGCATGAATATGCATCAGGGTAACAATAACTCTCCCCTGTATCAATACCATCAATCTTGAACTGTGAAAATGGTCTATGCAGCCTCAGGGAAGTAGTGTAAAAGCTTGGTAATACAATGTCCTACTAAGCACCTAAGGTTGATTTTAAGGGAGAAAAAAATCAGTTTCATTGGTATAAATCTTAAATTAATGATGCACTGCCTATCTTTGTAAGTCTTTACTGTATTTCAAGATTAACAAACGGCAACAAGAGAGAAGGAGAGAAGCAGAATTTTGCTGACATTAATAACGAGTGCTATTTTCTGTCGGTTTCAAAGTTTCCCGAACACAATATTAGATGTTATCTGGCTAGGACGTTTGCCTCCTCTAGCTCAGATGTTGGTGCAAGGGTGAGAACTGGTAGGTCATAGGGGTTACATCACAGATGTTTTGTCAGATTAGATATATAATGAATTAGGATGGCCAGGCTGTTTTAATTTTGCCAACTATCTTAGTATGAGATGGACATACATAATTTTTACTCCTTATATTGGTGGTGGTTGAGGTGAGTTTCCCCCCTTCATTATGAAACGCTTTGGGTGTCAGGATAAAACACTTTTTAAAGAACGTAATCTATTATTATTATTATTGTTGTTGTTTTATTGTTATTGTTGTTGTTCTCATTGTTGTTGTTGTTGTTGTTTTAGTCAGTCAGTGGCTTTCGTTAGACATTTCAGCATGTATAGCCACTTTTGTCTGATAAAAAAAACTCAAAAACCGCTAAATAAAACTATTCCCCATCAAATTGACAACAAGAAATCACATTGAACAAATAATGTATTTTTTATTAATTAATTACTCTTGTATTTTATTATTATAACAGGTAAAATTTTACAATAACCTTATTACTCCTAAAATACTTATTAACATTATTATGTGTTAATAAGTGTTATAGGTAATAAGGCCCTTAAAAGTCATTACTTTTGCATTTTTTGATCATCAAAATTATTTTAATTACTTTTAATCATAAGTGTCTTTAGATGCTACGTGCAAAGGTTTATGCAGGTTGGACTTACAACCGAGTGGCTGAAAACATGTTTATGATGCCATTATTAAGACATATCAGTTTAGCCTCTGCATGCGAGTTTGCCACATATATTTTTGTAACCATTTATTTTAACCTTTTGTCACTATTTTTACATTTTTGAAACTTTTTTTTTTGTAACTTTTGTGCTTAAAGTATAGCGCTTGGACTCTGTCACCTCTCAGTGAATGCACCGAGACCTGAACATACACATGTGTATTACATCCACATTAGTAAGCTGAGCCTCTCCAGCATGGTGCCAGTCTCCAAGTTGAATCTCTGAAGCAACTGTTTCAAAGCGGTTCCGGTTTCAAGGCGGTTTCAAAATGGTCTATTCCGTTGCCTACCAACACGGAGATCGCCGTTTCGAATCCCAGTGTTGCCTCCAGCTTGGTCGGGTGTCCCAACAGACACAATTGGCTGTGTCTGCGGGTGGGAAGCTGGATGTGGGTGTGTGTCCTGGTCTTTACTAGCACCTCCTGTGGTCGGCCGGGGCACCTGTTCAGGGGGAGGGGGAACTGGGGGTAATAGTGTGATCCTCTCACGCACTACATCCCCCTGGTGAAACTCCTCCCTGTCAGGTGAAAAGAAGCGGCTGGCGACTCCACATGTATTGGAGGAAGCATGTGATAGTCTGCAGCCCTCCCTGGATCGGTAGAGGGGGTGGAGCAGTGTCCGGGATGGCTTGGAAGAGTGGATTTATTGGACAGATACAATTGGGGGGGAAAGGGGGATTCCCTTTGCACCATGAAACAAGCATATTGTGTCCATTACTCACACCCAGTGGGAGTAAGTGGTATTAACGGGATACAAATTGAAATGTGTTTCTGTTTATTACATGAAATAGGTCTGAAGTATATAGGTTGAAAAGTTTTAGAAAACAAATAGTTCCAATGGCATCTAATAGTACAAATGGTAGTACGCATATGCTTAATCAGTGTAAAGGTTATGAGGGGGTCCTTGGAAGATGTTCTCCCCTGTAAGGGGTCCCTGGCCACAAAAAGTCTGAGAACCCCTGACCTATGATACCCCTTTGTATGCACACTGATTCAGCTCACTCATTTTTGATCCACTTTGCTAGCACTTGCACACCCCACTCAAACTTCTGGTTAATGTACAGTTAGACCTAGTTAACATGAACAGATGTTAATTTTGTGCCTCAAGTACCCCCCACCCATACAGCGCTCCAATGCTAGAAAACTGTAGTTATTTTTTCAGTGGTTCCTTTACCCTGTCCACTGACACTTATGAATCACACAATACTGTTTATTTATTTCAGTAACCTAAGGGCATTTCACTAGACGTCTGTGCGCTTGCTGATACTTCCCCTCTTCTATATCCCTCGCATCTTTTCTGTCAGTATCCTGCATTTTAGGGCTAATGCCTGCCTCCTTAGTGACAGGGTTCCCTGTGTACGTTGGCTAGCATTCTGCCGAAGGCTGAATCGAATGACTTGTCAACAACTTGACTTGGCTTGAAAAATTGACTTCGGTTATCAGTGCCGGGTCACTGCAATCATTCTATCTAGCTCCTCTTCTTTTCCCAGCATGTTTTAAGGCGTTAATGTTGCTACTCTCTACCAGCCTTGAGAGCAGACCTCACAGTTTTCTTTATTTTTGTTATGACCATACCTGTGTGTTTGTTATGGCGTTATCTCCCAGTGAGTTACTATCTCCTTGCTCTTGCAGACCCAAAGGGGATGCTTTCTGCAAGTCTTACCGGAGCTATTGCAGTTGCATGAAATGTACTGATCCAGCCTTTGATACTGTGGAGATGGGTCGCTAACCCATTACAGCTTCTTTAGATTCTGTTTTGTCCTGTAAGCTGTTTTTCCAAGCTGTCAAAGTGAGTTCCTTACATGACAGCTGCTCTATACAAAGCTCTCAGATCTATCAGCATGTAGATATTAGCCAGTAGATGTGACCTGATTGATTCTTGTTATTGTTATAACCATGTATAATTTGTCAGAAAAAAGTGGTAAAGGGTTGTTTGCACAGGAATGCATGCTTTTGTGTCTATTTGAGTATAATAAGAAATAAATGCGAGGTTTGGTGTATTTTCTGTGAGAAATTGGACCATGGGAAATGAATGTGTGTCAGAAGTGTGGAAAGTGGGAAACTGAGTCTTCAATAATGGATGCCCATTCTGATCAGTATCCAGCTCTCCAAGTAAACAGGGAAGAGAACTAGAAGTTGTAAAGACCTCCCCATGCGGTCCAACCCAAAAACCAAAGTTTTCACCTGACATCCAGTTCAGATAATTTCTGAATGTTAATTTAAAACCATAACTGTCAGTCAGCAGACAAAAACTCAATAAATACAAACTCTTCTCAATTAAAGAGGTTAAAATATGTTTCATGAACTAAGGACACAAAAGTTTGCTATGGATTTTGGCCATTAGTTAGATAATTACCCTTCATTCTTCACAAAAGATCTAATTTTACTCTGCTTTTACCACGGAAATGGATATAATTAATCTAAATAGATTTTTTTTCTTGTTTTTTTTCCCTCTCTTCTCCCCAATTGTACCCATCCAACTAACCCCACTCTTCTGAGCCAGCCCTGTCACTGCTCTAACCCCGCTGCCGATCCAGGGAGGGCTGCAGACTACCACATGCCTCCTCCGACACATGTGGGAGTCACCAGCCGCTTTTCACCTGACAGTGAGGAGTTTTGCCAGGTGGACATAGCGCGTGGGAGAATCATGCTATTCCCCCCAGTTCCCTGTCCCCCCTGAACAGATGCCCAACCAACCAGAGGAGGCGCTAGTGCAGTGATCAGGACGCTTACCCACATCCGGCTTCCCACCCACAGACACGGCCAATTGTGTCTGTAGGGACACCCGAACAAGCCAGAGGTAATACAGGGATTCAAACCGGCAAACCCTGTGTTGGTAGGCAACGGAATAGACTGCGACACCACCCAGACACCCCGAAATAGATGTTTTTAATGAAAATATTATGTCGTAGTTCTTTTCCTAGCTTCCACCTTGTTAAGGTCACCTGATCTTGCTCTTTATTTAGTAAGGAAACATGACAGACCCCATAACATAAAAGCTAACATATTCACAACTTGCGACTCACTAGCACACCCGTAGTGCATAAGACCAGGAGTATGCGTTGGCCTAGTAAACCTACCCAATGAATTGTTAAGCACAGGATGATAAAATATGAGTGGTGTTGCATGGATGGACATAAAATATTTTTCCAGTGTTATGCCGTCACGTAAGACAACAGGGAGCAGTCAGTAAGAGACGCTGAGAGCAATGCTAATGGAAAGGCCACTATAGGTAACAATGGCTTTATATTTCACAAAAGGCATCATCCCCTCAAAGACATTTCACATGCGGTGTGTGTGCTTTGAATTATGCATTTAACCTTGTACATCGTGCCATGGGACCATTTTGCTTTTATGAAATCAATAAAGTTGATCCATATAATGTAAGTGTTTCTAGCCTCGGGATTGAGACCATAAATCCTTTTGTTTTCTAAAAGTGGTGTAGTTGTTTAAAGTGAGTAATTCAAAGCTGCATCAGCATATCATTAATGAAACATATGCATACAAAACTTAAACTCATATAGCATGTCATTATTACCCAAATAACCCAACAGTACCAAATAGAACAAACAGTGCTAAGAGCGTGGTGAAGTTAGCATCAGGATTTTATATTTCTCTTATCGCTGCTTGATTCTTACAAATCACTGTTGAACCTGTTTATTCAGAGAGGGAGAGGAAAAGCAAGAGGAATCCGCATGTCTCACTTCTGTCTTTACTGAAATATCCTTATGTTATTACCATTGCTTCTGATTTGTTTTTTGTTTTTTGTTTTTAATCAGAGTAAGTGAAGTTGGTGAATGTAATTTTTTTCATTTTCAAAAATTTGAATTGAACTTTGTTGTGCCTTTTTGGCTTTGTTTGGTTTTGTTATTTTCTTATTTTCAGCCTGTTTGACAAATTGGACTTACGAGTATCCATAATGGAGAATGAACATGCAAGTTTTTGCAATGTTATGCAATAGTGATTCTAACTATAGAGCAATTCCATGCACACACATATTTTGCGCCAAAAATATTGATACATTTTGTCATATTCTAACTACATAATAAATCAGTAATTATTATTGTTTTTTTAATATTACCTACTTCTCTTTAACAAAGTAACTTGTTCAAATAGCTACTTTAATACCTCAAGCTATGTGAGTCAATGATATGAATTCTAATGTAGCCCCCTCCAAAACTCTTGTCTCATACCCCTGTAGACATTTGGCAAGCTTGACCAATTTCAAGGAAAATAAAATGAGCAGCCTTGATATCAACACTAAGATGTCACACACTCAGCTATTTATGACTTATTAAAGAGCAATGAAGAAGCATGTCATGCATTAAGAAAGTAAATAGGATTCTCACAATGAATCCAAATTATTCTCTAACATATTGTTTTATGTGCAAACTTGTTAGTTAGTTAGTTTGTAGTTTTTACTGGCTCCCTCTATTCTATTTTTATTGGCTGTATGTTATCCCACTTATTGCATGGCTACTTATGAAAGATATCAATATGGTATTCGTGTTTTTATTATTCACCCAATGTTCGCAGGTCTGGGGTATTAAAAACAAAATAGCCATAACAAATTATGTAAAAAAAATAAAAATTTGAGAAATTATGACTATTGCAAGAAATGTAGACGGCATATATTGTTAATATTTCCCATTTACCTCTGCTAGATCACATTTATCAATAAAAGTGCTGTTCATTTTTTTGTGATACAATGTGATTTTTGTATAAAAATCAATTGCAATAAAGGTGTGTAGAATATATAATGTTTATCTTAAACAAATATACATGAAACAAGGTTTTCATCACTTTTGATATTTGCTATCAATTGAAGAAATTAGACAAATTTTACATGCAGCATATTTTTGGAAATTATAAATGAGTCCCTTAGACCACAAATTCATCCTGGTTACACATCACATGAGGGACAGAATTTTACTCTGTGTGTGTGTGTGTGTGTGTGTGTGTGTGTGTGTGTGTGTGTGTGTGTGTGTGTGTGTGTGTGTGTGTGTGTGTGTGTGTGTGTGTGTGGTGTGTTGCAAATCTAATTCTTGCACTTGATGCATATGTACTATGTCTTTCTGTCCTTCTTGGGTCGACATACATCGCATCACTTCTTGTTGCAACTGGCTGCAACCTAGAATGGTGAAAGCACTTAAATCAGAAATGTTACCAACACCTCCCTCACTCACTCACTCACTCACTCACTCACTCACTCACTCACTCACTCACTCACTCACTCACTCACTCACTCACTCACTCACTCACTCACATATGTAGTTACAGTAGGGCAAAGGGGGAGAGTCAGACACACACATGCAACACCATTACTCACACTTACTTCAGGTACTGGAGTTGGTAGTTATGTTGGTTGGGTGGATGGGGTATTAACATCCTTCTCCTGAATCTTTCTGGTGATGGCTGCTGAAGCTGGGGTCCTTGAGATATGTTGTCTCCTCTGGATTTGAGGTCTTACCAACACTTTGCCCAGCTCATCGAGAAAAGAGCCATTCCTTTGGAGCTTCCTTATGTTCCAATCTGAGTTCAGTGCCATACAAATGACAAAAGAATTGTACACTGATATATCCAAGGTGTTGAAGAATATCAGAAGTGGCCAGCCTAGGGTTCTTCTTTTGCAGGTGTAGCCAGTCACCAGCTTGTCTAAATGGTCCACCCCTCCTTTTGTGGCATTATAATCCGTTATGATTTCTGGGTTTGAATGCTTTTGGTCACGTATTCTCCCATCCCTATGCAGTCTACTCATGAGTACCACATTTTTGCCATTCTTTGGCACGTAGGACACCAGGAACGTGTTGGCTTAGATGAATTGACAGGCCTGTTCCACATAGATAACAGCTGAGGTCAGAGCTCTGGCTTGTTTTTTCATAGTGTTTCTACCATTGTCAGCTTCCTCTTGAGAAGCTCATCTCCCAGAGTGTGTGAAGTAAAAAAGTTATCACATGTGATGGTGTAGCCATGGAATCCCTGTGTCATGTCTAGAACAAACCACATCCCTTGGTTCTTCTCAGGGGCGCCTCCATTTGGCTTCCTCGTATACACTTGCAAGTTCCACGCATATGATGAAGCAGCATCACAGGAAGCCCAGATCTTGATTCCATATTTTGCAGGGTTAGGTGGTATGTACTGCCTGAAGGGACAGCCGGCCATAAATGGTATAAGCTGCTCAACAGTAGCATTGGGCCCAGGGTTGTAAATCAAGGGAAGGCGGTCGACCCACTTGTCCCACACTGACCTGATTGCAGCTAGCTTGTCTCCCTGCCTCTGAGTTGGTCTAGTGTCTTGGTTATCAAACCAGATAATCCTAGAAATAATATGGATGTTTTTCAGAGACATTTTTGCACGGAAAAGTCCTCTGCCAGTTTCTGCATCCCACAAGGATTCTGTGGCTTCCCTCTTAGCTCTGAAAACACGAGCAAGGATAAGAACCCCAAAGTATGCGTGTAAATGGGTTTTGTCAATCTCCTTCCACCTCTCTTCAAAATCACACCTTTCCTGCACATTGAAGTCCAGAATTATTTTTTGGAGGATGTCTGTGATGAAAAGTTCAAAAGAAGACTTTATGTCCTACACAATAATCGCCATCCGCACCTGGTTGCATCCTTATCATATTGGCAGCCATGCAGAATGGCTCATTCCTTGGGCGTGAAGACAATTCAATTTCACCATTTGTTGACATCCATGTTTCTCCCCCTCCAGGCTGCTGGTGGGCTGGTCCTGGGGCAGGCTGGTTACGGGCTGGTCCTGGGGCTGGCTGCTGATGGGCTGGTCCTTGGGTTGACTGAGGGCCAATCTCATCCTCTTCTTCAAACTCACTGTCAGAATCTAAATTGACAGAGACATGGTCCTCATTTTTGGAAAATGCTTCATCATCCAAAGTAAAAGACAATCCTTCCACACTAGCTTCTCTCTCTTCAAAAAGTATTTGTAAGGCGCTCTGAGCAGCTGTTCTTTTTGCCGTGCTAATCAACTGTGGCTTGGAGCCACACATGCAAAACTATTTATTTGTTGTCTCCCATCCCCAATTTGTAGCTGGTGTACAGTGTGAGAAAATATTGAATGTTTTGAGATAAAATTGTGGGAGCAGACAAGTTATCTTGTGCGGCAAATGTAACAATGTTGAAACCTTGTGTGTGTGTGTAGTTTCACGCAATAAACGAGTGCAGGAGATGCAGGTGCAGACAGGTTCTCGGTGCTTGAAACACACACAAACACACACACACAGGGTTGGGACCGTTAACATTTTATCTGAAACCAGTACTGGTACCTGAAATTTGGTACCGGTACCCAACTGTACCTTTTTTCAGTACTCTGCTCTCTCTGGAATAGCAAAAATGTAATTTCAGTTGCAAAAAAATAAGTCCAAACTTCTCAATTTCAGCATTGCTATCTATCTATCTATCTATCTATCTATCTATCTATCTATCTATCTATCTATCTATCTATCTATCTATCTATCTATCTATCTATCTATCTATCTATCTATCTATCTATCTATCTATCTATCTATCTATCTATCTATCTATCTATCTATCTATCTATCTATCTATCTATCTGTCTGTCTGTCTGTCTGTCTGTCTGTCTGTCTGTCCGTCATCTATCTATCTATCTATCTATCTATCTATCTATCTATCTATCTATCTATCTATCTATCTATCTATCTATCTATCTATCTATCTATCTATCTATCTATCTATCTATCTATCTATCTATCTATCTATCTATCTATCTATCTATCTACCTGTGTCTGTCTGTCTGTCTGTCTGTCTGTCTGTCTGTCTGTCTGTCTGTCTGTCTGTCTGTCTGTATATCTATCTATCTATCTATCTATCTATCTATCTATCTATCTATCTATCTATCTATCTATCTATCTATCTATCTATCTATCTATCTATCTATCTATCTATCTATCTATCTATCTATCTATGTATCTATCTATCTATCTATCTATCTATCTATCTATCCATCCATCCATCATCTATCAATCTATCTATCTGTCTATCTATCTATCTATCTATCTATCTATCTATCTATCTATCTATCTATCTATCTATCTATCTATCTATCTATCTATCTATCTGTCTATCTGTCTATCTGCCTGTCTGTCTGTCTGTCTGTCTGTCTGTCTGTCTGTCCGTCCGTCCGTCCGTCCGTCCGTCCGTCCGTCCGTCCGTCCGTCCGTCCGTCTATCTATCTATCTATCTATCTATCTATCTATCTATCTATCTATCTATCTATCTATCTATCTATCTATCTATCTATCTATCTATCTATCTATCTATCCATCCATCCATCCATCCATCCATCCATCCATCCATCCATCCATCCATCCATCCATCCATCCATCTATCCATCTATCTATCTATCTATCTATCTATCTATCTATCTATCTATCTATCTATCTATCCATCCATCCATCCATCCATCCATCCATCCATCCATCCATCCATCCATCCATCTATCCATCTATCCATCTATCCATCTATCTATCTATCTATCTATCTATCTATCTATCTATCTATCTATCTATCTATCTATCTATCTGTCTGTCTGTCTGTCTGTCTGTCTGTCTAAAACATTTTATTGTAACACACCACACAAAATAAAACCCCTCCTTACCTACCCTCTCCCCTCTCAAGTCTGTCCCTACCACCTCCAGCCTGTCACAGTCACCAGGGAACAGTGTGAGAATACTGTCTTGTGTGTCTCGGAGGAAGCACATGTCCTGATCTAGGAGTCATAGCAGCGAGGTTAGTTACCGTAGTAAGGTTGGGGGAAAGGGGGAAAATTGAGGGAAAATATTAGATTTAAAAAAATTAAACAAAAAAAAAAAACACAACAACGGGCTGTTTTGACGCCAGAAACAGAGCCCGCTCGGGGCTCGCCTCCTGCCTCACCGGGTAAGTGGAAAAACAATAAGAGCCTTTCACCTCTCTCTGAACGCTTTATTATTTCCACTTTCGTTTCAGTTGTGATCATTTTCCTTTTCTTGGGTGCGTCACCATCACTTGTATCAGATTTACGCTTTGAAGCCATGATTACACAACGCTCACAACAATGTTAAATGGCGACGACGGGGTGGCGTTGTTCTTCTCCCTCCCCGTGTTACCTCCGGCTTGGTCGTGCGTCCCTACAGTCACAATTGACTGTGCCTGCGAGTGGGAAGCCGGATGTGGGTATGTGTCCTGGTTGCTGCACTAGCACCTCCTCTGGTCAGTCGGGGCACCTGTTCAGGGGGGAGGGGGAACTTGGGGGAATAGCATGATCCTCCCATGTGCTACGCCCCCCTGGTGAAACTCCTCACTGTCAGGTGAAAAGAAGCGGCTGGCGACTCCACATGGAACGGAGGAAGCATGTGGTAGTCTGCAGCGCTCCCTTGAGGTGGGGTTAAATTAGGTCAATCGGAATGAAACTTGCCGAGGATCAACGTAATAGGGTCCACACTGTCAATGTCTATTTTTATTCCGAGCTCAATCAGGGGGAGCTACATTAATCAAACAAATGTTGCTACATATAGTTGTGTATATCTCCACTACTGTTTGACTGAATGTTATCAATCCTACACCTTATAATATTTATATCCATACCCAAATATTATGCTAAAAGTCTGTGGTGTCTGCCATATTCGATATAGTGGGAAACCTATTTTTTATATCTCCTCCTATGTTGTTTGACCTATTTGAACCATACTTGATTTGTAATGTATTGGCTACTTATTATTCATAGTTATGAAGTGTTCTGAAATTTCAAACTATATGACCGCCACATGCAGAAATGTACAAGCCTCGACTGCCACCTGAACAGGAAGCAGGCAAATCTCCTAAATGCTTGGTCCAATTGTCACCAAACATTGTGTGCAAGATCAATATTGGGCCTTGAGGCCATGCACACTTAATGGAGTAGTTGCGCCTCATGGGGATGCTATAATAGGAAAACACATTCAAATGACCCCCTGCTCTTAAACTCTTTGACTTACTTGAACCAAACTTTGTTTCTGACTCTTTTGCTGCTACTATTCATTGATTTTTGGAAGCATTTTGAGTAGGCTGCACAAAAAGGTCACTAGAAGTCAAGGCTGTCTATGACCTATTCCACTTGGCACCTGCTTTTTGCTGCTTGCAGGTATATTTCTGACTTATTAGATAGTTGTTGACGGTTTTCCTCAATTTGTCTGTGGTGTGGTAAATTCCTGTATGTGGGAGGAATTATTTGAGTCACTTAGGAAAGCTGAACCTTATTTAACGTTGATATATTGTTTTATGGTCTATAAAATCGAAAGTAAAAAAAAAATTAAATTAACAGGTGCGTCAACTGCAGAGGCATTTGTCTAATTGTCACTTGTGTGTAGGCATAAATAACAGTTAGCTCAAATCCTATCAGTTGAAACTTCAATGATTCATGTGAGGACATTGGACAGTCACAGAATTATATCAGCAAAGAGTCATTAATGAGATCTGAAGCTGATAATACAACTAAATAATCATACAAACAACAGTCTACAGAGGTAAATATACAATTTCATAGGTAGAAGAAAAAGAATGGATTTAATGTATGCTATAAAAATGTAGGAGAAATCATCTAAAGATATATAAGTTAAAGTGAAGAAGTTGAAATAGTGTCATGGTGCTAGTGATACATTTAACAATACATGGCCAACAGCAGATACAGGTTAGATAAAGCCTTGTCATAGGAGAATACCAGAGAATATGGATGCTTCACAGAATCTGTCACAGATTGTTTCGCTGTATACTAGGAACCTCTGGGTCAAATGGACCTGTTTTGTTTCAATCACACATAAAGAACCACAACACAATGAGGAGAAATATGGAAGTGATGTTTTAAAATGATTTATTGATTAGTTGATTGATTGGTTGGTGATTGATTGATTGATTGATTAAAATGTGACAGTTAAGCATCAGGTGCCATGAGAAGAAGTTGGAGTAGTTATCTTGTGTGCTCTTTTTTTTTTTTACATTTATTTCTGATTTTTCCCTTTTCTCCCAATTTAGTGGCCAATCGATCCCTATTTTAATTCAAACACTCACCCTTGTACTGCATGCGTTCGCCAACTGCATCTCTCGCCACTTCCGTGACAAGGCAAATCCAGGCCGAACCACTGCTTTTTCCGACACACACAGAGACGCATTCATGTGACGAACACAAGCTGACTCCGCCCCCTCCCGAAGACAGCATTGCCAATTAATGCTGCTTCGTCGAGTCCGACAAGACCGGGGCGCGAACCCCAGTCCCCACTGGGCAACTGCATTTGTGTGCTCTTTTTTAATGTTAACCTGATCTTTATGTGACAGACGCATGAAGCCATGTTTAGAGTGTATACACAAAATCAGTGGCAGGCAAACTGAATGAACAAAACTGTGTTTAAATGAGTCAATCAGAGCTGAGTTGGTATGTCCTGAGTGATATGTACTTAATTGTATGTAGTGACTGCACTGAGTTAATTTGTTGTATTGCTGCATACTGCATTATTACAAAGATCAGAAGCTCAAATGAATCAGATGGTGCATGCTGAATTATTCATATGGAAAGGATATCTACTGAATGTGCCTCGCTGTACTTCTGCATCCTCAGTGGTTGAAACCTCGAAATGTACAAAATGCCAGTGAACTGGTCATATCTGAATGTGATATCAGTAGGGTTGGTTTCATGTTGGGTGAAAATGGGGGGGGGGGAACAAAAAACATGAAAAAACATTTTTTTCACGTAGCCATGAAAGCTATATGACAGAAAAGTATAATTGTCTGAATCAAGGTATAACATAAATGTTCAAAATTAAATCAGACTCAGATATTTCCCAATCTGAAACAAGTTATGTTTTACTTACATATTGTCAAACAAATCTCTACTGATTATAGTAAATCAGTTTAACTGTAAACCTCAAGGAAAAAAAAATTGCTCTAAACTGGTAATTTATTCATTCATTTGCTGAAGAAGGAGTACTTTCCTTATCCTTAACCCTGCCCAACAACAATGTTGTAGTTGAATCGTGTCTGTCAGTTCTGGTGGAATGTCTGGCTGGTAGCCAAGAACAGGGTCCAGTGCATTGTGCCACTTGCTTGTTTTTCTGGTAGCAATACTAACACTTTTGTGATCTTTAATCTCCTTGTAATCCTACTTCATTATTTTTTGCCTTATGGGAACATCATGTCAGCATTTGTTGCATACCCCGTTCCCTCAAATGCTCAGCGGTTTCTAATACACCTTCTTATTGCAAACTGCAGGGTCAAGGTCTCACCAAGTTTCTTCCTTTCATCAGTGATGCTTAGATGTCATCAATTGTCCGTGATAGAAATGTTGCTTCCAGTCCTTTTTCAGAAGTCAATTCAAAAGCTTGTAGATTCTAAAGCTTGTTTGTTAGCAGTTGTATAACAGTACACACACACACACACACACACACACACACACACGGATGGACGGACGGACGGACGGACACACACACACACACACACACACACACACACACACACACGGACGGACGGACGGATGGACGGACGGACGGACGGAAAGATAGATAGATAGATTAACTAACACATTCATTTTTGTGATTAGTTTGAAATATGTAACGCCCACCCAATGAGAAGGCTTCCTTTGAATACTGTGTCAATTTTCTGACTATATGCTGCACAGTGGTGCAGTGGTTAGTGCTGTTGCCTCACAGCAAGAAGGTGCTGGGTTTGAGCCCCGGGGTAGTACAACCTTGGGGGCTGTCCCGGGTCATCCTCTGTGTGGAGTTTGGATGTTCTCCCCGTGTTTGCGTGGGTTTCCTCCGGGTGCGCCGGTTTCCTCCCACAGTCCAAAGATATGTGGGTCAAGCCCAGTCTCACCAATCTGCGTACAAATAACACAATATTACACATTGCGTGCAATGCATACGCCAAAATCCAGTTTTGTGTTCAGATGATACGCCAATCCTTTCCATTAACTTCTGTGGAGAGCTGATCCATCCAAATACCACGCATCGCCTTGAATGGCCATGACATCACCAGCAAGGTTCAGTTTGCCCGCTAGGCTCAGTTCGCCCAGTTCACCTGATGCTTAGACATCCACAAGCAGGTAAGCAGGGGAAACAGTCTTTTTTGTAATTAAATCATGGTATTAACAGTAGTATTTTAGATATTTTATTAACCCTACCCTACCCAGCCCTGACCCTAACACTAACTCCTAACCCTGGTTGTGGATGCCCGTGCTTCTGGTGAACTGGACGAACTCAGCCTCGCTGGGGACATCATGACCGCTCAAGGTGATGCGTGGTATTTGAACACATAAGCTCGCCACAGAAGTTAATGGAAAGGATTGGCGTATCATCTGCACGCAAAACTGGATTTTGGCGTATGCATTGCATGCAAAATGTCATATTGTGTTATTTGTACACATATTGGTGAGACCAGGTTGGTAGGTCAGGTGAATCAGCCATGCTAAATGTTCCCTAGTTGTGAATGTGCCGGCGCTGTGATGGATTGGCGGCCTGTCCAGAGTGTCTCTCCACCTGCCACCCAGTGACAGCTGGGATAGGCTCCAGCATCCCCACGACCCTGAGTAGGATAAGCGGTTTGAATAATGGATGGATGGATGGAAAAATGTAATGCAATTAATGTAGTTGCATTGTTTACTTCCTGTGGTGGCTGTGCAAGGCTATTTCACAGGCATATCGCCAGTAAGTTCCCACTTGGTCACCACAACATTCTGGTGACGTTCTTGTGACATCAGCGAATGTTGCCATATGGTTCGTTGCATGGGTAATGTTGATGCGGTGTCATGCCTTGGTCGGTTGCAGATGTTATTTTGGTACAACGTTGCAGTTGTGCGCTCTGTCTCCTGCTTGTCGGAGCATGGAGAGATGTGTTTTCCCCCCACTCTGCTCCTCACCGGACTGTTACAGTGCATAACCTTCCTCTTCATTCTCTCACAGCGGTAGGCTTTATTTGTTCCTCGCCCTCATCCGCTCATGGACAATATTAGATATTCCACTATGCTGTGTCATTGGGGTCCATACGGGGTTCTGTGATGGACATGTAATGAACGCAATTAACGTTGTGAATTCAAGACGCCCTAAATTCAGCTGGCACTTGGACATGCAACACAATTTTGTTGTTAATTATAATTTATATTAGTGCATACAGGAAATTCTAAGCCTTCTAAGCTGATATCTAATTTTAATTGCCTTGGCGGTTTTGAAATTCTACTGGGACTTTAGCCTACAGGCCTGGGTTGTTTTTTTATTATTGTTGTTAGTGCATAAGAAATATGCCTTTCAAGCTGGCTTGTCAGTTTTGATGGTTTTGATGGTTTTATTGGAAATCTGTAGTTCACAGGAGAGAATCTGTTTTCAAAGTTCAAAGTGTCGTTGCATTTGAAGGTACAAGCCACTTTAATGTTTTTGACAACAAAATTAAACTTGTACTAAAATTTAAACTTGAATTAAAAAGATGCTGTCAAACAAAAGCCTGTTTCATGGCATAGGCAATCATCAGCTGTCAATAAAGCTACTCAAGGAAAGGGGATATCATTATACTATTGTACTATTATAAATACATGCATACATATATACATATAACAGGATATATAAATAAACAGAGAGATAAAGAGCGAGAGAGAGCGTTAAAAAAAATCACAATTTATCAAAATTAGACTGCTTCAGCTCACCCACATCCAAGGCAATATTCATTATATGGTTTCAGTGTTTGCAGAATCACTATAGTTTATATTCATTCTTTCACCAGGTGTAGAAGACCATGGAGAATATAAATAAACTATCAGGTGGGGTTTAGCGTGAACAGTGTTGACTTATGAGGGATAGCTGCCAAACTAGGTTGCAAGCCAGCTGATTACTAGACAAGCCTCCTCCACTGATGGATGAGTGGGTTGGGAATGGGATATGCACGGAGTAATTTATTCAGCAGTTCGGTATAAATGAATTTATCTGTCACTCTTTTCCCCTCATTTTCTGTTCCGCAGGAGAATGCAGCTGTCATGAGGGCTATTCCCCTGATCCTGTGCATAAACACCTCTGTGTTCGCATTGACTGGGGTCGCAATGAAGGGTAAGTCTTGTCTGCTCTGTCCTCCCACGCTGCACACTCCCTGCCACTGCACTTAACAGGAGTGAGTGGACAGCAAAAATAAGAGAAAAAGGCTAGAGGGGGAAAAAAGGGAAGTAAAAAAGCAAGGGGAAATTGCTCAGGGAGCTAAAGATAGAAAGAAAAAACAAGAAGGGTAGAGAAATATTGAAATGAGAAGACAGGGAGAAAGCTAAATTCAGCAAGCCATCTTATTTACTCTGACCTTGCCTACTGATTAGCTGGCCAGCCCAAAGCTTAGCTGATAAAAAGCAGTCTTGATTATTATGCATATTACACTGTCACCAGTTGGATGTAGTCCCTTCTCACCAATCACAGACTTAATTCCTTTCACCAGCAATGAAAGATGATTTTCTAATGCCTATAAAACAGATGCACCATTTGAACTAATGACCTTGCTTTTTGACTTTGCTCTTATCATACTTACACAGCATACTCTAGAGGTGGTCATATAGAATGTTTGAGGTTCACAATAAAACACCATAAGAAATGTAAATGAACTTCAGAAGAGCTATTATCACACAGTTTGTATTGGGTATGAATGCACAAAGCGGTCCTTTACCCTGGTAGTATGAACCTCTATTCTGCCAGGTGGGTAATAATGTTCACCTGTTGTGCCACTTCAAACAGCCGCTGAATAGCTGGCTGCAATACATGGCATGCTAGAAAACCAGAAACACTGGGGGAGTTTAGAATGACTGTCATTGAGATATTTCCACTTATTACAACCTTTGATCTGATGGTTCTTCTTCTATGTGATCTGTCCAGTCCATGGCCATATACTAACCTGGAGAAAGGCTATGACCTAGTAACAGGAGAGCAAGCTCCAGAGAAGATATTCAGGTGAGAACCTTTACTCTTGATGCCATTATTTGAGTGCATATCTTGTTTTGTGTTAAATGTCTGAGACCACGATGGTAGGATTGCTGTGATAGTGGTGTTCATTTTAAGAGTGGTTGGATCCAGAAAATCCAAGTTTGGGCGGTGGAGTTAGGGTAGGACCTCAGTAGCAGACAGGTCGACAGACTTGACAGACTTGACTATGAAGGCGGGCACACCCTCAACATACCACTTTTTTAATCCTTAATATATTTTTAACTGACAAATTTATTTTTTGTAATAACCACCCTCACACTGACATGAAATTAGCGATTGAGACCGCAACTTATTGTGGAAGAAAAAATATTGGCTTTGTCTTTGAAGGTAGAAGTTGGAACTTCTCTCAATGACTTACATTTAGACTGGAATTGTTTTGCAGCCAATCACCTGGTGTCTAATGTTGGAACCGCAACTTAAAGAGCAGGGTAACCAAATTGACAGATTTGCTTCAAAATACTTTATAAATGTGGGAGATGTATTGCTGTTGACATGTTAAAATGTGTTGAACCATGTATAGAAGTAATATGCGGAGTTAGACCGTTTTGGGGTATTTTTCCCGTTTTCCTTTCTTGATTTTTTGGCCGGCTTCCTTGGTGACGTTGCCGTCTTCCTTTCGGTGCCACGCCCCCAGAGTCTGAAACCAGTGGACGCTGCAGATTTTTACACGTTTTTGAAGCTTTGTTTTATATACTTCGCAACATTTTTAATCATACAGAATTGGCTGGCCGGTTACTGATATGTTTTCCTGGGGTATGGGTATCCCAAAACACAGATTTGAGCTCATTTACCCGCCACTTTAAGGCACTTCCACATTGGCTTCTACTGCCACTTGCTCTTCACATGCATGTGTGTTTTGATGTATGCATGTGCCCTAGCCCACAGGCAAACATAAGCACATAAGTGAAGGCACAATTCTATGCGTGCACATGTACATACACCCCTTTCATTGTGTGTTTGTGTTTTACCAGTATGATGTGTTGTGAAGAAGTACCTAAGGGGATGTGCTGGATGGAGCCTTTACAAGTGCCACTTTTTGAAACACACCTATGCTTGATGGGTCATTCACTTTGACATTTTCAGAGGGCTCCAGGACTCAAAAGATGCATACGGAAACCAGCTGTGACCTTCAATAGTATTCAAATACCCTGTTTTGCCTTTAAAAATATATACTCTTACAGTTTCACTATTTCAGAGGATTGTATTTTTCACACCTAAATAAATTGCATGGATTCAAAATATGTAATGGGCTTGGAAGAAGGAGTGCTTCTTATTCAACAGTTCCTCATTTCAACATCTATGATTTTTTTTTGTTAAATTATAACTGTCGGATGGCATATATTTAATTCAGCTACCTGTCATTCAGTAGACTTGAAGTTTGCACAGAATATGGAATGTGTGCCTTCATGGAATTCGATCTGAAATTCCTTTGATAAGTACATCTGTTGGGCAAATGATTGTAGTATGTCAGAGAGTGTGGCGCTCTACATATGTTCAAATACAGGCATATGCAGGTGGAGCAGCTTTTTGATTTGAGAGGGTGCCTCTTGTTGGCTGTGAGATACCCCTGGACAAGGGGATTGGTGCATGGTTCAGTAAACCCTAATAAAACCCTGAGAAGTAACGGGCCTCAGAGATGTACTATTTGTAGGTGATTGGAGGCCTTGGAGGCATTTGTCTTCTATCTCTATGGTAATGAGAAAATACTAGTTTTTAGTTTATGGGGATTGCAGGGAACTGTTTGTGTCTTTTTTGTGCAGTATATCATAAAATGTATGAAAATGTACAACCTCAGTTTGTTTCAGTAGGCTTAAAAATCAGACAGCCACAGGAAAAAAAAAATCAAAAACCAGATAAACACAGCTACTCAAACCCCTTCCATTGGATGCTCCTATTACAGCATCATGGTCTGCAATGTACAGCCCACAGTTAAAGAATTCCTCAGAGGCCTGGTGAATAGTGACTTACCATCAGCACTTTAATCTCCAACCATATTGGAGTCTCACACACATGCTAGCA
The DNA here is from genome assembly GCF_029633865.1 of Lampris incognitus. NCBI lineage: Eukaryota > Metazoa > Chordata > Actinopteri > Lampriformes > Lampridae > Lampris > Lampris incognitus. Next base: position 22,219,775 of record NC_079222.1, read on the forward strand.
AAACACCAGGGATGGTGGTGATTTGTGTCATTATGGCATTAATGTTCTATTCAAAGGGAATGACCGGTATTATCCAGTTTATGTGTTAACCCCAGACTTTTATCTAGTCCGGGGTGGGAGGATGACAACTCAACTGAAAAGACTTATTTAGGTTCTGAAGTTGATAATTAAAGCAGCATTGTATCATTTTCCTGTTAATTTATAAAGATCTTGAGTGTATACTAAACAGGTTGAGACCTCTGGCTGTTCAATACACCTCTTAATTCCACCTGCTATTGCCTCAAATGGTCTGCTGCGACACATGCGGGCATTATTGTTGTCGTACCAGAGAACGAGACATGTTCATTTCTTTGTGTGCACGAAATGATGCCTGCTACGAGGCATAATGAAAATGAGCCCAGGATTTTAGATGTTTTTTTTTCTTTTCTTTTCTTTTCTATTGTTATTCAGTAATGGATCACACACATATTTTGCTGCAACTTCTATCGCCAACAAGCCATGAATTCACTCTGCAAAAAGTCTGCAAAAAAGAAAAACATTTAAAATCTGGTGCGCATTTTAACCATGCCTCGTAGCAAGCATAATTTCCCATGCATGAAGAAATGATCACGTCTCATTTCCTGGTATCACAACAATAATGCAGGTGCGTATTTTAACCATGCCTCACAGCAAGCATCATTTCCTGTGCGTGAAGAAATGATCACATCTCATTTCCTGGTATCACATCAGTACTGCCGGTGTGTGAGGTGACAGCAGTGGAGTTAAGTGCTTTATTGAACCACCATGGTTATCCGTTTGTTGTGTACACACTCCAGGTCCTAATAATTTGATATAAAAATGGTAAAATATTGCTTTAAACTCGGGTCACATTCTGATGGCTGTCATCAAAAATGGTAGCCTGTGTAGAACACAGCTTATGTGTTAATCCTCTTTCCACCCATATGCACCAATGTTGGTGAATGCCATGTCAACTGAAAACATTTGAAGTTGTTCATTGAACTTACAATCAGGTCACATGGTCCCAGGGATGGCTAATATAAACGGGCTAACAGGGCTAAGCCCTCCCTATCTTTTACAATAAAGATGAGAAATGTATTGCTAAAAAAACGTAGAACAGATTGTTTTAAATGTTGGTGGAACCTAGAACAGCAACAGCACCAAATAACCACAAGAAAAACACAGGATATATCTAAAGGGGCTTATTTTTTACAGCCCAAACAAAGAAACATCAGCTTCCATTCATCTTCATAGTAAGTGAATGACAGGCGTCATTGCACATCCCCATGGTTTGCTGAACACTTGGGCTAAATTCATTCAGCCCGCAGACCGTTGAAGTTTGACAAATGACAGTTGATGTACAGAGAGTGGCAGGCGTCATGGCACACCCCATTGATTTGCTGATCATTTGGGCTAAATTCATTCAGCCCTCAGGCCACTGACTTGACCAATAGCCGTGGACGTACAGAGTAATGGTATGTATGTACAGTGAGTTAGTGCTTGTGCAAGAATGGGGTGGGGGGTGAGCATGGGCGTTAGCGTGAACGAGTTGGATTATTTACTTTATCATCCATTTTCTTCGATGTTTTTTGAGGAAAAAGGGGAAGAGAAGAGACTGGGGACACATCATCCAAATGATGTTCAAATAACACAAAAGGACAAACGACAAAATCTTAAGTTTGTGTTACTTGGTTTAAATGAAAGGACTGGCTAACAACAAGTGTAGCTTAGAATTCACTTTTCTGTTTCCCATGCTTGCTTTTTGGAGGAGACACATCTTGAACCCAACAAGGAATTGTGGATTTGAAACATTATATGACAAAATTGGGAAACGCCTGTGTTTGTGTGTGCAGAATAATCAGAAGAGTCATCAGCAGAACCAGCACTGAGCATTAACCTGCATATCATTAATAACTCTTACAAGAGCACTCTCTGCTGTGTTGCTGTGGACATAATGCCTACCAAATTCCACACATGATGATGTCATGTGTGAAATGGTTTCAATTAATCCATGGATAGTTATTTCCTTAAACACATTTAAAGTATCCAGCTGAGGGCAAGACAAGTCAAACACAGAAATGTGTGTGTTTGTGTTGGGGGGGGGGCTTACCTTCGATCAAATGTCTTCAATCTTGTCGATGAAAAAGGTTGAAAATGTAACGTCACGGCCTCTTTCTTAAGTTCCGTTTCCCGCCTCCTTCATTACCCTCACGTGTGTCTAATTACTCACCTGCCCCTGAATTTGTCATTAGTCTACCTTGTATATATACCTCCTCGTTTTCCTTGTTTCTTTGCCAGTTCGTCCTTGTACCTCGGTGTCAAAGCGTTCCAGCTCTTTACCTCTCGTGTGTTCCTGAGTAATATTCCCACTAGCTTCTGTGTTTTGACTCAGCCTTTGCCTAACATTTTGGATACCCCTGCCTGTTTACTGGACTGGTTTCAACTAAGCTTCTGTGTTTTGGACTCTGCCTTTGCCTGACATTTATTGGATACCTCTGCCTGTCTATTGGACTGATTCACTGTGTACCTAACACATCTTCAGTAAAGACGTTTATTCTACCTGCCTTGTGTGAGATGTGCATTTGAGTCTCGTGTCTGTTGGCACCACCTTTACAGAAAAGCTTTCACAGTCTGCATTTGAAGTGATAGAAACACCAGGAGAACAAGAGTTAACTCAATGATCAATGGTCTTAAATAAGAATCTGGGCTTGTGTTGGTTGGAGGTGATAAAATCAGATGCTCATCGTATATTGAGAACTTTGTATTATCCCACAGTATCTCAGCCTTCCTACACTCCCTTTCAGGGCACATATTCGTTCATTAATCCAAGGTGATACAGTAGATGATTTTTATTTAGATAAATGTTTTAGTGGAGTGATATTATACAAAGCAGTTGTGCACATATTGATGTAGTTTACAAAATCAATAGTATTTGAAAGCAAATATAAGGAATCACTAGAGTTCATAAATGAGAGTCTTAAAGCACTAGTGTCATTAAAGATGTGTGAGCAAATTTCCCGCTTATTAGGATTCTTGTTCACATAAAACACAGGATTAAAACAAGACATAGATGATCAGACATAAAAATGTCCGTTAAAACTATGTATGGCCGCATTTTTGAGTGCGGGCCTGACACACGTTGAGTAAAATTTTAAGACTCCAAAATGTTTGAAAATTCAACAGCATAGCCGTCAAAAATATCATCAATGTGGATGTTAAAGTCACCAGCAACCAAAACTTTGTCAACAATTGAGGATAAAATATCTGACAATTCAGGCAAAAATAGGGTATTAGATTTTAGAAAACGACAAATAACACAAAGGACATGATATATGCAATAGGTTTTCAGGACAAGGGCCTAAAAGGAAAAGAGATCAGTCACGTTTAAAAATATTTTATTTTTTTAAATACAACACCTAGCTCACCACCCCAACCACATGCTCTGTGGGGGAGCTGATAAAACCATAATTTGGGGCATAATTCTAATAACAAGCTGTGCTCACATGCTTTAGACCAGGCCTCAATAAGAAACATAAAGTCAAGATTTTCAGACAAAATAAAATAACTTGGGGCATCCTGTTGGCATGGCAGTCTATTCTGTTGCCTACCAACAAGGGGATAGCCAGTTTGAAACCCTGTGTTACCTCCAGCTTGGTCGGGTGTCCCTACAGACAATTGGCCGTGTCTGCGGGTGGGAAGCTGGATGTGGGTACATGTCCTGGTCGCTGCACTAGTGCCTCCTCTGGTCAGTCAGGGCGTCTGTTCAAGGAAGAGACATTGGTTTTAGCTAGGTTTCTTGAGAGAGTGTGGATAAGAAGGCAGGGTGTCTTTCATCCCCAGTCAGGATAAAAGAACGGTGAACTATTGGGGGGGGGGGGGTTGCCTAAGATTACATCTGTTGCCATCTTCCAATGCTATGATTGCAACTATACCCCAATCCTCTGTGAATAGTGCACATGCCCATTGTAACTCTACTTAATGGTCGTGGTAATCTGCATATGAAACTGATCATTGTTTTCAGTTTTTATGCCACCGTGCTGCTGTTTATAAGTGTGGGGATCGCACCTACAATAAGTTCAGACTGAACAAGTCACTTAGATGAGTGATGAAATGTTTCTCTCAATAAGCGTGTCCAGATGAACTGATTCAGCTTTCTGAGCTGATCTATGCAGTTTTTATTCTGTATTTGATGTTGATTTTGCTTGTGATACTTGTTTGTTTGACTCTGTTTTTGCTAGTGATTATGTATGTGATTCTGGCAGTGATTTTGTGTGTGAGCTTCTAGGATCTAGTATTTATGAATATGTGGTATCACAGAAAGTTCAATCAGTTCATCTGGACACAACATTTATTGACAGAAACTTTTCATCACTCATTTAAGTGACCTCTTTGGTCTCAACTGGCTCCAGGTATCCCCACTCTTTTAAACAATACAGTGACATAACAACTGAAACCAAGGATTAGTTTCATATGCAAACAGATGTGACCAGGTCACTTAGATAAGTGATGAAACATTTCTGTCAATAAATGTAGTGTCCAGATGAACCGATTCAACTTTCCGTGATTTTCTTACCTGAATTACTGAGTATGCATGAAGACATTTTGACTCATTTCGGCGAGGATTCTCTTAAACTTGTACATGAGTACGAGCAAACGGCGCATAAGATGGCAGACTACAGGAACCACCTGATTCAGTCTCAGGTGTAGACAGAGCGGGATTACACCTAAGAGCCTGCTAATGAAATCTTCGGTCAAGGGCCACCAAGCTAACAAGATTCTCCAGGAGGCACAGAGCCAGATGTTGAACAAACAGGTAAGAAAAACTAATTTGACCATCGACACTGAAAGTCAAGGAGGGGCAGATTCAACAGAGACTCACATCGCGTCTAGATGAGACCACTTTCCAACATGTGATTGAATTCACTGATAAGGCTCATCTAGCTCAACACGAAAAGTCAAAAACCAGGAAGCAAAAGAAATTATACCTACTTACTGCACACCAGAGACATCAGCAGACAATGGACGGTGCCCTCAACGGCAGACAACAAGATGGACGGCAGACACATGCCGACGTTGTGGACAAGTGGGTGAAGAACCTGCCCGACAGACAACTCACCCAGGCGGAGAAAGACATCCTTGCTAAGGGGCTGAATTTTGCTGTCATGCCAAGGCAAATCCAGCTAGTGGAACTGATCACAGCCAAGGAATCGGCGATCAATAAAAACAACATTGCGGAGGGAGTATCTAAGGAGGATGAGTGACTTTCGCGCGGCATCAAAATCCGCCTCCTCTTTGATATTCATTCCGTGATGATAGGCGAGAGGATTTTTTAATTTAGAATATATGTACACACAAATATCACACACACCTTAACACCATGGTCAGTTGATAGTGATGCTAAAAATGGGACATATATTACAGCATATTGCTTAACATACCAAGATTACGTATGATTAAACATTTATCATTCTATCACATCAAATCTGCTACTACTTTCGCCAGCTCCCGTTATACTCATCCAAAATGATATTCTTAACTAATTAGCAAGATGATTTCCTATACTGTTAGTAGATACACAGAAGATAGCTAACAACACGTTGATTATTATATGATAATAATGTCAATAAAATTAAAATTAAAGAAAATTATAAAATAGAATAATAAAACCCAGCCGCTGAGGATGCACAAGCCAGTGCATCCTTAGTGCCGGTCCCAAGCCCGGACAAATGGGGAGGGTTGATCAAGGATAGAGATGGAAATGTGCTGACAAGCGAGGAGAGTGTGCTAAGAAGGTGGAAGGAATACTTTGAGGGGCTGATGAATGAAGAAAATGAGAGAGAGAGAAGGTTGGATGATGTAGGGTTAGTGAATCAGGAAGTTCAGCGGATTAGCAAGGAGGAAGTGAGGGCAGCTATGAAGAGGATGAAGAGTGGAAAGGCAGTTGGTCCTGATGACATACCTGTGGAGGCATGGAGATGTTTAGGAGAGATGGCAGTGGAGTTTTTAACTAGATTGTTTAACACAATCCTGGGAAGTGAGAGGATGCCTGAGGAGTGGAGAAGAAGCATACTGGTACCGATTTTCAAGAACAAGGGCGATGTGCAGAACTGTAACAACTACAGAGGTATAAAGTTGATCAGCCACAGCATGAAGATTTGGGAAAGAGTAATAGGAGCTAGGTTAAGAGGAGAGGTGATTATCAGCGAGCAGCAGTATGGTTTCATGCCACGAAAGAGCACCACAGATGCGATGTTTGCTTTGAGAATGTTGATTGAGAAGTATAGAGAAGGCCAGAAAGAGTTGCATTGTGTCTTTGTAGATTTAGAGAAAGCTTATGACAGAGTGCCGAGAGAGGAGGTGTGGTATTGTATGAGGAAGTCAGGAGTTGCAGAGAAGTATGTAGGAGTGGTGCAGGATACGTATGAGGGAAGTGTGACAATGGTGAGGGTTGCGGTTGGAATGACAGATGGGTTCAAGGTGGAGGTGGGATTACATCAAGGATCGGCTCTTAGCCCTTTCTTGTTAGCAATGGTGATGGACAGGTTGACGGACAAGATCAGCCAGGAGTCTCCATGGACGATGATGTTCGCGGATGACATTGTGATCTGTAGCGAGAGTAGGGTGCAGGTTAAGGAGAGCCTGGAGAGGTGGAGGTATGCACTGGAGAGAAGAGGAATGAAAGTCAGTAGGAGCAAGACGGAATACCTATGCGTGAATGAGAGAGAGGACAGTGGAATGGTCAGGATGCAAGGAGTGGAGGTGACAAAGGCATTTGAGTTTAAATACTTGGGGTCAACTGTCCAAAGTAACGGGGAGTGCAGTAGAGAGGTGAAAAAGAGAGTGCAGGCAGGTTGGAGTGGGTGGAGAAGAGTGTCAGGAGTGATTTGCGACAGAAGGGTATCAGCAAGAGTTAAAGGGAAAGTTTACAAGATGGTTGTGAGACCAGCTATGTTATATGGTTTGGAGACAGTGGCACTGACGAAAAGACAGGAGGCGGAGCTGGAGGTGGCAGAGTTGAAGATGCTAAGATTTTCACTGGGAGTAACGAAGAAGGACAGGATTAGGAACGATTATATTAGAGGGACCGCTCAGGTTGGACGGTTTGGAGACAAAGCAAGAGAGGCAAGATTGAGATGGCTTGGACATGTGTGGAGGAGAGATGCTGAGTATATTGGGAGAAGGATGCTGAATATGGAGCTGCCAGGGAAGAGGAGAAGAGGAAGGCCAAAGAGGAGGTTTATGGATGTAGTGAGGGAAGACATGCAGGTGGCTGGTGTGACAGAGGAAGATGCAGAAGACAGGAAGAAATGGAAAGGGATGATCCGCTGTGGCGACCCCTAACGGGAGCAGCCGAAAGTAGTAGATAAAATAGAATAATAAAACACCATTAACAGCATATTGTTTGACCAGAGACCTAACCACCTATGGTCAGTAGATGGCAGTAAAATGTACATGGTATAAATTCAGTTAAAATCTTAAATCAATATCTCAGTCAATTTAAGTGATAGTCATGGGAGTTAGCTCATTGTTCATACACTTGTTTGTTGAGTTATATTAGCTGGATTACTAGAGGGTTAAACAGTTAATTCACATAAATTCAGACATGTACAGAAACAAAGAGCGTTACATTGAAGGCATCTAACGAATCTTTGAATTTATGACTTTAATATAAGGTTACCTGCACTTCGTAAGATCCAGAGAGGGGTTTTATGGTGTGTGCGTGCGTGTGTGTGTGTGTGTGTGTGTGTGTGTGTGTGTGTGTGTGTGTGAAAGAGAGAGAGAGAGAGAGAGAGAGAGAGAGAGAGAGAGAGAGAGAGAGAGAGAGAGAGAGAGAGAGGAATAGAGATAGAGATAGAGATAGAGAAGGAATGAGGTTTGAATTGTTCAAGTCAAGTAATTTTCCAGATAAAATTAAAATGTATTTAACCTCGGACACATTATTCCAGTTTCCGTCATATGGTTGATTGAGAAAGGCATAATCTAAAAAGAAATGTGATCAGTGGAGAAGATACCCTAGAAAGGTCATTCATTGGTCCCTTGTCCTGTTTTAGATCTGATAACCAAGTCAAGTATAAACTGTCGCGGAAGAGTTTACTATCTGGTTTATGCCAACTTTTTACTTTTATGGGAGGTGAATGAAAGGTCACTATGCAGATCCACTTTATAGATGAAAGGCTCCTCTTCTCTGGTGATTTCCCGTGGAAAGAGAGAGACAGACAGACAGAGAGAAAGAGGCCAACCATGTGAAGAGGGAATGGCCATCACTGAATCGAGGGGGGGGGGCCTAAGAGCACATCTATCGTCATCTTACAATGCTGTGATTGCAACCATTCCCCAATCCTCTGTGAACAGTACACACAACCATTGTAACTCTAGTTAATGGTCACAGCAATTTGCATATGAAACCGATCATTGTTTTCGGTCATTATGCCACTGTATTATTTATAGGGGTTGGGATGCCTGTTGAGACTGTTGTCACTTAGATGATTGATGAAACGTTTATCTTAATATACATTGTGTCCAGATGAACTGATTCAACTTTCTGTGACCTTTGAGTAATATGTGTGTGATTGATGTGGACTAAAGCCAGAAGTAATCAATGACTGCCTCAGTGTCGCAGTGCAAGGGTGGTGCTGGAAGCAGGAAGAGAGGCAGCCTGTCAGCATCTTGTTTATGAGTGGATACGGCTATTGATCTGGTATCTTATTCATTCATTCATCCTGTCTTTATGCTGTGGTCACAGTAAATGTCATAGTATATCTAAAATTTGACTGATCAGAATCAGAATCATGTTTATTAGCCAAGAAGGTTTGCACATACATGAAAATGGACTCCGGTTTTGTGGCTCTCTCAGTGTACTTCACATAGAAGAACAACACTACAACACAACAATCTTCAGATATATACACAAGGATTGACTTATACAGGTGAAATAAGAGGTGATAAAGTGCAATGGTGCAGAGAATATATTAGATATCACAAGTGGACAGCTCACACCTGGCATTAGAATGTGTCTCCTTATGCGTCTGAGGGACCCTGTGATCAGATCTTACTTCCCTGCTCTATATGCAAATAAACACGTACTGTGGTAGTGGGGTGTGGTATAGCCTCGGCTGCAAGCGGTAAGTCCGGCCTGTCTGAGTGAACAAATGAAAGACATTCAATAAAGCCTAAAACCGCCTTCATCTCAAACCCTCCCGGTGGCACGTGTCACAATCAAATAAATAATCATGTAAACACATACAGAAACACAAGGAGAGAGGAGTCGAACAGGCATTTATAACAAAATGAGACATCCTTGCTCACTCGAGCCTCATTTTAATGTGCCGTCAATTAATGTGACCACAGGAAGTTGAATCAGTTCATCTGGATATAACATTTATTGAGAGAAACATCTCATCACTAATCTAAGTGACCTCTTCAGACTCAATTGACAACAGGTTAGGGCTGTCAAAATTGACCAAACATGACATTTGATTGTTCCTTCTAAAAAAAAAACACAGGTTTGAACCCATTCGAATATATTTTGTGCATTATGTCCATAAGAGGGCAAACCAATACAACATTACAATTTCATTTAGCAGACGCTTTTATCCAAAGTGATGTACATCTGAGAGTTAATATAACACAAGCAAGGATCTAGTCAGGAGGCAACAACGCAAGTGCCAAAAAAATAGATTAAAGTCCGAAAGGATATAGGTGTCCAAAGGCAGTGCACAAAGGCAATGCGTTGCATGCATAGAAGCATTTTTTTTTTATCAATACCATCAGGTGTGGAGGTGTTCATGAAAGAACTGGTTCTTTAGCATCTTCTTAAAGATGGAGAGGGACTCAGCGGATCGAGTGGAGTGTTATAACTCATTCCACTACCCGGGAATTACAGAAGATAAGTGGCTAGTGACTTAGGGCCCCATTGTGGTGGAAGTACCACTCGCCTTTCATTGGCAGAGTGTAGTGAGCAGGACTGAGTGTAGACCTGAATGAGGGAATTCAGGTTGGTGGGAGCCGTTTTAGGTGCTGTTTTGTAAGGGAGCATCAAGGTTTTGAATTTGATGCAGGCATCAACCGGGAGCCAGTGGAGGAATATGAACAGCGGACTAACATCTGCTGTTATGGGTTGGTTGAAAACCAGATACACCGCCGTATTCTGGATCATTTGCAGAGGTTGAAAGTGCATGCAGGGAGTCCTGCCAGTGAGGTTTTGCAGTAGTTGATGTGTGATATTACAAGAGCCTGTACCAGGAGTTGTGCTGCATGCTCAGACAAGGAGGATCTAATTTTCCCGATGTTGTACAAGGCAAATAGGCAGGACCGAGCAATCAAGGCCATGTGAACCTTAAAGGTTAGTTGGTCATCAGTCATGACACCCAGGTTTTGGCAGACTTTGTGGGCATGAGTTGGGTTGATCCGAGCTGGATATTGATCTGTTGTTGTAAGGATGGACTGGCTGGGATGACAAGAAGCTCATTCTTAGATAGGTTAAGCTGAAGGTTACATTGTTTCATCCATGCAGAGTTATCGGCAAGGCATGACGAGATCCATGCCAAGACTTTGAGGTCATCTGGCGGGAATGATAGGAAAGACTGGGTATTGTCAGCATAGCAATGGTATGAAAAACCATGGGAGCGGATGATTGCACCAAGTGAGTTGTATATTGAGAAGAGAAGGGGACTGAGCACTGACCCTTGAGGTACCCCTGTGGAAAAGTTTGGGCACTTCTCCCCTCCAAGATGCTCTAAAAGATCTCCCTGAGAAGTAGGACATGAACCAGCGTAGGGCAGATCCTGAGATACCAAGCTCAGTGAGTGTGGAGAGGAGGATTTGCTGGTTAACTGTGTCAAAGGCAGCTGACAGATCTAGCAACAATAAAGCTGAGGACTGACCAGCACTCAATACAAAAAAAGACAAAAATGTGTTTTTGTATATTTATTTCAATGTTAATGTCTTTTAAAAGATATACATAACTACGTGTTGCAAAGTAAAAAAAATAATGTCATATGCTGTAAAACTTTATTTAAAGACCATAGACCGCCCCCCCCTCTCTCTGTCATTGGTGGTGTCAGAGTGAGAAATGAGAATGCTGAGATTAATGATTCGTAATTGATATTTGATCGCCTAATTTTTATACAGATTAGGTGATATTCATACTGGTTTAAATAAACAATTTGATAGTATTTTTCCATGGTTGCTTGGCAAGAGTTTTGTGTGAAAGGAATTAAAGGTCCTGACTCCTGTCCCAAATCCTGACCAATACACAAAGTATTTACAAACGGGGCTTTTTAGATTGTTCAGAGTAAAAATCACTCTCTGCAGCCATGTTGTTGTGAACTCTCTGCTATCTTTACCACATGGTTGCTGAATTATTTGAATTCAGCTTGACCAACATGTCATTTTCAACCAATGAAAGTGACGTTGTATGACTCCTGTCCATCATGCAGTGTATTCAGTGCAGCAGCCAAGGCTCTCGTGAGAATTCGTGAGGCAGACAGCCGTGGCAGTGCTCTCCCCCCCCCACACACACACAAACAAATATTAATTTTTACACTCAAATGTATCTTGTTGTTGTTGTTTTTTTTTTTTTTTTTTTACAATTTGTTCATATATTGGAATGTGGAATATTCATCAACAGCCCTACTGCAGGTATCCCCACCCTTATAAACAATACAGTGGCATAACGACCGAAAACAACGATCAGATTCATATGCAAATTGCCGTGACTTTCAATGGCCATGTGTATTAGTCACAGAAGATTTAGGAATGGTTGCAATCACAGCATTGTAAGATGGCGACAGATGTGCTCTTAGGCACCCCCCTACTTGGGTCAGGGATAGTTGATCCTTCTTCACACACATGGCCTCTTTGACTCCCCATTCAAACCAGCGTTCCTCCCTATCAAGAATGCCATGAAGAATGTGTACATCCTCATCCTTGAAAGAGTGGCCACTGGCCTGTAGATGATGAGTGTAGACTGTGACATTCTGGCCTGACACGTTAGCTCTTCTGTGTTGGGCCATCGTCTTGGCCAGCATCTTTTTGGTTTCACTGATCTACAATTCACGGCAATCCTCTCGGCACTTAACAGTGTACACTATATTGCCCTGTTTGTGCTGGGGGACTCGATCCTTGGGTTGGACCAATTTCTGGCATGGTGTGTTTTGGGGTTAGAAAGCAACTGAGACGCAGTGTTTGGAAAATATACGTCTCAACTTTTCCAACACTTCCACCACATACGGAATCACCACTGGTTTACGCTTAGCCAAGCTGTTGTCCTTCTCCTCTCTTCGATTGGCTGGAGCACTGTTTGGGCATCTTCCTAGATTTTACAAATGCCCAGTTATGAGAACCACACTTAACCATGGCCAATTCAATATGGCAGGGGTCGGGGAAAGGGAAAAATCTGCAGTGTGCGGGGAGGTCCGTGGTTTGGTTGGTTTGATTCAAGAAAAGATGGGGACATGGGAGAAAACTTGCCAGCTTACCACTGCATCATCCACCAGAAAGCCCTTAGTGGAAAAGTGTCGGGCCTCGGACATGTAATAACAGTTGTAACCAAAATGATGGCCTTTATTCATTCATGAGGCTTGAATCACCAGCAATTCAGGGCAGTTTTAAAGGAGGAAAATTCTGTGCTCGAAGATGTGCCATATCACATGGAGGTGCGCTGGTTGAGTCGGGGGAAAATGTTGCGAAGATTTTATTATATCCGCATTGAGATCACTTGTTTCTTGGAAAGCAAACAAAAAGTAATTTCCGAGCTTGAGGATGAAAAGTGGCTGAGCAACTTAGCATTTATGTGTGACATAACGGAGTAACTCAATGCCTTGAACGTAAAACTCTAGGGTCGAAAGTAGCTGATCACTGAAATGCGAGACTCAGTAAAGTTGTTTCAAATGAAACTGCATCTATGGGAGGGCCAGATGCAGCAAGGCAACTTGTCTCACTTTTCTACTTGCCAGTCAGTCAGTGACACAGTCACCATCCCATTCCCGACAAAAGTGTATGTTGACAAACTGAACACACTCAAACTGGAATTCAGCTGATTTGCCGATTTTGAATCACAGAAATTCAATCTTTATCTGTTCGCAAATCCATTTGCAATTGATGTTGACACTGCACTTGAGCACTTGCAGCTGGAACTCATTGAAGAATTGCAATGTAAAGGTGCTCTGAACACCCAGTACCAGTCAGTTGGGGCTGCTCAGTTTGCACCTCTACTCCCGAATCAATGCCGCAGCTTCGCCTTCATGCTGCACGCATCATGTCTATGTTCGGAAGCACCTACCTGTGCAAACAGATGTTCTTTATAATGGAACTGAACAAAACACAGAACCCTCAGAGACCAGCATCTTGTCTCAGTATTAAAAGTGGCCATAGCAAAGGATATTATGCCTGGATAGATGAGATAATTTCTAAGAAAAGGTGCAGAGTGTCCGGTGAGGGCTGAACTAAAAAGCAAGCACAATGCCCATTTTGCTTAGGTTTGGTATTATAGGCATTATTGCTGTGTCCTTTCAAGCTTCCAAATTAACCCACACAATTTGAGATACGACTTGTTCCACTGACTGTTTTTGCTTTACCAAACAGTTTTTCTGGGAACCATGACCTTATTTGTTGTTTTCTTAAAGATAAAAGTACTGTGATCCGAATGTGTTATTTTTAACTGTGCAGTTATCATTTTATACAAAAGCATTATTCAGCACTTCATAAATACTTTTTTTTTGCTTTATTAATCAGTTTTGCCGGTAAGAATTACCCACAAACACAGAAAAACCATAACATTTGAACTGTGCATGCATGTAATATTTTTTAATATAGTTACTAGCCTACTTATATTTCTTCAATTAAAAAAATGTAATAAATGTATGACCCCTGATTTTATTCACTAACCTCAGCATGGCCTTCAGTAAGTTTGAATTTGACACCTCTGGCTTAGGCAAATGATGTCCTCATGTGGCCTGGGGCACGTGTGTTTACACTTCAAATTCAATGTGGACAAATGTATCTCAGGCTGCCTCCAAATGTGGCCTGAGCGATTGGCTCTCAAAACACCTTGAGAACACATTGGGTGCATTCACACTTGTACTTTGAGCTGTCCATCTGTGATTGGATCACCCAAGACACACGTTAATACCAGGTCTAAAAAGGGCCTTTGGCTGGGCAGAAGCTTTTTCAAAATAGATGTTTGAACCGAGGTTCTCCAGCTAAATCATGGTGCCTTTAACCATCATGACAACCTGATGATGTTAAAATGCTCATTAACACCATTTCTGTGCAAAACTGCCTTTACTGTATGTGCGACTATGCTGCCCCCTCTATTAGAATTAATTGATATGACTATGAAGAAACCCTGTTATTAGAAAAAAAATACTGTAATTTACTTGTGAAGCCCTCACCAGCCAGTATGCTGACATTGACCGGTCTGCAATATCATTCTGTGACCAAGCAGACATTTATGGTGGCTTGCAGTTGTTTTCACTTGTATGTGTGTCTTTGCATGTTTGTTCTTGCACATCTGTGTATGAGTTTGTTTGAATAGGACTAACATTTTGCATTGTGGCTGTGCCATCCCAGGTCATCATACAGTCTGGGCCAAGGGTTGTGGCTGCCAGTCAGCAAGAGCTTTGTGGTGCCACCGGTGGAGCTGTCAATCAATCCCATTGCCAGCTGTAAGACGGATGTACTTGTTACCGAGGATCCCGGCGATGTCAGGTTGGTTTGTGCTCAGTTCAGCAGAATGCCAAAATACAATTAACAAAGAGCAGCAAGTTCTCTGTAAGAACTGGTCTGACGTTTAGGTCTGCTTATATAATTTAGTGGATGCTTCTATCTCACAAGGAACTAAACTATTAGATGTGCTGGGTACTCCTGGTATTCCTAATGTGATCCTTTAGGTACATGGGTCCACCTCATTGAGCATTTTTTTCATTAGATTGTCCTAATTACTTAGGCATGTCTGGGCCCAAGAGAATAATTTGAGTTCATGGTGAAAGTTCAGAAGAGGAGTTCATATTCTGCTGATCCATTTTCTCCATAAATGTGTAACTCTACTGTGTGCTGTTCCCTCATATTCCTCATATATCCTCCCTCATCTCTGATATCTTTCCGGATCCGCGTCCTTCTTGCAAACTTTCACTGGCATCACTTCCCAATCTTTTCCAAAACATTACCAAAAGGGTTTTTCAGTGCAGTATTGTCCTCACTCCTCTGCTGTTAAAGCCAAGTGTTGCACGGCTAATCCCTTTCATCGCCACCCACTCTTACTTTGATTTCAGATTGTTTACATTCGGAATTCTTCTGATTGCACATGTAAAGATATGTTGTCTGTTTCTACACTTGATTTAAATTACGTTATTTTTAATCCCACTTTAGGGTGATGATGCTTAGTTATTTCCTAATTGTTTAAATAGTATAGCTGTTGGGGGCACTGTACATATAAAGTAACATATACTGTTCACATCCTGAGTAGACGTGGGTACATCCTAGTGAGCTTCTGCTGCAAACAAAATGTATTACTCCATGTTGGATTTGTAAAATAAATGATTTAGAATCTGTTAATTTCATGAGGGTATCATAAGTATCATATTATTATATAATATTGTATATTGGCACTACAAGTTTTTCTTTGTTGTTAAAACACTCATATGTCATTAGCAGTTACTCAGCAAAGCTGTTTTACTGATTACAAGCAACCTGATGACAAAAGACGAGATTTGATTTTGGCACATAATACCTTATACACTTATTGCCTTTGCATTTTGATAGAATAGCCTCAGTTTCCATGGTAATATTTTGAATTTTCTATATATATAAGCCATCTCAGACTTGCGATGTTACTCTCAAGTGATGCCTATGGTCTCTCTTTATACCCATTAACACTACAAAGTTATTAATTATCTAATTTAAAGTCTGTTGATAGTAAGCTGTGTAAGAGCTGGCATGGCTGACATAATTAAAATAAAAAACTGTTAAAATAAATGATTAGATGAAGATCACCAAAAACCCTAATCATCCTTTGTGTTATTTTCCCTCCTTTTTCTCTTTTTTATTTCACCCACTCCACTTTCTTCATGAGATGCATATCAAAGTGACAATTTCACACTGCTGATGTGAACTGCAGTCAAGTCTTGAATGGTTTAGTACACGGAAATAACAATATTTACATTATAACCAGTACTGATAGAGTAAAGCCTGTTTTAATTCTATATCCGCCATTATATGTTGCATTTCGCAGGCAAGCAATAGCAGGGCACACCCACATGGTCTCCATCGTCGCCTAACTATCGTGCCTCCGGTGCAAATTGTGTTTATTTCTGAAGAATGTCTATATGCGTCTCAAAAAGAAGTTACAACAAGCTTTGGCCTACCTTTATTGCATAGAAATACAAATAATATTTTGGCACAACCATTGTTTACTTTAACGGTTGCTGTAGTCTAACGTTTTCTTTACAGCTGTGAAACAAATGCTGTTTTGTGATCATTGAACCTAAATTTAAAAGGGCCCTCCGTTAGTCCAATGTAAGTGTCCACTTTGCAGTTGTCTTCTGTTGTCATTGATGCCTGGTAGATGCCAGACAGAGGGAGTCATCTACCAGGCATCCGTGACAAGACAAGACAACTGCAAAGTGGACACTTAGATTGGACGAGGGTCCTTTTAAAATTAGGTTTAACGCCCATATGAGTAGCTTCAGGAATGAGCATTCAAGAAAAGCAACGGCCTTAAGCCGCCACATTTGGTCATTGGTAGACCAGAATATTGGTTACTCTATTTCATGGAAAATCCTCACGAAGAACATATTCAGTTAACAGCAAAAGATGTAACCTATGCTTGGCAGAGAAATATTATATTATTTGCAAGCCTGATATGTCCACCTTGAACAGAAGAAATGAATTGGCCACCAGCTGTAGACACAGAAAAAAATATCTGCTTTGCAATTACAAGTAAACCAATGTCTTTATTATTCCTCCCCCCCTCCATTAGATGATACACATATTACATTTTTAGATGTTACATTTTTATATTTTAACTGTCTGCTCTTCCAACTGTCCCAGCACCACTCCACTATATGATATATGTAGAGTACCCCATTTGATGTTATCTTATAATATTTTAAATGTATGCTTTTTCAACAATGTCCCGGCCCTTTAAATCCTTGCTTTATCAAAACAAGCCCCAACCCCTACCCCACCGAGTGTAATGTTTTCTACCCCCCCCCCCATTGGTTGCTCTGCATCATAACTACCTACCCCATTGGTTGTACTTCTTCTATCCTCTCACTGGTTGCTGTCCACCGTAACTAGGGGTGTGACGCGGGGCAACGTAGTTTTTATTGACTGTTTTGTTTCTTTGTTGTGTAATCACATTGGCAGCTGATGAGTGTGTGACACACGAAACAAGCTTGTACTCGCCGTTTTTGCTTTAGATTTAGATTTTATTCTAATTTATCTATTGTCTATGAGCAAGGGCCAACTGTAGTTTTGTCAACATATCCAGTAATGTAGTAGATATTTTTCGATTGCTTTCCCTGAGGAAGGGCATAAGGAGAGGATCACTCCCTTGGCAACTGTGAGCATATGCACCTAGTCTGAAATCCTTACCCTGAAATAGGATTACAACAACCCTTTTGATTAATTAGCTGAGGCTGGTGATTTAGCTTGGACTGGAGATGTGATAAGTGAGAGTGACAAAGTGATGATCACATTAGAACAGCAACATGGACCATACAATTAAATAAGATTGATGTTTCCATTCTCTCTGAGGACACGAGTTTAGTGAATGACATATATACATCGACGGAAACAGATAAACATTTCCTTTCATATCAATATTACTGGATTCTTTTTTTTTTTTCATCAGGCTTTATAAAGTGAAGTTGTAAAATGGATATATGCAGTATCCTGTGGGACACCTCATTAAGATCTAACATATCTATGTACACATGGGTAACAAATGTCTGTCAGAGCTCAGATTTGAAGATATTATGGGTGGAATCAGAAGATATCATGGGTGGAATCGCGAGGGAACATTTTTACCCACGTAGCTAAAAAGAAAAGTTATTATTTCTTGTGTGCATTTTCTTTATCGTGACCATCCTTCAAGCGCCAGTGTTGTTCCATGATGAATAGATTTCATTAGGAGTTCAATTCCAGTTCACAAGTAGAGGAATAAATTGACCACTTTTAACAGAGAGCAAGGACTGAGCTTGGTTAGTGGAGGGAGCACAACACAGGGGCTCCATTTAGGCTACGGCAATTTAGCTTACAGCTATTCATCTCTGTAGTGACACATCTGTATGAAAGCAGTGAGCATGCCTCCCCCCGGCCTACTCCCTCCATGCACTCCCTTCAGTTGGGTGGGGTGCTAAGACAGTGTTACTCATTGTGTTGAGGGTCTGTGGGTGTGTGTGTGTGTGGGGGGGGGTGTTTTTCACTTGTATTTGTTTTTTTATTCTTCTAGCCTTTTTTGGTTGTGTTTGTGTATCTAGGTGTTGTGTGGTTTTGTATGCAAGATGGAACTTCAGGCCAACTTTGTGGCTTGTGGCTATATAGATAGGCGTCTGTTTATGTGAGCATGTGTGAAAGCAAACGGTTTTGATTACTTCTAGCTAACACAGCTGTCAGCTATGTGACCAGACATCTGGGCTTGGCGAATGAACCTCCGTTGCCCGTGCCCAAAATACACCAGCAGACATTAACTCTGAAAGCACGTGTATACAGTAGATTTAATAGTGTTTAAGGTTTTTTGTCTGACATTCTTGTGTAAGGAGTGGGGTTGTTGTGAAGCGTCTAGTGTGTTGGTGTAGTGTTCTGTGCCTGTCACGGCTCACTCTCACCCTTCACTGCTGGCTAGCAGAAAGGCGAATAGGAGAGCCGAGCATGTAAGTCTCACCCTGCCAGTACATAGCCTCTCCAACAGCAAACCCTATGTAGCGCCTCCTCGTGGTGACATACAGTAACTGGGTACACCTTGGACCCTGGCTGAACTACAAGGGACTCGGAGGAGGTCTGGCTTCTAGACGTGCGGTACGCAGGCCCTCCGGTGTGTGGATATCCCCTGATGCCCATGAACCAGCCCCCAGCTATGGGTTAAATAGTGCCACTGCCTGGTGGATGCTTCGGGAGAGGAACAGGCTACGGGAGTAAACCCCTACACAAAATCAACATCTACAGTGCTGCTGTTTTTTGCTTCTCTTGCCCTTTTGTATCTGTTTTAGTCGGAGAGTACTGCTGGCGTCGTGTGTGGCTGCCACTTCTCCCTCTCGTAGCCCCCCTTCTCATCCACCCCTGTATGTTTGTGTTATGTTCATCTGTTGTCTTGTTTCACCCTGTTAGAAAAGTGCTATATAAGATTGATTTATTATTATTATTATTTTAGCTCTATGTTATGCTATTTTAGAAAATAGCATTCCCACCCTGATTGCATAATTAATACACATGAGCACACACACACACACACACACACAAACACACACACACACACACATTTTTTCTCTGCTCCTTATTAAAAGTGGTACCTCTACCACCTTTTTTATATACATATATTTAGCCATTGATAAACATTTGTTGGAAAAGTTTCAATACAGTGTTGCAAGGCTTACAGTTGGGCTTTTGTCTCACAGTCAGAAAGGAAATGCTGATTGATTAATCAATTTTAATTACTATTCAACATCCAACCAGGAAATAACTAATAATTTTGAGAACCTTAGGAAGGAAATGTATTTTTTATGACTAATTAAAGTCCTTTAATGAGTCAATGCATCTAGCTAATGATTACTTCTCACAACATAAGGGGATCTATCAGATTATCATGAATAATGTTGACATCTTATTATGCAAAGTATTTCCGCGGAAGAACGTCCTATGGGAGCGCATGGTGTTTCTGGCTGGGGTACTCCCCTGAAAAGTGTATGCAGTCACTGATTCAGGCAGTCAGTCATGATATATGTATTGATGTGAAAGTTGGTGAAGCATAGCCACAGCTCTGAAGGGGATACATTGCCTCTGGACTTCTGCTTACTCACATATTCACAAATCCCAAGTGACGTATTCTAACTTGGTCTACAAAATGTCAATATTCTAAAATCTATTGGCAAAATATGAAGTAAGCTGTAGTGTCAGCTCCGTTCAAGCTTCACTTCTTGGTAAAAGCATTTACTTGTATCGCATGTGTGTGGGTGTATATAACAAAGATAGAGGAAAAAAGATTTTAGTTATAGAATATGGATTTTATGTATATATATATTTTTTTTTTGTTTTTTTGTTTCCTTATTCAGTGTTTCTTTCCCTGCTAGTTCATTCTCTTAAAAGCAGCTCCAGACCCTTATTCTAGATAACATTACAAGTTTGAGTCTCAGTGCTCTAGGCTCTGGCTCAGGAAAAGCCATGCATATTTCTCACGAAAAAAAAATGTATTATCCAAGACACGGAACCTAAAAAAAACCCAAAACTTTTGCTTTTTAGTTAGAAATTATGTCCACGTATAATTTACTACCACTCTAGATATGTTTATATTGAAGGGAATTTGTTTCCTTGCACAAACTGCACAGAAGTTCCCCGTCAGTTATTTTGCACCTCAGCAGAGAAGTGCTTCGGGTTCATTTATCATTCCACACTGAGTATGATCATGCAAACGTTTGCTTGCCATTTCAAAAAATATGGGTTTTGGCTGGCCTGTGGTGGATAAAATAATAAAGACTGTCACTGCTCCACTGAACAGCATAATTCTATAAGTTCTGGATTGAATGAACCGTGCCAAAACATATCTTGTATAGGTATTCTGTTAAATGTGCATTATTTAAGTGTTCTCCAACCTAAAATGAATGGTTATTAAAATGAATGTAGTCAGTTCCTCCACAAGGCTTTGGTTTAATGGGGGTTGCCTTGTAAATTGCTTCAGATTGTTAATTTGTCAAGCCATACTGGGAATTTTGTTAATTTCCTACCTTTTTTTAATTATATACACAGAGTAATTATATTCCCTGTGCAGACCCTGGCACTTAAAAGCAGTGGCTCATCAGTTGTAGGGGAGGATTCGTGTGGTTGCATTAAATATGGAGAAAGTAAAAAGAATATGAGAATACTGATTCTGACATGTGCAGTGTTACTTTTTTAGCAGGGCCCAATGTGTAGAATTCATTCATTCATTTTCCGAACCGCTTATCCTGCTCGCGGGGATGCTGGAGCCTATCCCAGCATTCATTGGGGGGCAGGTGGGGAGACACCCTGGACAGGCCACCAGACTGTCACACGAGCCAACATACACACACACACACACACACACACACACACACACACACACACACACACACACACACACACACACACACACACATTCATACCTAGGGACACTTTAGTATGGACGAGTCACCTGACCTACATGTCTTTGGACTGTGGGAGGAAACCGGAGCCCCCGGAGGAAACCCACGCAGACACGGAGAGAACATGCAAACTCCACACAGGACGACCCGGGACGGCCCCCAAGGTTGGACTACCCAGGGGCTCGAACCCAGGACCTTCTTACTGTGAGGCGGCCGCGCTAACCACTGCGCCACCGTGCTGCCAAAATATGTAGAATTGACTATACAAATAAAATTGACTTGACTTGACTCATTAGTGTTTGGATGAAAAGGATTACACTTTAGATTTAGACTTTTTTTTCACACATAATATTTAATTCTAAGTTATTTCTGGTACCTTAATTCAACCATGTGGATGTGTGGCCATAGCATGTGCTGCATTGGCTAGTGAGTGAATCTGTGACAAATATGGTAACTGTGTGTGTGTGTGTGTGTGTGTGTGTGCGCGCGCGTGCACACACACACTTTCATTTATTTGAGATAAGAATGCAAGGTCATCAGCCCAAACAACCGACACAAGGGGAGCGGGTGCTAGAGTGGGTGGAATCACATGTACAATATGCAGTTTCCCTGGCAGTGCCTTTTGTCCAGCCTTCATGACACCCACATGAAAAATGTGCAATTCTGCACCAGGGCTTTATACAAACAAGGAAGATATTTTTCTTCTCTATTCAGCCTGTCATCAGCTGTCCTTTTATTGCGCTGTGGTGGGTGTGGGATCGGTTTAACTGAAAGATATCTACAAAATCTCGGGAATTGTGTGAAATGTTTCCTCTGTTGATAAATCAAAAACAAAGAGAAATTGTATAACTTCTTTCTCAATATCAAAAAGTAATTTTACTCCAAAATGCAGTTGGAAGAAAGAAGTCGCTCTAGGGATTTTAGTCTTTGCTTCACTTCTCTCTACATTATCCAAAATTTTACACAACCACATTGTCTCAATTGCAATTTCTCGTCATGGGATTATCAACATTGAATTCCCTCTTACCTTTGCAGTTCTTCCTTCAGAACCAGTCTGGCTCCAAAATGCATAATTCTGTCAATCAGTGGTGCGCCGTTCATTTAGAACTGTGCTCAAAGACTCAAGTTTCTGTCAGTCAGGGACTGTTGATAACCATGAGTGGTCTGTGACAGCTCCCGCCACTGATGAATAACCCTCTCACCATGATCAGTCAGCCATCTTAATACGCTATTCCCCCTGATCAGTGCAAATACAGGAAGTACATTAGATGCTGGGGTCAAAATTAATCTACTTTCTTCATTCAAAATCTTAGTTAAAAAATTTTTTGACCACATACTTAAGACTCTTTATTTTAACGACACTGTTACGTTCCCCTTACAGAGCCTTAAAAGCATTTAACAATCTTTATTTTATTTCTAAGGTTAACCTATTTTGCTCCTGTGCCTGCCAGACTTCTCTACAATGATTAAAGCAAGCTAAACCATAGGTAAATGCACTCTATTCAACAGCAAAACTGTTTGATGAGAGTCAGCATATTTGTAGTGAGCTGAAACAAGAGCATTAATCAAGTGCAGGGGCAGACCAACAAGGGGCTCTGCAACCATGCTGAAGCATAGCTCCAACTTTGGGCTGTATCCCTTGGTCATCCATCATCTGGGAAAGAATGTGGCAGAGGGGAAGATTAATAACAAGTACATTATTAGAGTCAGTGTTTTGATGCAACCAATGCGCTTCTGGGTCAAACAGCGGAGCTACAATGCCAAGAGAGATTGTCTTGACTGGTTAATGACCAAGAAGAAGACAGCCATTTAGTTGAATCTGGAAATTTACCAAAAATATGTATGTGTTTGTGTGTGTGTATATATGTATATGTGTGTGTATATATAACTGTATATATAACTGTATATATATATATATATATATATATATATATATATATATATGTCTGTGTGTGTGTGTGTGTGTGTGTGTGTGTGTGTGTGTGTGTGTGTGTGTGTGTGTGTGTATAGTGATCAGTGTGTGTATCTTGTGGATTTATGTGTAGTTTAAATTGTTCTACAATTTTACAAATTGATCTAATGAAAAACCCGCAGCAAACCGACCTTAATCTTTGTACTTGAGTATTCCATTCCACACTATTTTGAAAGAATTTCAGATATCTTCCCAATATGTGTTTTTGTTTTCCTTTGTTTATCCTATTTTTCTTTCTCTGAATCTTCTTTTCTAACCTACCTGCATTTTCAAGTTGATTCTTTTTTCATCTTCAACTCACCACTCCCTCCATTTAGAAGATACACAGTTTGCATGCACCACACGGCAAAGACAACCCATTATTTTTGTCTGTGGCACCTCACCTTCCCCACCCTCTATTTTCCTCTGAATTTAGGAGTGATTTGTCAATGCTTTGAGCATCTGGCAGGCTGTGCTGACACACAGAAAGCCATGTGTTACCCATCTCATGGCCAAATAGTGAGCTGCTAAATAAAAAGAGGTAGAATAAGAAATTGAAGATACTGAGTCACCGGATAAACGTTTTTTTTTCTCCTGTGGATATGTTGGTTTTCATAATTGCTAAGGGTGCCTTTGGAAAATGAGGACTCTGCATTTTTATTAAAGCTACACTATGCAATGGCAGATAAGAGTGACAAACCCTAAAGGGATACCCGACCACCATACTTCCAGTGTCTAGTGTTTACAGCCCATCTGTGTGTGTGTGTGTGTGTGTGTGTGTGTGTGTGTGTGTGTGTGTGTGTGTGTGTGTGTGCGTGTGTTTGTGTGTGTGTATGTGTGTGTGTTTGTGTGTATGTATATGTGTGTGTGTGTGTGTGTGGTGTGTAGATATATATATATACACTCACTGGCCACTTTATTAGGTACACCTTGCTAGTACCGGGTTGGACCCCCTTTTGCCTTCAGAACTGCCTTAATCCTTCGTGGCATAGATTCAACAAGGTACTGGAAACATTCCTCAGAGAGTTTGGTCCATATTGACATGATAGCATCACGCAGTTGCTGCAGATTTGTCGGCTGCACATCCATGATGCGAATCTCCCGGTCCACCACATCCCAAAGGTGCTCTATTGGATTGAGATCTGGTGACTGTGGAGGCCATTTGAGTACAGTGAACTCATTGTCATGTTCAAGAAACCAGTCTGAGATGATTCGAGCTTTATGACATGGCACGTTATCCTGCTGGAAGTAGCCATCAGAAGATGGGAACACTGTGGTCATAAAGGGATGGACATGGTCAGCAACAATACTCAGGTAGGCTGTGGTGTTGACACGATGCTCAATTGGTACTAAGGGACCCAAAGTGTGCCAAGAAAATGTCCCCCACACCATTACACCACCACCACCAGCCTGAACCGTTGATACAAGGCAGGATGGATCCATGCTTTCATGTTGTTGACGCCAAATTCTGACCCTACCATCCGAATGTCGCAGCAGAAATTGAGACTCATCAGACCAGGCAACGTTTTTCCAATCTTCTATTGGCCAATTTTGGTGAGCCTGTGTGAATTGTAGCCTCAGTTTCCTGTTCTTAGCTGACAGGAGTGGCACCCGGTGTAATCTTCTGCTGCTGTAGCCCATCTGCCTCAAGGTTCGACGTGTTGTGCATTCAGAGATGCTCTTCTGCATACCTCGGTTGTAATGAGTGGTTATTTGAGTTACTGTTGCCTTTCTGTCAGCTCGAACCAGTCTGGCCATTCTCCTCTGACCTCTGGCATCAACAAGGCATTTTCGCCCACAGAACTGCCGCTCACTGGATATTTTCTCTTTTTCGGACCATTCTCTGTAAACCCTAGAGATGGTTGTGCGTGAAAATCCCAGTAGATCAGCAGTTTCTGAAATACTCAGACCAGCCCGTCTGGCACCAACAACCATGCCACATTCAAAGTCACTTAAATCACCTTTCTCCCCCATTCTGATGCTCGGTTTGAACTGCAGCAGATCGTCTTGACCATGTCTACATGCCTAAATGCATTGAGTTGCTGCCGTGTGACTGGCTGATTAGAAATTTGCGTTAACGAGCAGTTGGACAGGTGTGCCTAATAAAGTGGCCGGTGAGTGTATATATATATCTATATATATATTGAGGGCTCTGTGCAGTATCTTAGCTCTTCCTAGGACCGCACTTTTTTGGACACCTCAGATGTTGTTTCTGGAATATGCCACTGCCCTAGTTTGGGGGTCACAGCCCCTAGTGTTCCTATTACCACTCGGATTACTGTGGATTTCACATCCGATCTAGTTCTTCCTTCAGCCCTTGGTATTTCTCTAGCTTCCTGTGCTCTGATGTTGCCGTCACTCGGGATTGCTACATTGATCACTACAGATGTCTTCAGAGGTGTCTCCAATGGTGGAGGAACTACTTTTGGTGATCAGGCATGAGCTTACCTCATTATGACCAGCTGCTGAATTTCTCATATTGGCAGCGATGTCCATAATTTCCTTCTAGGTAAGAAAATCAAAGCTCTAGTGCAGTGTTACTGTTTACACGGCTCACGAGCCGCATGCGGCTTTCGAAACTTTGTTTTGAGCCTCATATAGATCCACTGATAACAATAAGAACATAGCTATAACTTACTTCTATAGGGTCCGTCTGTGTCCTGTTTTAGCACATTGAAAAGAATTATTCAGCAGATGGCAGCATACTGAAGGTACGTCAAAGAACGTAGGCTACGTAACAGCGTGGGATCATGGGTAGAAGTATAGCCTATGTGTGTAGCTTTGTATTTGTGAAACATTTTTTTTTTCATGTTGATAATGTTTATGTATAATTGCATATGTACATGCACACATAAGATGGGTTCCACTCCCAGCCTTACAAACTCACAAACAAGTATTATATATTTTAATAATGCAATGTAATTATTAATTGCGAATAAAAAGAGATGTAAGGATGGAAAGCATGGTACTATTTTTTTTAAACATATACAGTGCGTCCGGAAAGTATTCACACCCCTTTACTTTCCCCACATTTTGTTATGTTACAGCCTTATTCCAAAATGGATTAAATTCCTTTTTTTTCCATCAATCTGCATACAATACCCCATAATGACAAAGTGAAAAAGGTTTTGTAGAAATTTTTGCAAATTTATTAAAAATAAAAAACTGAAATATTGCATGTACATAAGTATTCACACCCTTTACTTAATACTTGGTTGAGGCGCCCTTTGGCAGCGATTACAGCCTCAAGTCTTTTTGGGTATGACGCTACAAGCTTGGCACAACTATATTTGGGTTATTTCTCCCATTCTTCTCTGCAGATCATCTCGAGCTCTGTAAGGTTAGATGGGGAGCGTCGCTGCACAGCTATTTTCAGGTCTTTCCAGAGATGTTCAATGGGGTTCAAGTCTGGGCTCTGGCTGGGCCACTCAAGGACAATCACAGACTTGTCCCGAAGCCACTCCTCCGTTGTCTTGGCTGTGTGCTTAGGGTCGTTGCCGTGTTGAAAGGTAAACCTTCACCCCAGTCTGAGGTGCTGAGTGCTCTGGAGCAGGTTTACATCAAGGATCTCTCTGTACCTTGCTCCGTTCATCTTTCCCTCGATCCTGACTAGTCTCCCAGTTCCTGCCGCTGAAAAACATCCCCACAGCATGATGCTGCCACCACCATGCTTCACTGTAGGGATGGTATTAGCAAGGTGACGAGAGGTGCCTGGTTTCCTCCAGACGTGACGTTTGGCATTCAGGCCAAAGAGTTCATATTGGTTTCATCAGACCAGAGAATCTTGTTTCTCATGGTCCGAGAGTCCTTTGGGTGCTTTCTGGCAAACTCCAAGCGGGCTGTCATGTGCCTTTTACTGAGCATAGGCTTCCGTCTGGCCACTCTACCATAAAGGCCTGATTGGTGGAGTGCTGCAGAGATTGTTGTCCTTCTAGAAGGTTCTCCCATCTCCACAGGGGAACACTGGAGCTCTGTCAGAGTGACCATTGGGTTCTTGGTCACCTCCCTGACCAAGGCCCTTCTCCCCCGATTGCTCAGTTTGGCTGGGCGGCCAGCTCTAGGAGGAGTCCTGTTGGATCCAAACTTCTTCCATTTACAAATGATGGAGACCACTGTGCTCTTCGGGACCTTCAAAGCTGTAGAAATTTTTTTGTACCCTTCCCCAGATCTGTGCCTCGATACAATCCTGTCTCGGAGGTCCACAGACAATTCCTTTGACTTTATGGCTTGGTTTCTGCTCTGACATGCACTGTCAACAGTGGGACCTTATACAGACCGGTGTGTGCCTTTCCAAATCATGTCCGATCAATTGAATTTACTCCAGGTGGACTCCAATCAAGATGTAGAAACATCTCAAGGATGATCAGTGGAAACAGGATGAACCTGAGCTCAATTTTGAGTGTCATAGTAAAGGGTGTGAATACTTATATACATGCAATATTTCAGTTTTTTATTTTTAATAAATTTGCAAAAAATTCTACAAAACCTTTTTCACTTTGTCATTATGGGGTATTGTGTGTAGATTGATGAGAAAAAAAGGAATTTAATCCACTTTGGAATAAGGCTGTAACATAACAAAATGTGGGGTAAGTGAAGGGGTGTGAATACTTTCCGGGTGCACTGTACAAAGATGGTAAATATCTTGAGAGTGATAATTAAAAAAAGAAACACCCGAGTTATATCTGCAATCTCTGTGGCTCTTTGAGGAATGGTCGTATTCATAAGTGGCTCTCCTAAGAAAATTAGTGAGTACCACTGCTCTAGAGAGAAGGATAGCAACCCTTCAGGAACTCAGATGGGTACCCAGCAATAGGACTTATCCTCTCTGATAGAACTGAACTAATATTGGCAAAATAATTATTAAAAGCACTTGCAAAACTGGATGGGTCTGTATGTACAATATGTTCATCAGCAAACTGGGACAGAAGAGTGGCTGAAACCTTTTTTCCTATTCAAGAGCTGATTGATGACTCCCATGTTATTTTGATGCTATTTGAAGCCTCACCAAACTTGTTAGTGAAGTATTTCTTCTTTGTAATTCCAATTAAGTGGTTGTATTTTTTTCTATATTGCTCATAATTGACAATATTTGTAGGGGATGGATTTCTGATAAATTTATTATCCAATCTATTCTTTGTTAGTGCTGATTTATGGAGACATGGAGGAAACCAGGGTTTTTTGAATACAGATTTTTTTGTATTTATTTTTTTTTGTATACTGACTAGGGGGAAACACCTCTAAAATATAGAAGCTACTAATGGCCGATATGCAAGTTCAACATCATGAACATACACATTTTCCCATGGAACATCACCAATTGGCTCCCCAAATCGGTCAGTTCCTTTTGGTGAACACTCTGAACCTCAAAGATTTCTCCATTTGCTTTTGTTTGACTATGTAGGTTGTAGTGAGATGAGCTATTGGAAAATTATCAACTATATCAGAATAAACGACACCAGACCTCCACACAATACTAGGAGAGTTCATAAATATATTATCAATAAGGGTGTAGTGATTATGTAGTGTAGGGAATTTGCATACAGTGTATTCAGAAAGTCTGCGGTGAGTGAATGAGACTCACTGGTAAACAGATTAATGTTTAGTCACCTAGAAGGAATCATACTTTATCTTCTTGGTTAATTTTGTTTAAGACACTAGCAAGAAAAAAATAAAATGTCCAATATTTGTGTCAGGAGGCTTATAAATGCAACCAATAATCACAATTTTACCATCAAAAATATCACAGCAGGGTATTTCAAGGAAAAGTGATTCAATGTTAATATGGTCAGAATTGAGAGCAAGGTCATCTCTATGGTTATATTGACATCCATTCTTGCCATCCTACAATGATGCAGAGCATGATAATTAGGAATGTCATCGAGGGACGTTGACTCATCAGTCCACCAAATTTCTGAAAATGCTATAACGGAAAATTCATGATTAAATGAACACAAAAAGTAACAAAGAAGATCATGATTTTTAGAGAGACTGCACATTTTTAAATTAAATTTGAGAGATGCTTTGTTTGGGGCTTTCAAATATTACATAGTAGACTAACTTGTTTATACTGAAATAGTCACAGGATAAAAACTCTGAAATTAAACCATAAAAAAAATTAATCAGGATCAAAAGGCTCCATAAATTTAGTGTCACAATACGAGTTCAATTCAAAGGAATTGAAGTGCATACAGTTTGAAATAGTTGTCTCCCTATAATCAAAATTAATATTAGCAACCAAAACATCATCATCAATATCATGATAAGGAAGTATGGAGACACACTTAGACTAAGTCCAAGAGCTCCATTCATTCATTTCATATTCGCTGATAGGTATGCTTCTCAATTAGTAACAATTTTTACAGCAAGAACAATAAACAGTTGAGTTTGAAAATATGATGTGACAGTGATAGCAAAGAGAGCTGCAGTCCATCATGGGCATGGAAATGCTCATGGGTAGATATCAGAGATGGGCAGTATTTCAATTAAATGTATTTAAAATACATATTTAATTAATTTTGATTACTTTGTCATTTGTATTTTGTTGGACAGAAAAAATAACAGTTTGTATTTGTGTATTTGAAATACTTAAACTCTGCTACTACTACTACTACTACTACTACTACTACCACTTTTGTTTGCCCTCGTTAGGGCGACCTTTCTGTCCTCTGCATCTTCCTTTGTCACACCAGCCTGTTTCCTGTCCTCCCTCACCACACCCATAAACCTCCTCTTTGGCCTTCCTCTTTTCCTCTCCCCTGGCAGCTCCATATTCAGCATCCTTCTCCCAATATACCCAGCATCTCTCCCCCACACATGTCCAAGCCATCTCAAACTTGCCTCTCTTGCTTTGTCTCCAAACCATCCAACCGGAGCTGTCCCTCTAATACAGGGGTCCCCGACTTTTTTTTTTCACCGCTGACCAGTTTAATGTTGACAATATTCTGGTGGACTGGGGGTGGGCTAATAAGTAACGTTTTGATATTAAACACACAGCACATATTTTCCTCACATTAATATAACATACTTATAACAACATTGCAACTCATCAATATCACTGAATCAGTGGGAGCGCTGGGCTTGTTTCTTTGCTGCAAGATGGTCCAATCAAGGGGTGATGGGAGACAGCGACACCCGAAGGGTGTTTCTTATATCCAGTCTGTTCGGCAATTTTGTTTTAGTTGCATTCATTGCAGAAAACCCCACTTCACAGAGATATGATGTTGGAAATGAAAGCTCCGATAACGACGGGCGCGGCCATAACATCGGTACACAAAAGAGCCACGCATATCTATGGCTCTGTTAGCGACAGGCGTTGGTAAACATCTGATCACAAAGAGCCACACATATCAATAGCTCTGACAATGACTCATAGAGGATAAATACTGAGTCTCATCATCAGCCAGTCAGACTAGCTTGGTCTAGTCAGAAAGGCACAAACTGAGGAAGCCTCTTGGATAAGAGGCGAAACGTCTTCACGGATATATACCAGTCCAGTTGCACTTGATTCAACTCCTTTGGATAACCATGACCTGGATGAATGAGAACATTCACAGACATGAAATGGAAGCAAAGTTTTCTGTGCTTTCATGGCGATCTCAGGATATTCAACCTTGACTTTGATCCAGAATGTCAGCAGAGATGTTACGTCAAACATACTTCTCAGCCCACCGTCATTTGCAAGCTCAAGGAGTTGTAATATTAGCATACCAGCTAATGTCACAGACACACTCAGGCAGCCTGGAACAGTGGCATCTCGTGGTTAGCCATCATATGGAAAGCTTCATTAGCAAGATTAATGGTTAGTAACTTCTGTAACTCAGGACAAAATTAATTTCTAGCATAGCTACATTTAGGCATTTTATAGTGGCCGTTCTTAATAGTTGTCAGGGAAATATCCTCTTGAGGATAAGGATAACATTTTACAGTGTTTGCTGTGTTCGGAAGTTAGAGGTTTAACACTGTTCCGACTAGGCCCCTGTGCAGGGTTCTGGGATGATGGGTGTACAATCAGTTTGTCGTACTGCAGGTAGCCAATCTTCCCCCACTCTGGCAGCCCTCATTGCCGGAAGAAGTTCTTTTCGCTTCTGTTGAACAACTTCAGAAAAGTCCTCATTAATGAAAATGTCTGTCCCTTTCAGGGCTTTGGCATTGCTAAAGACTTCGTTTTTCCTTATAATGCAGAAAATTGACAACAATGGGCTTGGGCCTGGTGAAAGAGGGAGAAAGCTTTCCAGTCCTGTGGGCCTGCTCCAACTCAATTTTGCAATGGTCTGTCTGGCTTCTCAGACAGCAGCTTCTTCACTTTTGTCCTCACAATCAGACCTTTTTTCACTGAATGATTCTTTAATGCCATCAATGACAATTAGTGTTGTCCCGATCCGATCCACGGCATCGGTATCGGGTCGATACTGGCCCAGAATGCTAGATTGGATATCAGAGAGGAGAAAAAATATGATCCAATAGTAAATATTCGATACAAACCATGAGGAAATTTAGCTTAAACCATCACCTAAATGCTTGTATATATATTCTTCATCTTCTTTGTCTTCTTCATCGTCTTTCTGGCTTTCTTCTTCATATTAGCTCTTCCCGTGCCACACACCTCTGGTTAAGCGATGGAATAAATGAAAAGGTGAGAGAAAGTGCCCCCAGACAGCAACAAGATGAAATCAATAACGGAGAAACTAGTTCAGTTTATTGTCCTGGACAACCAACCCCTTTCGATGATAGAAAATGTGGGGTTTTGGCGCTTAATTGAGCATCTCGAGCCTCACTACACTTTGCCCAGTTGCCATTATATAACGGAAAAGGCCATCCCTCATATGCACAATGCAGTTTGCAATTTTCTCTACAAACTCCTGGAAATGTAGGCACGGTTAGTTTCGCAAGACATCTGTAGCTGAGACGTGAGTCCAATGTCCTTGTTGAGTCTGACCGTGCATTGGATAGACTCAGATTTTACCTTTAAAAAAGTGGTGTTGCATGCGCGAGATATCCGTGGCTCATACACGGGATTCTATTATGGCAGCCATTGAGGAAATGCAGTGTGAATGGAAGATTAATAAAAACAAAGTGCATGTAGTTTTAAGGGATAATGCACAACATATGAAGAAGGCTATGGATCAACTTGGCATGGCGAGTTTAGGATGCTTTGCGCTCACACTGCAGCTTATTGTGCATGAGGGACTGTTGTCGCAGTGCAGTGTAAGTGACGCACAGGCCAACGGGAAAAAAATAGTAGGCCACTTCAACACTCGCCCCTTGCCTATTCACGGTTAGAAGACATCCAAATAGAGCTAAATATGCAGCCTAAACATCTGCAGCAGGACATCCAAATTAGGTGGAACAGCACCCAGTGCATGATTGAACAGAAACGGGCACTGTCTGCATATATGGCTGAATACAACCTGCCAGCCATACTAACAGCAAACCAATGGGACTTATTGGACAAGGCTTCCACGGTTCTGGTACCTTTTGAGGAGATTACAAGGGAGGTGAGTGCCTCCTCCGCATCTGTAGCTGAGGTCCTCCATGCACCTGAGCCGTGGCTATGGTCTTCTCTGAGTTGTTGTTGGATCTTACTTTAGGTGGCATGGCAATATGAAGATCAGGTCCAAGGCCAAAGGTCTGGTTGATCTGAGTCCAACAAAATTTCCCGCCCAGGGCTGGATTTCTGGCCTACATTGATGATAAATTTGGTGTAATCTCTGTTTAACTCAATTTGTATGAGTATACCAGAGACAAATAAAGGATTCAAATAGATATTAGCTTGATAAGAGTCCAGTCAATCACACAGAAATAACAGAAGAAGCACTGTGGCCGCCATGAGTGTTGAATCAAATCTTGACTTCCCTGGTTGGACAGCTGAGATGCTGGAAGTATTTAGGCAGCACTGATTTGAGGCTGCTGTGATTGAAATCCCCCGCCACAATGGAAGTAGTTTGTGGATGCACCATAGAGCTCTTCCAGAGCTACAGTAGTGTTGGCTTGTGGTGGAATGTAAACAGCAGTTAACAGGATGGAGGGGAATTCCCTTGGCAGATAAAATTGTCGACACTTGATTTTAAGATGTTCCATAATCAGCAAACAGGACTGGGAGATTGTTTCCACAATCCCGAGTTGTTAACCAGAAAAAAAAATTCCCCCGCTTTTTACCTTGCTGGTCATTTCACCCAAGTGGTCCAGTTGGTGCTTGGAGAAGCTGTCAGGCTGTATGACCCTGTCAAGGATGATCGAGGTCAGCCAGGTCTCAGTAAAATGGAACACGCAGCAATTTGTCATGTCCCGTTTGGGGCTAATATGGCAGTGGAGTCTATCTAGCTTATTGCCAACATATTGTACATTCGCTAGCAAAATGCTAGAGATGGTAGGTTGAGTCAGGTGACGCCGAAACGTAGTCAGGAGGAGACACAGTAGCCTTGTCAGGTGGACACATGGTACATGAGGGTCTCCATCTGTATTGGCATCAGTTGCTGGTGCTCCAAAATACCGTGGGGATTGTAAACAATGTCTTTTGGTATCTCCGGAGGTGCACGCTAGTCTAGAACATTTAGTCTTAAGTCCAATAAGGTCTGATGGTTATAAATGATTGTTGTAGATGTAGTATGTGCGAGAAAGCTAACAATTCATGCAAAAATTAATAGAAGGGAGAGATACGCTCATAACATGTCGCCATCTCAGTCGGTGCCATCTTGAATAACTCGTTAAATGTGCGTGTGTGTGTGTATGCGTGTGCGTGTGTGTGTGTGCGTGTGTGTGTGTCCCACGGTGTTTACATCCCACACTTCCCTTCTGGAGCCTCCACTTCCGCCTGTGGTAGAACCCCATGGTACTATTCTGCCCATTGGCTCCCTCCACTGGCCTCATCTGTCATTGACCCTGTCACCCTCTCACCGGGAGTTTTTCCCTTACAGACTATTATTAGGCACCATGCCTCTCATCCACACATAGTATCTAATAGTAGAAACAACAAAAACTGAATATCTGGAGCAAGTATCTGTAATTTGTGTCCTATTTGCTGTATTCCTAATGGGATTAACTTTGCTTAGATCTCTTGGTAATAAATCATTTATTGTCAATGATTTGTTGATAGATTACACTTTGGATTACACTTTAGATTCACTGTCCCCAGGGGACAGTGTTCCCCTGATTGAGGCTACCCCCCCCCAAATTTTTGCATATCTTCATATTATTCATATTAACAGGCCCGTTGGAAGAGGGGGTGGCCTGGCTGTTTAGGTCTTAAGTGCCATACTGTTACTTTTGGTAATTTTATTTCCTTTAAGGTTTTTTTTTATTCACCCCCCCCCCCTTTACTCTGCATCTTAATTGATGGACCCCCTAATTCAGTTAGTTTTATTTCTTGAGTTTTCGCACCTGCTATCTATTGTCATGCCAAAATATGACAGGGTACTTATTCTTGGTGATTTTAATATTCATGTGTGTTGTCCTTCCCATTTCCTGACTTCCTATTTTTTTGGATATTGTAGACAGTTTAACCTCATTCAGTCTGTTAAAGAGACCACACATTCAAACGGTCATATTTTAGACCTTATACTGATCTATTTTTTCGCCCAGGTGTCTTAATCTGATGGATATGCTTGTAAATGACCATAAAGCTGTCGTTTTCAAAGTTCTACTACAGCTATTCCTAGTCACTATCCTAAAACACACATTCTCAATGCTGGCTCTGCAGTTTAATTCTGTGATGCTTTTAATTCATCATCCTTTAATCCCTCTGTATCCCCCCCCTCAATCCAGATGTACTGTTAAATTCATAAAATGATCATTGCTTATCCATCCTTGACCACATTGCACCATTTAAAACTAGGAAATAAAAATCAAATAACCTCCCCTGGCTGAACGATCACACTCATGCCCTAACAAGACTGTAGAAAATCAGAACGACAGTGGAAGGTCAACAACTCTGAATTAGCACCAGTGGCAGCTGGTGCTAAACATTTTTTGGGGGGCCCAGTTTACCTTGGAGCAGCACACCTGACACCTGCTTTAATGTCCACACAGTCACAGAGTTATTAAGAAGGACAATGTAGCCTAAAGATTTTATCAGGGTTCATAGACAGTGGATGATTGACAGTCGAGATGAGGCATGGTTGGGTGTGAACATGATTGACAGCCACGAGAATTGTCCAATCACTTTAGATCAAAAAACATTAAACAATACAAATTCACTGCCAATACAGTGGGAGTGTCTGGGGTGCACAGAACTGCGCCCCATGGAAAATCTGAAGAAACCAATTAGACAGCAGCCTCAGCTCACCTGCTCGACAAAAGTTTGGGGCTTACATAACGTATCGTTTCGCCCCTCACCCAGGAAATATATGTATTCAGACAGAAATCAACTAAATACCATTTAGAACCAATATTTAGTGACAGCTGACAGGGGCTCACAGACTGAAGGAAATACTTTTATTTCATAATTATTTGCATTATACAACTACATTATATTTAACATGTTTAAGTAGATTTTCATCTCTTGATATGTGAAGGGGGTGGCGCCCTGTACTGGCCAGGCACCACTGATTAACACATAACACCCATAAAAACCAAATGTGGGGGTGTCCGGGTAAAGTGGCGGTCTGTTCCTTTGCCTACCAACACGGGGATCGTTGGTTCAAATCCCTGTGTTACCTCTGGCTTGGCCGGGTGTCCCTACAGACACAATTGGCCATGTCTGCGGGTGGGAAGCCGGATGTGAGTATGTGTCCTGGTTGCTGCACTAGCACCTCCTCTGATCGGTCGGGGCGCCTGTTTGAGGGGAGGGGGAACTGGGGGGGGTAGCATGAGCCTACCATGCGCTACATCCCCCTGGCAAACCTCCTCACTGTCAGGTGAAAAGAAGCAGCTGGCAACTCCACATGTATCTGCAGCCCTCCCCGGATTGGCAGATCGGGTGGAGCAGTGACCGGGACAGCTCGGAAGAGTGTGGTAATTGGCTGGATACAATTGGAGAGAAAAAAAAAAGGGGGGGGGTAAATAAATAAATGTGAATTTACCAGAAGGCAGTTAAGGATCCAAGGTCAGCGTACTTCTCCGAACTGACATCAATAAATAATAAATAACCACAATCCTAAAGTTATCTTTGGGGTAATTGATTCTGTTATTAATGGTCCCTCCGCTCCTTTATTTTTTTACCTGATATCGAGTTGTCTGAAACATTTCTCACTCATTTTGTAAATAAGGTGTAGAATATCAGGTTCCAAATTCAGCCTGGCCCTTGCATTCATTCCATTCCCCATGTTGATTCTGCTTCTTTTATTCAGTTCCAACCAGTTACAATTGCAGTGTTAGAGGGTACAGTCTCCAGTATGAACTCCTGCTCCTGCATCTTTGACATCATTCCCGCTAAGCTGCTCAAGGAGTTATTTTCAACTGTTTGCCCCGTTATTCTGCAAAACCTTAATAATTATCTGGCCTCTGGCTCTTTTCCAGACAGTTTTAAGCATGCCATTGTTCACCCATTGCTGAAGAAACCTAATTTAGATCCCCTGTCCTTAAGTAACTACACACCAATCTCCAAATTATATATTTTATCTAAGGTTCTGTAGAGTAATTTTAATTTTTATGAACATTAATAGTGGTTTAACAGATCTCAGTCTGGTTTCAGAACACTTCATAGTACCGAAACAGCTCTAGTTAAGGCCGCTAATGACCTACTGCTGACTGCAGACAGAGGTGACTGCATAAGTGCTGTGCTGCCTTTGACACAGTTGATCACAACATCCTCTTCAGTGCTTAATTTGTAAATGAGGAGGTCCTGGAGCACTGAGAAGGTGCTGCTCTGGCAGGTTAGGGGTGAGAAAAAAAGTCATGGAACACATTTTAAAAATGCACAAAACAGTGATTTTCGTGATGCTAAAACAGCTATGCAATAGTCACGTGCTTTCCGACCAATAATTTTATTGTTGCTTTTATTAAATAGACGGGCCTAGCCTAATCTGACGTGACAACGAGGCAGTAGACACATGCACAGTAGCAAAGTTTGCCAAGTTAATGCCAAGCTAAAGAAACTTTCAAATGTTTAGACAAAAAACATCAAACAACTTGCCAGCATACGATGCATATAGGCTGGCGCTTGAATTACGCAATTTGACCTGATACATTGATTACCATCACAAAATTATAATGCTCAATTAACAACACTGCAGAAAATCATTTTAAAAAGTACCTTTTATTTATTTGTCCAAAACAGCCCACAAAACATCAATAGAGCCTTCAGCCTCCTTCTCCCTGCTTCTTACTTTACTCCTAGTGTCCTGTGTAGTTCTGTGTCCTTTAGTAATCCATGACCTCACATATGGAATAGGGTTGAACAGGGTGAGCGGTGGTCCAACAAGGCAAAGGAAGAGTAGCATGGAGATGGTGGTTGTGCGGAGAGATGACCTGTTGGCGGTGCAGAGTAGATTCATCTGGGAAAAGCCCCTCTCATACTCTGCACTTGAGATGGGGACAGTGTTGACTGCTGCAAAGAGGTCTTTCGGTCCATCTGGGACAAATTTCCCACCATTGTCCCTATATTCTCTATATGCCCGAATGACATTCCGAGCGCGATCGATTCTAAACTGCTGGCAGAGTCTTTCGACTTCATCTTCCCCAAAAAGTGCCCCAGTCCGACCAGTGTTGTGGGTAGAGTACTTTTACAATACTACAATACCTCCCCCCCGAATTTTACAATAACTTCGCGAATTAGCTACAATACTGCAGCGAATTCGGAGGGCAGCCCAGCCGGACCATCACAGCTGGGACGCGAACTCGTGTGACAACGTTAACCAGTCGACTAAAGGGTTCGACCCCTTAGTCAAGGGCTACTGAGTCTATTCATCCGTGATCGTTCCATTGCCTCCTTCCTTCTGGAAGGGCATGCCCCGGCCAGACCATCACAGCCAGGGCACGAACTCGCCCCCTTCCTCTGGGAAGGGCGTCCCTGGCGGGACCGTCACAGCCGGGGCCGCGAACTCATGTATTCTGCACCACGGGCGACAACGTTAACCAGTCGACTAAAGGGTCTGACCCGTTAGCCAAGGGTTACCAAGCCTATTCATCCATGATCGTTACAATACGTTAATCCAGATTCCTTGTCAGGCTTCCGAAAAACGCCCTCTGGTCCAGGGTTCTGTCACTCGTTCGCCCTGTGTGTAGGAGTACACCTTGAAAAAAGTTATCTTCGATTGCCGGTTGGCTCGTTATCCTCCTCCTTTTCCTCCTGCTCGTTAGCATCACCACAGTTTGCTAGTAGCTGCCACGCTTGTGCTAGCTAGCTGCTGCTGTGCTGTGCTGTGCTGTGCTGTGCCCCTCCTTGTTGGTGTTCCGAAATTACCATGGCTTTCTTAGGGTTCAGCTGACTTGCTGGTCTGAAAAAACTAAACAAAATTGACTGTCTTTTTTACATTTTTTAATCAATGGCTTTTTATAGAGCAGGCGGCTAGTTGTTGTGAGTCTAATATCGCGGTAATGTTAGCGCCTGTCACGTGGCGTGCACTGCGTGACTTGAGCGATTGACATCTCTCTCTCTCTCTCTCTCTCTCTCTCTCTCTCTCTCTCTCTCTCTCTCTCTCTCTCTCTCTCTCACTCTCTCTCTTAAGAAAATAGCTGATTTAAAATGCATCAAACGTAGGCAAACAAGCTATTTACGAAAAACGTCAATGGGAAATAATAGAGTGAGAGATCAGACAACACTAAATATTAGAGAAAATGTTTTCACAGATTTTTATAGTTACGAAAAAGGTGTCGGAGCCAATCAAATAGGTGCCGGTCCAAATCTGGGAGGTCCCGGAGCACGGTCCGGCTTGCTCCAGCACAAATTAAGCCCTGATCCTCTTACATCACTTAGAGACTTGGGTTAGCATCAAGGTCTCGGCTCTTAGGTCATTATGATCTTACCTCATCAACAAAACTTTTTATGTCGTTCTGGGTAACTCTACTTACTTGATGGCTTTGTTAAGTTGTGGTGTCCCTCAAGGCTCAGTTCTTGCCCCCCTTCTCTTTCTGTATACATTCTGCCCCTTGGCAAGGTAATTCAAAATTGCTGTGTTTTTCCGTTTTTATGCTGACGACACTGAGTTATACATGCTGCTAAAACCCACAGATCCTAGTGCCCTAGCAAATCTCACAACTTGTCTCTCTGACATTAAATCCTGGATGTCTGAACATTTTCTTAAATTTAATGTTGATAAGTCTGAGGTCAATTTGTTTGGTCCCCCAAGTTCCATCTATCTATCCTTTTGTTACTAATCTTGGTGGTCTGCCAGGTAGTCTTAAGCAGGCTGCTAGGAATCTTGGGGTAACATTCAATGCTAACCTCAGTTTTGATAATCAAATCAAAGATGTTGTTCAGTCATGCGTTCTCCAGGTCAAGGTGATCTCCAAAATTAGGTAATTTTTATCAATTGCTGATCTTCAAAAAGTTGTACATGCTTTTATCTATTCTCAGCTTGATTATTGTAACGCACTTTACTTGGGTATCAGCAATGGCTCCGTCCACCATCCGCAGTTGGTACAAAACACTGCTGCTCGGCTCATTACCAGGACAAAGAGGCATGACCATATCACTCCTGTGCTTGGCTCCCAACACTTGCTCCCTGTTAAATGTTGAATTTATTTTAAAATCCCATTGCTCACTTGTAAGGCCTTAAAAGGCCTTACTCCTACATACATTTGTGATTTATTGACCTGGTATACACCCTCTGGACCAATAAGATCAGCTAGATGGAGCCCTGCTGGTTATTCCTAGGTCCCGGTTTGTCATAAAGGGTGATCGGGCTTTTGCTGTTAGAGCCACCAGACAGTAGAACTACATCCTATTGTACTAAGACAAAGTCTCTAGCTTCTTTTAAATTTTGTCTTTTCTTTTTGTGAACACTTTTACAAATGTTTGATATTTGTTTTTATTTATACATACTTTTTTATTTTTACTCTTACTTATTTGGTCTTTGTCTCATTTTTGCCTTGTCTGGTTTTATTTCATTGTAAAGCACTTTGTAACATTGTTTTAGAAAAGTGATATATAGTAGTCTGCGGTGGTGTAGCGGTCTAAGCATTGGCTTTGTGTCGATGCAGTTGCCCACTGGGGACTGGGGTTCGCGCCCCAGTCTCGTCAGATCCGACTATGGCCGGACTCGATGAAGCAGCAATCATTGGCAACGCTGTCTTCGGGAGGGAGGCGGAGTCGGCTTGTGTTCGTCACATGAATGCGTCTCTGTGTGTGTCGGAAAAAATAGTGGTTCGGCCTGGAGTCGCCTTGTCACGAAAGTGGGGAGGCGGTCTCCTTCGAGACTGCCGGCCGGAGAGATGCAGTTGGCAAACGCATGCAGTACAAGGGTGGGTGTTTGAATTAAATGTATGTAGTGTCATATATATATATATGGCACTACATATATGATTATGTGATGTAGTCATTTGTGGTGGAAGTTGCTATGGTTGGGGTTTTTCTAGGACAGGGCAATTCAGGTGGATGATTTATGGATGTGAGGCAGGCAATATTCACCCATTACATGCTGTAGAAGTTTCACCCTCAGGTCCTTCAAGGGACAAAACAATCCTGATTAATCAAAGTGACTTCCCTTCAGGGTTTTCTATTTTATAATTAACAATGCTTCTTTTTTCTTTTTTTGTCATTTCAGTTCAAATCAATTCAGTTTAACATATTAATTTTAATTGGCCTATAAAGTTTGACCATTTTTCTAACTGATCATTTTGCCTTGATTCTCCACATTAAAAATTTTTACCCCACACATATGGTATCATTCTTTCAGCACAACCTCACCTATAAGTCTTATTCAGTATTTTGATTATTTGAGAGAATCCTATTGTCCAACATAGAGACAATATGATTACCACATGTTTGACAAAGTAGCCTGTTGGTAACGACACCCACTAATAGATTTTA
The DNA here is from genome assembly GCF_029633865.1 of Lampris incognitus. Taxonomy (NCBI): domain Eukaryota; kingdom Metazoa; phylum Chordata; class Actinopteri; order Lampriformes; family Lampridae; genus Lampris; species Lampris incognitus. Next base: position 22,260,942 of record NC_079222.1, read on the forward strand.
ATTTATGTAATACCAACTTAACCAGATTGTTCGCTTTTTCAAAGAGAGCCGCCTACCATTTACACACATTCATGCACAAAGCTGGCAAACCCAGTGAGAAGTGCATTGCACAAATGTGTAAAACTCTCTTAAGACTGGGTTAAAGCCAAATCAATAATGCATGCAAAAGAAGCCAAACCCACATAAGCAGAGTTTGATTAAATGGATAGATTGCACTAGGCAGACATCTGTTATCAGCCCCCCCCCCCCAAAACATGCACACCCAAACAAGCACATTTTGATAGGCTATTTTTATACATTAGATATTCGTTGTAAATAAACAAAATGCCTGGTTACTTATTATTATTATTATTATTATTATTATTATTATTATTGTTATCATCTCACTAGAATCACTTTGATGATAACCAAGATGGCGCCACAGACAGTAACCTCAGTTCTGCGCTCTCTAGTACTTTTTCTGTTTCTGTTTTTGTTTTCTTGTTTAGTTTCCAGCTCTCAGTCTCTGATCACATTCAGCAGGGAAGAAATTTTAAACCTCCAACTATCCACTGGTCAAACTTTTTTTTTTACCATTTTTCATTGAACTGGAATTTTTTATCGAGCTTTTAGTTGGAGGAGCAGTGGTTCTGTATGGGCCTCGCCGGGGCCGATGATGGGGGAAGCAAGCCGGAGTGCTCGTTAAACTGCGACAGCGGGCATTTTGAACTGCACTCCCGTCAATCCACTTGGCAAATGTCTGCTCTCTGACCAACAAGATGGACCAACTGCTGCTCCTTAACAGAACAAACATGGACTTTTCTAGGTGTGCCACCCTATGCCTCACAGAAACCTGGCTTGGTGAGCATATTCTAGACAGCTCACTCCATCTACTGCACTTCCAACTCCTTCGAGCGGGCTGTGAAACGAAGCTAACAGGGAAAAATCGGGAAGGCGGAATTTACTTCTATATAAATCTAGGTTGGTGTACAGATGTCACAGTTTTGAATAAATCATGCAGCCCTCACGTAGAGACAATTTTCATTGACAGTAAATCATTTTACTCACCACAGGAGTTTTCATCATTTATTCTAGCTGGTGTCTCTGTTCCACCTGCCTGTGTTAGTGAGGCGTTACAACACCTGGCTGACCAGATAATAAACATTGAGCAAAAACATCCAGACTTCCTTCTCATTATCCTTGGGATTTTAACAGAGCAAACCTTAGCCACGAACTGCCAAAATACAGACAGCATGTTAAGTGTACCACCAGGGGGGAGAAAAAAAAACATACTGGAGCATTGCTACACAGTATTGAAGGACGCCTATTGCTCTGTCCCCTGTGTAGCTTTGGGACTCTGATCACTGTCTGGTTCATCTTCTCACAACTTACAGGCATAAAATAAAATCTACAAAGCCTTTGGTTAAAACGGAGGAGACGGACCAAGAGTCAAAACTGGAGCTTCAGGCCTGCTTTAACTGCACTGATTGGATTGTTTTTGAGGCTGCATCTGCAGGCCTGGACAGACATCTATTGACTCTGTGAAATCAGCTTTTGTGAGGCTGTGTGCCTATCAAAACCTTCAGCATCTTCAATAACAATAAGACCAGGTTTATAGGAAAATTGGGGATGCTTTGTCAGGCCAATGAAGAGACCTACAGGAGTGGAGATAGGATCCTGTACAATCAAGGCAGAAACACTGACAAAGGCGATAAAAGTTGCCCTAAGGGGTTCCACTGAAAAGCTGAAAAACAGGTTTCCAGCTAACAATCTTGTGCCTGTGTTGAGAGGCCTACAGGTCATCACAAACTATAGAAAGACCATCCCCCCCACGCTGCAGAGAACTTCAACTGGCTAACGACCTGAATGTGTTTTAATGCAGGTTTGATAAGCCCACTGTCACATGCCTCACCTTATCTGGCCACATCACACATCCAATTGCACAAGTAGGCACTGTGTTGCTGTCACTGGGTCCAAGTTGTGAGCATCAAAGCAGGCATACAAGTTGTTAAGCTCATACGGAAGAGAGACATAGGTGTTGATAGCTACATTTGGTTTAGACTTATAGTCTGTAATGGCCTGCAGCCCCCTCCACATGTGCCGGGGGTCACAGCCACTGCAGTCATTTTCAAGTTTGTACTGATATTGTCTTTCAGCGACTTTGATGGATCTCCTTAAGTCATACTTTTTTTTTTGTAGCATTCCTTGTCCTCCGATTTAAAAGCAGTGGTATGCTCCCTCAGCCTCAGGTGAATGTCGCTGTTAATCTAAGGCTTCAGGTTGGGGTAGGAGCGAATAGTCCGTACTGGGATACAGTTATCCACACAGATTCTACTAAACCGTTTCAGCACACTTCATACGTGGATGACAACCACACATTCTGTGAGATGAAACAGTCGCTCCATTTTGGCTTTCCACATCTGTTGCCAGGCACTTGCATTGTGATTCTCCTACACTTTTCTCATCAGAAATCGCTCATCACAAGGTGAAAGCTTACAGTGATGGCCTGAAAATTTCAGGGAGCTCATCACAAGTACCCGTCCTTTTTGAATTTCGGTATCACTTTTGCTGCTATGTTCTGACTTAATAACAGTGATTTTCTAACCCTCTAGTACCGTTGTTCTCTTTTGTGCAGGGAAATAATTTTCGTTTTCAAGTTTCCAGACAGTTCTCTCTCATGTTGTACCATTGTTGTCAACATTAAGTCTGAGAGAGATTCAGTGGGTCAAGTACAACATTGAAACAGGATATGGATTTATAAGATATATATAAAAATCTGATGGGGAGGATGCCAAGCAGTGTCCCAGTGGTAACCACCATCACCATGGAGACCTGGGAGGAGGACAGACTACACATGCACACAGGGGAGACTCACATCACACCGTTCACATACACAGGAGAAGACATTCAGAAAAAGAGAAAAGACGTGAGAAATAATAATAGTTTGCAAAAGTCAGTGACCTATACTTAATATTCTCTTTTGCAGAACAGTGTTTGGTAAATTCACTGAGACAGAAAGGACTCAACAGACTCTGATTGTCTAACAGCAGCAAGCAAGTTATTCCACAAGAACAGGACCTGATAGGAAAAGGCCCTGCCACCAGCTGACTTCTTTTTAACTATGAGTACACACAGGAGCCCTGTATTTTGAGAGTGAAGAGCTCAGGATAGAATATACAGGTTAAGGAGATCAGACACGTATGATGAGGCAAGCCCATTTAGGATTTTATAAGTCAGCAGAAGCACCTTGAAGTCTGATCTAACAGATTGGAAGCCAATGAAAGGAGGCAAGATTTGGTGTAATATGGTCAAATTTTAAATGTCTAGTTTTAGTTAGGATTCTAGCTGTAGCATTTTGAACCATCTGAAGAATGTTATTACTATCATGTGTCAGACCTGAGGACAGTATATAACTAATCAATTCTGGATGGAAAAAAATGCATGTATTAGAGTCTCTGCATCAGCCATGGACAAGAAAGACCGAATTTTAGCTATGTTATGTAAGAGAAAAAATGCAGTCTTGGTGATTTATTTAATGTGTTTATCAAAGGAAAGTCTGGACGCAAAACGTAACACCAAGATTTTGGGCTGCCACTCTTTGTGAAATCACAGAGTTGTCGATTGTTAAGGCTGGGTGTTTGTCATGGAAAATATTGACTAAAGTCACGGAGCAATCACGGCAAAGTTGTAGACAATCACGGAAAACTGAAAAGAAAGAGGCAGAAATAACGTAGTGTTTTAAATAGCTTGAATGTATTCAATTAACCAAGAAATCTCATGCACAGTAGTGGTAAATTATTTGAATAACATGCGCAACTGTAGCAACAGTAACAAGTGCTTGAATAATTTTTCTTTTTTAAAAAACAGCGGGCAGTTGCTGCTAGTAACAAATACAACTAAAATGCATTGGTAGACTGCTGCATTTAATAGTTTCGGTCCATCGCGGAAAGAAAGAGCATGCCTTTTGGCCTTTAATTTAACAGAGCGTTGTGATAAACAGATTATGCTCAAATTGCATTACTAAAATAATAAAACGGTTACCCATGTGTTTATCTATTTAAACTTTGTTTTGATACAACATGTTGTACATTGCGAGGTTTGAGTCTTTTATGGAGCGCCTGTTGTCACTGACAACGTTACCGTAACGGGAGAAGGAGCGCTCAGCATCAACACTGTTGACAGGGGCCGTCAAACATCTGATTGCAACAACTGACAAGGATGGGAATCTTGATCCCAACGCATTCCAGAATCTGTATACATTGTCGCACTTTGTTTCTCTCAGCATTTGGCAGTATGCACGGTACTCGCGCTGTGCTTGTGTATTGTCCTTGAATAGCGGAATGTCCTGGAACAATTCTTTTTCGTCCAGGTTTAGGAATATGGCCTGGTTGGGATCGAATACCCGACATGCATTGAGAAATCTTGAAGCAGGTTGTCTGAAACAGGCCGTGGAATTTAGGTCCATGTAGCCTTGGAGTTTCTCAGCACTCTCTTTCAGTGCTTCCTTCCCAATGGGGTGGTCGCATTCATTAAAACTACTATCAAGCCACAACGCAAAGTCACGCAATTCCTTTGTGACCATATGTGAGCGAATCGCCGGCTCTTCGTATTTTCTCAATGTGTGCATGATGCGTGGTGCATACTGTTGAAGCATTGACAGTTGTTCAATGACTTCGCGTGACTGTGACAAACTGATAAGCTCAGCGATTGATGTGCTCTGAGACTGTTGTCTTTCTTCCTCAAAGAAGTAAATGTAGTCATCCAAGTGGTTAATGTGGAATAAGGCTGCTTCAAACCAGCTTTTCCATCGCGTTATTACAGGTGTCGGTGGAATGCACGGAGTTTTCTCATTTTCCTGGAGATACATGCGGAATTTAGCTTTACGCGCGGGACAAGCTGTAAACGCCTGTTTCACAGCCACAACCAGATCGTTGACTTTCTTAAATGTCTTGCGCCATACGTCACCCACCAAGTTTAACAGGTGTGCAACACAGGTGATATGGACAGCATTTAGAAAGAGAGGTTTCATTCCTCGTTCCCATGCCTTAGTCATATACACAGCGTTGTCAGATACAACTGCAGTGACTCGATCGAAGGGGACCGCATATTTCGTCAGTGTACCCTGTATGGCCTGGCTTACTGTCTTGAAATTGACACCGTCTAGAACCATGCAATCTAACAGAATTGCATCCAATTTCAACTCCTCCTCGCACTCGGGTTTGCTTAATACAGCCAGTATGTTGAGAACATATCTGTTCTCAGCATCAGTGGTCTCGTCAGCAACTATGCTAATTCCGTCACAAACTTTGAGTTTGTCTTTGATCTCGTTCACGTGTTTCGCGAATATGCTAGGCAAGTAGGTGCGTCGGAGTTGACAGGCACTTGGAATTACTCTGATGTTGCGGAGATTGCTTTCCAGATAGGACTTCACGCCAACATTGTCCAGTGTGTAAGGGGATGTTGGCTGAAGTGAAAGCTTCTGTAAGTTTAATTACCTCACTCTGTGTATGCAATTGTGCGGTTGTTTTAGCTTGAAACAGCTCTTGACACAGTTTTCTGCAGTTTTCGGCTCTTCTCGGTTTCAATGGCCCGATCTGTGGTTTTCTTTTTATGGACGTTTGTCTGCAAATGCTTGTCGCAACTTGCTTTTCGAGTGTAGTCCACCGGGATGTTACACACTGAGCAAAATAACAAACCACCACTGACATGAAAAGTATTTTCTGGGTATTGTAGGGATCGTGCTTTAGCGGAGGTCTTTGCAGTTTTACTCATTTTGAAGTTTTTGATCGGACCGTGACTAACGTTAGCTGTTCATTCATTCGCACTTCTAACGTAACCATTGGAACGTAACATTACACTGTAAACTTCTGCTAATTGGGACAATCTGTGGGTCAGAGTGTAGGTCAAAATGTACGTTGCTAGGCTATATGCGGTTCAGAAGTGATGGTTAAAATGCTTAGTGCCTATACAGATCACACTGTAGGCTACGTTAAGATTGACAGTTAGGCTACCATTCAAAACTGTAGAAAAATCATGGAGAGCACTAAAAACAGGGGAAATTGCGGACATGGCAAAATCATAGAGAAGAATCACGGAATCCGTGACACCCACGACTTCCTTGACAAACACCCAGCCTTATCGATTGTTATTGCTATCTGATCAAATTGGTGTCTGTTCAGCAGGGGTAACGACCAGCATCTCAGTTTTATGCAAATTTAAAAGCAGGAAATTTAGTGGCATCCAATTTTTCATATCAGCCAAGCAGGCCTTTAAATTAGAAATGTGATTATGATAATCAGCCCTTATAGGCACATACAGCTAAGTACCGTCCACATAGCAATTGAAATGTATTCCATGACTGCATATAATTTGGCCCAGAGGTGAAATATAAAGAGAAAAAAAGTAGAGGGCCAAGAACTGAGCCCTGAGGTATGCCATATTTAATGTCAGGGAATGTTGAGGTGGTATTACTATAGCAGACACAAGAGGATTTTGTCCATTGTGTTCTTCCAGATAAGTAGGACTTAAGCAATGAGTGAGCTAAGCCAGCGACACCAAAATTACAATTTATTTTGTCTTAACAGTTTACAGTAATCAGTGGTGTCAAAGACTGCACTGAGGTCCAATAGTAGAAGCATGAAGGTGGAATTAGGGTCCATAGCTAGTAGAAGATCATTCACCACTCTGGTCAAAGCAGTTGCAGTGGAGTGACGGGCCCTGAATGCTGATTGAAAAGGTCCATATAGTTAGTTGTCTTTCCTGGTAGTTGTTCCTTCCTGGTAGGTCATGTTATGTGCTGAAAGAGGCTTGGCATAACTTTGCTGTGGTTTGCATTATTGAACTCCCCTGCCATGATTAGGGCTGCGTCCGGATGCTTGGTCTATAGTCCGCTTAAGGTCTCATTTAGGCTATGCCCACTTGTGGGGGAATGTTCACAGCTGTGATGATTGCTGAGTTGAGCTCCCAAGGACAATAAAATGGGCGACACAAAATCGTCAAGTGTTCCACTTGAGGCAAGCAGGATGAAGGGAGGGTTTTGATGTTCCTGGGATTACGCCACCTAATATTCACCATGAGACAGACCCCCCTGCCTCTGGATTTACCAGACTCTGTTGTTCTCTCTTTGCGAAAGACAGAGTGATGTTCAGCCGGTTGGATCGATTGATCCAACACGAAAGGGGACAGCCATGTCTCAATTAGGCAGAAGATGTTGCAGTCCCTGACATCTCAATGGAAGGTAATCCCTGCCCTTATGTCATCTAGTTTGATCTCCAAAGACTGGACCTTTGCGAGCAGGATACTGAACAGAGGTGAATGGTAAGCCTGAGTTGTCAGCCTGTTCTGTATTCCAGCACACCTGCCCTTATGCCTCTTTTTGCTCTTTACATCTGGGGCCCTGCCGTTGTTGTTGTGCCGACAGCTCTCCTATGGCCATGACGAGTTAACAGATTCTGGTTTTAAACTCTGTAAGTTAAGTCCAAGGCAATATCCAAAAGAGTGCTGCGGCCGTAAGATATCACTGCCATTGTAAGGGGAGTTAAAGAGTTAAATAATCCATCCATCCATTATCCAAACTACAAAAATACCAATAATTAGGCACTGTCCAACCAGAGCTAACATGAAGGCATCTGGACTTCGCTATGCCATCTTGATGACCGTGGAATCTCTTCACCAGTCTGTGCAAAATAGGGCCTGTTACAATTAAATCAACTTAATGAGCTAGGTTTACTTCCCCAGTCTGCTCAAAGTTCGATTGTGACTTGTACTTGCACAATGTTAGCTTAGAAACAACAAAAGAGATTGCATAACTTAGGCTACAATACATGCATATGTGTTTTGTGACCTTTTTAATAATGCCATTGGCCATTGGTTTTGTTTTTCAACACCGCATTTATTTAGTATAACATTCTAAAGTCAGACGGCATGGTGGCGCAGTGGTTAGTGCGGCCACCTCACAGCAAGAAGGTCCAAGGTTCAAGCCCCGGGGTAGTCCAACCTTGGGGGTCGTCCCAGGTCATCCTGTGTGGAGTTTGCATGTTCTCCCCATGTCTGCGTGGGTTTCCTCCGGGGCTCCGGTTTCCTCCCACAGTCCAAAGACATGTAGGTCAGGTGAATGGGCCATACTAAAATTGTCCCTAGGTATGAGTGTGTGTGTGTGTGTGTGTGTGTGTGTGTGTGTGTGTGTGTGTGTGTCGGCCCTGTGTGATAGTCTGGCGGCCTGTCCAGGGTGTCTCCCTGCCTGCCACCCAATGACTGCTGGGATAGGCTCCCGCATCCCCACATCCCTAAGAGCAGGATAAGCAGTTCAGAAAATGGGTGGATGGATTCTAAAGTCACCTCATTTATAATGGATGTCATGGATTGTTTTAGTGTTGATATCATAAAGAATATATTTATTAAAGTAAGGTGTTTTTAAATTAATAATAATTGTACTAATTATAATAATAGCTTTATTTACATAGCAATTCTCTAAAACAGTGTTACAAATTGTCACTATTTCAAAAGAAGTGCTGTATCTGCATACACCCATACTAACAAAAACAAAACCACATGCTGAGAAAGTCTCGATAATTATCTTTACACAGCAGGATACCTGTCTGTCTGTCACTGAACATCCTGTTCCCTTTTCTCAAGTCACATCACTTTCATATTGTACTCTTTCCTGTAGTCCTGTTATAAGAGATATTGCTTTTGTTCATTTTCAAGGAAAAAATATTGTCCCCAGGGGCCCCTTGTACCTCTGTTCACCCTGACAATAGGCATGCAGAGATGGGTACGTAAGAATGTTTCAAAACAGAGCAGACACCAAGAGTTTATATGTTTTTTGGGGGGGGTTTTTTGGGGGGGGATATATATATATATGAAACTTTGTTGAAAAAAAACACAACTGTAGGGAAAGTGCTCAACAAAAAAAAGTATATCCATAGAGAAAGCAACCACCCACCCTCTATCTTGAAGAACATCCCAGAAAACATTAATAGAAGACTCTCAAAATGATCATCTCATGAGTACATCTTCAATGCAGCTACACCCCCATACGAAGATGCATTACAAAAGAGTGGCTACAATCTTAAGCTCAAGTAGAACCCACCATTAAACACTGACTGCCAGCAAATCAACAAACATCACCTGGTACAACCGAACCTACAGTGATACTGTGGCCGCAAACATCGGTAAGCAGTTTTTTTGTTTTTTTAATTTTGGATAAGTGCTTTACCCCGGACCATCAACTGAGAAAGATATTCAATAGGAACACCATCAAAATTAGTTGCAGCTGCATGGCTAACATTCAACAAATAATATCGTCCCACAACACAAGAATCATGAACAAATCAATGACACCTTCATCACAAAAGGACACCCCCAACTGCAGCTGCCGTGTGAACGACTCATTCCCCCTCGAAGGAAAATGCCAGACGAAAGGAGTTATCTACCAAGCTACGGTGACAAGAGATGACAATGGCAAAATAGAGACATACGTCAATCCAATGGAGGGAACATTCAAAAAGAGATTTAATGCACATGTGTAGTTTTAGAAACAACCGTTTAAAGAATGTAACATCTTTAAGCCATTATATTTGGTCATTGGCAGACAGAAACATTAATTATTCAACCACCTGTAACATCCTCTCAAAGAACAAAGCATATTCAGCCAGTAGTAAAATGTGCAATCTATGTCTAACTGAAAAATATTTTATCATTTGCAAACCAGAAATGTCCACATTGAATAACGGGAATGAATTGGCCAGCAGTTGCAGACATAGATATAAGCACCTATTTTGTAATTACAAATAAATCATGACAATAGACAAATACCACCCCCCCCCCCATTGGACTGTTAGCAACCACGTTTTTGAATTTGAATGTTGCACCTCCGTTAGCGATCACGTGCTTTTGAATTTTTGTATGTTGCACCTCTCCCTTCCCCATAGGACATTGTGCACGTGATGTGCATGATTAGGCAGTAAATGGTATGTCCTATCCTCGAGTAGCTTTATTGACAGCTTGTACTGTCTCATAAAAAATTTACTTGACTCACTGGATTATATATATATATATATATATATGTGTGTGTGTGTGTATGTATGTATATGTATATATACGTATATATACACACGTATATATACGTGTGTGTGTGTGTGTGTGTGTGTGTTAGAAATATTCATGAGTCTTTGTGTAATTGTGTGCACGTCATCTTTTGCTCCTCCACACTTCCTTGTAAAGGCCCTCTTCATCAGTGCCAGCAGGACCAGGCATAACTGCTTTATTACTGCTAAAAGTTAATGGATTGGACATGCTCATTCGCAAGGCGCTCAGGCAAGGCACCATGACAAGTAGGTTCAATTGATGCCAGCTCACTGATTATTGCCGGACATGACCCCACTATCAAGTCCTAGCCCATGAAGCTTTACAAATGAGTTTCATTCATTTTAAATCATCATGGGCTCAGCTATAAATTGTTTAATATTAGAATAATTTTGTGTACACCCCCATCTTCTTATAATCCTTGCTTAAGGAAGGGCACATTTTCTTCAAATCATTGAATACAAGTTCAGGTCTGGATGTTTTATTAAATGAAGGTTTTTTTAGTGTCTCTTTTTTACCTCATATGACTGAACAAATATAGAAACAAATGTTAACTTCTCAAGAAATAGAACCTCTTGTGCAATATCACTGAAAACAGTTTGTTTCATGTTGTATAAACAACATTTGTTACGATGTGGGACAGACTCTTATTTACGTCCCGTAGTTTTTTCCTTGGGATTTTTATTGCTTTTTGTCAATATTGCAGTGACATACTGTGACATACTGATGTAAAGTAAGGAGCTTCAGGGGTTTCAGCGTGATTCAAGCTGTGGCTATGACCTTTGACTTTGTGTGCAAGAGTCACTTCCTGCAGTGACAGCCACAGCAGGGGACAGAGAAGACCCAGCAGAAGGCATCAATAATTTAAACTTCACATTAATTACACCAGCACTCCAGTGCACTCCCCAGACAGGCCTTATTCATTCATTCATCTTGCCTCTCTCTCGCTCTCCCTCTCTCTCACCTCTCCCTCTCTCCCCTCTCTATGTATCTATCTATGTATCTATCTATCTATCTATCTATCTATCTATCTATCTATCTATCTATCTATCTATCTATCTATCTATCTATCTATCTATCTATCTATCTATCTATCTATCTATCTATCTATCTAATATATATATATATGTATCTGTGTGTGTGTATGTGTGTGTGTATGTGTCTATATATGTATATATATATATATATATATGTGTGTGTGTGTCTGTGTGTATATATATGTGTGTGTGTATGTTTCTATATATATATATATATATATATATATGTGTGTGTGTGTGTGTCTCTCTCTGTCTCTCTCTCTCTATATATACACACACACACATATATCTTTATATATATGTGTGTGTGTATGTATATATACACACACACACACACACACACACACACACATATATATATATATATATATATATATATATATATATATATATATATATATATATATATATATATATATATATATATATATATATATATATATATATATATACATACATATATACATATACATATACACACTGTGTCAGTTTTCATGACAGGGCCCAGACATACAAATATGTGCATATATGTATTTGTGTGATTATATTTTTCCCATTTGTGTTTAGATATGTGAACAGAATTAATAATATGGTTCATACACTTGCATTCGTGTTTGAAAGCCAAACACTTTAAGGCAAGCTCAAGTGCATTACTTGCAATTATCACTGAGCAGAGGGATTTAAAATGTAACTTTTATTTCTTTAATCCCCCAGAGATAACGCTATTCTTGCTTCATGCTTTAGTGACTGGAAGGGTATGTTTATTTTAGTAGTCACATAAGGTTTGTATTAATTTAGCTCTCTTGCACAGCAGCAGTGAGGCGTATTTGTTTCTTGAACTCTCCTGTGAATAATCTTTTTTGCTAGTTTTCAAACTTAAAACAAGATTTTGAGCCTCACAGATTGTTGCTTATTTGATCATATGTATTACGTTTAACCTAGGCTAGATGTTATAGTGTTTAGTTCAGTGTTGCTTATGAAATTACTACAACAACTGAAGGCTTAATATGACCTAATTTCTAACATACTATATATAATAACGGGCAAACTCTGCTACCAAGACCCAGGTTAAATAGGTGTGGCAGTGTTGCTGCCACTGGACGAGTTCAGGATGGAAAAGAAGGACGCATTTTTGGCTGATGAAATCATTTTATTGTAGCGAATTCAGGGGCAGCCGGGATTCTGCTGCAGCTGGGAACCGAACCCGGATAGCCCAGACCACAGGTGACTGCGCTTTGTTTTTCTTGATAGGAAAAAAAAATAGCGAAAATACAACATACATATAATAAACCAATAGGGAAATAAAATATTTCACAAACTCATTGAACGCTACAAAAACAAAGGGGATAAGAATTAAAAATGTGAACACAGGTGGACCAGACAGAAAACAGTGAGGTAACCTGTAGGCTTTGGCATGGCTTCCAGTCTGCAGACCCCCACCAAATCAAGGAATTCAAACAAAAAATACATATATACCATACACGCTACACTACTTAACCAAAATCTAACATCACCCTCCCTCTTTCCCCAATCACAATAAAAGTGTACCCCTCCACAAATCCACTAATAAACTCGTCTTCACTAACACAACTATACAACATATTTAACACATTCAGCACTGTTCTACTTCACTCTGAGTCCTCCATCCTTTCCCACACTTTCTCCGCAGCCAGTCTTCTCACTTCTTCCGTTCTTAAATATCTATACATCACTCTAGTTTTCACACTCATCAAACTCACTCTCCTCTCTCCTCCTCTCACATACATCTCTGTCTCCCATTCCTCATCCAACAAAGCTTCTTTCTCAATCATGCTGACCCATTCTCTTGGCATCCCCCCCTTCATCTTTCCCATCATCCTGTGCACTGTTCCCAACCACATTTCATAACCCTTCCCCTCACTTCATCTACCACTACCTGTGCCCTCATAAACCCTGGTACATACTCATATATACTAAAAGTCACCCTGTTATAAGTTGTGTTCCCCTCAAATGTGATTTTTGTATTTAAAAACACTGGTTGTTTCCCACACCTGCTTCACATTCTTACATTCATACTGCAAACATTTCACAAACTCCCCCACGCTCCCAGCACCTCCTTGTAAAACTCAGACACTCCACTTAGCATGCACTTCATTTGCATATACACTCCACTCTCCCCACACCCACCACATTTATAAATCACCTCCTTTAAAAACGCCTTCCATACATGAGCCCCCTTTTTTCTTGAATATCTTACCATCATTTTCACCATAAGCGTGTTCTTTTTCACCCCTAAATTGATTAATTTCAAACCACCATCTTCATGCTCATTTTCCATAACCTTCCTTGCTATCCGAACTCCCTTCCCATCCCACAGAAACTCACTCACCATTCTTTCCACTTCCTTCATCACTCCCTGCTCCCGGGTCACCGTGCTAACCAGTCAGCTAAAGAGTCCGACGCGTTAGCCAAGGGCTAGCGAGTCTAGGCATCCGTGGTTGTTACACTACCCCCTCCTTCGGGAAGCGTGTCCCTTCACTGCAGCATACCAGCTTTCTCACGCCTCTGGCCTTACACGCTTCCGATGGCCTCACCGTCCCACTTCTAACACCAGTGTGGCATTGTAGGGTAGCTTGCTAGGCGGATGGAGACGATGGGGCTGTTTGATAGCTCAGCGGAGCCCAGATTTGTTCCCATGTAACAGCAGCAGCTAACCCGAGGTTCAGGTGTCCCCAGTAAAAAACATTTAACAGGGTGGCTAACCCGCTGGCTCTCTCTGAACTTCAACTCCCTATTAGCTAACTCTCCATAACACAATCTGGTATAAGGGGTTTAACATCATATAACATGTGACATCACTGCTTGTGTCACATGCCCTCATTGCCTTCGATCCAACACCATCACGGCTATTGTGGTGCATGCAAATGAAATCACTGTGCCAACACTTACCAGGTCTTGGAGCTCTATCGCTATGTCACGAGAGGAGAAAACCCAGTTTCAATTGCATAACATCACTCGATAGAAACACAGACCACTCGCAATTGTGTTTTGTCAACTTTAAAAAAAATGGATTCTATTTTGCGCAAAACTGCAGTGAAAACCCGCCTTGTGTTTGCCTGAATGTTCACCAGCAGGCAGGTTTCCATTAACATGCTTAATGCCCAATCAGAAATTGTGAACTAAAACGCGAGTAATGGAAACGTGAATTTCAAAAAAACTCAAATGACGCAAAAAAAATGTATATGCTCGCATGAGGGTTTTTTCAGATGATTCAACAAAACAAAAAAAACAAAAAAGTAAAAAATTAAAATGGGAAACACATTTTTCGCATTTAAGTCACAACATGGCATGCAGAGTCACATGACAGTTGAAAACATGGCACGTTTTGTGTGGTCGGATGAGGAGACTGACCTTTTCTTTACGTTGGTTCGAGATAAAGAGATCACAGCCATTTTAGAGAGCAAGCAACAAAGAAGTGCACATCTTTATAAGGAGCTTTAGGTGATTATGAGGGAGAAAGGATCGGACAAACCCTGGCATGTTCTTCAGAGCAAAGTCAGCCAGGACCCGGCGACACTGCAGTAGAAAAAGGACAGGCTGTTAGTTTGACACACGCGTCTGCTCTCCCACCAGCCACGTTCCCTCTCTCCGCTTGCAGCCGAGGCTAAGCCATCCCCCGTACCACAATAGGATTTTTGACTTTGGACTGGACAATTAATGTCACATCGAGTTATACATAGCCTTACAAAGTGCACTTATAAATAGCAATGTCCTTGTAGTTTGTTGATATTTTCATACATGGCTGTTTTGACATGCAGGTGTATCAGTGAAAGAAAGAAAGAAAAAAGAAGGAAAGAAAGAAAAAAAATAAGTAACAATTAATAAAGCTGTTTGCTAAAATGTATGCAGTGAGACTTTATATTAGATTAAACACGTTTAGAGATCTCAGCTTCATTATCTGCCGTTACAGCCTTGGTTCAAAATTACTTATGACTGGGTAGCGTAGCGCTCTATTCCGTTGCCTACCAACACTGGGATCGCCAGATCAAATCACCGTGTTACCCTTGGCTTGGTCAGGCGTCCCCACAGACACAATTTGCCGTGTCTGCGGGTGGGAAGCCGGATGTGGTTATGTGTCCTGGTCGCTGCACTAGCGCCTCCTCTAGTCGGTCGGGGCACCTGTTCAGGGGTGGAGGGGGACTGAGGCACTCCACATGTATCAGAGGAGACATGTGGTAGTCTGCAGCCCTCCCCGGATTGGCAGAGGGGGTGGAGCAGTGACCGGGACAGTTCGGAAGAGTGGCCAAGTACAGCTGGGGAGAAAAATTAAGAAAAAGAAAAAAAATTACATATGTACCTATCTATTAGTGTGTGTTTGTGTGCCTGTTTATGATTGTGTGCTGACATACTATGTGTACCGTCAGCAGAACCCCGGCTTTTTCTATCTACATGTCCAGCATAAGGAAAAAGAGCCACTTATCTAAATACATCATTATGCAAATCCACCGATAAGGAAACTTCCAATCAGAAATGTCTTTTGTCTCACTTGAATGCCATTTTCATCTCTGCAGAATCTCACCTTCTCACAAGTACCTCTGTTCATGTCCTGTTGTCTGTTGTCTGTTGTCTGTGACTCTATCTCTGTCTATGTCAACCTATCTCTTTTTATCTCCTTGTCTTTCTATTTCTATTGCTATATCCAGATAATTTACTCTCTTTCTGTCTGTCTATATCTCATTGTCATTCTTTGATTCTGTCTCTTATGTGCAAATCTTTCACACTGTCTCTATCTCTGTCACTTTCTCTCTCTCTCTCTTGGTTGTTTCTATCTCTCTCAGTCTGTCTCTTTCTTTGTTTCTTCTTTTTTTCTTTCTGTCTATCTCGCTGTGTCCAGCTCATATTCTTGGGATTTCTGGTGTAAGACACAGGATTTGATTCATCCCTGTGCTGCAGGTCTTGTGTCTCTGTAAGATAACAAGACTGAAAACCAGCTATTTCGGTCATTTCAATGCCTAAAGTGCTGCTAGCCTCTGGTTTTATTTTCCATAAACTATCTTTTTTGCTTATAGTTTTTCTATTTCTTACTTTTGCCTTCTGCAATATGCGGTCAGGATTGTTGTATTTCTTAATAACCAGTGTAGAAAAGAAAAGTTTCAAAACAGCTTCAAAGCTTTTCAGAGACGGATCCGGTATTGCTAATGAGCCACAATCTGTAAAATTGGGTTGGACAACTGAAATTCTCAAAGGGCTATCCATTTAATTTTGTATGTTTGTCTCATATTCTAAACACATTTACCTAGATGTGAGTATCAACTTACATAATGAAAAAAGTAAACTGTTTTTGCAACTTTTGTTGAATTAACCTTCCAGGTGTCCTCATACAATATGATACGGTATAGTGATGATGTTGATAAGACACAGATTTTGAAACATTTTGATTTATCAGATTGTTTCTGATGCTACTAGTTCTAAAAACGATATTAAGGTGACTTAGGGGATTCATAAAGATATTAGTACTTTAACTGATGATGACTGTGATATTTACACTGTTATGATTAGTATTGGAAATGTTATTGATTATGTTGTCCTTTTGTTCATCTTGGATTGTGCAGGGATTTTCGTGTCTGATCCATGCCAAAAGCATATAAAAACCATGGTTGTTTCAAAACCCTTGAATTTTTTCACAAGGAGTCATTATTAAAATTCATCGAAACCTTTATGATGAGCTATCATGCTCATTATATTAAAAAGAAACTTAAAAGTTTTCTTTCTAATACAATCCCTTCCTTTATACTTTGTGCAAGGGTCCCAGAAAAGTGCTTACTTTGAATTATAGCACAAAGAAAAGTGACCTCAAATTCCATACTTATGGGTATAATTTGATTCCTTTCGAAGTTCTACATCCATTATAATATCTTATTGCAAGAATAATTTAGGTCACCATACTCTGCCAAACACTGAATAATGCTAAGGCTCACAGAAGAATGCCTGGTATTTCACAATAATGCATCCATGTTCTTTGATGAAAATTTGAAGTAATTAAGTTATTGTGGACAGATAATATTATTGTGATGCGACACACAAGGCTGAAGATGGATTTAGATTTAGCACTGAAAACACATTTTATGTTTTCAACCACATTGCTCTTATTCAAGTTAGATTTATATTTCCATGTTGCATTTCAGGATTTTTGGCATTTTCAAGTATAATCATTATAACATTCAAAATGCAAATGAAATATACAATACAATACAGTACAATACAATACAATACAATACAATGCAATGCAATGCAATGCAATACAATACAAACTGTATTATTAATCCTGCTAGGGACAATTTGTTTGGAGCAGCTTGTTGTACACAAAAAAATGTCATATAGTTTAATTTATAATTTGTGAATAGTCAGAAGTGCATCGGTTTAAGCTACACTGCGTACATAGTTTACATGGTGGTTATTACTGTTACCTTACTGCAACATCAGGGTTCTCTCAAGCTGTTAAATAGCTTAGGGACTAAAATAAGCTCTTTGGGCTTGTGAAATTAATTCCTTTTTCTCTATTTAAAGTCTAAGTATGTATGGGGAAGTATCTGTTTTGTTTTGGGGTTTTTTTCAGACTTTTCTACCTCTTTTACAGAGAAGAGGCCATGTTGTCTACATACTTTGAGACAGTGGATGACTTGCTTGCATCTTTTGGACCTGCGCGTGACTGCTCGAGGGACAATGGGGGCTGCAAGAAGAACTTCAAATGTGTGTCTGACCGTCGGCTGGATTCATCTGGCTGCATGGTAGGTGCAAGTAATGAATAAATGTATGAATATGTGTCTCTAGTTAATGTGTTGGCAGTGTGACATTTATGGAAGTCACTGTGGGATAGCGTAACATCATCATCATGGTAAACTACAGCAATACATTGGCATTTAGTTGTTTGATTGATGTACGATAGTTGTACTACCTTAGTCTGACATGCTGAAGATGTGGCCGCCTAACATAAATGCTTGAGTTGTCTCATTTGGAAGAGCCTTCCTTTTCCAAATCATTGCTTTTGTTTACATCTCGATGCCATCCATCTAGTTGTAAACAAAGCACATGAAGCTACTGAAAATGTATAAACATTTGTATGCAGCTAGTTTTGAGTATCGTTCAGTTCTCAGCTTACGTGGCATGAAGGAAGCCAATTTAAGCCTCGAGGAATTGCTTATACAAAAAAAATAAAAAATCAGAGTTGCAAACTTCATTTTCTAAAAAAAATATTTAAATAATCCTTGCATTACCACATAATCTCTCTTTTATCTTTAAACCTATGCCTTTTAGGTATAGTCTGACTTTATTGCATTTGCATGCACTCTGGTAGGCTTTACATAACATTTTCAAGTAATCAATCAATCCGTCCTTCGGATGAGACGTTAAACTGAGGTCCTGACTCACTTACGTCATTGAAGATCTCATGTCACTTATCGCAAAGAGTAGGGAGTTCTCCGGTGTCCTAGCAAAAATTCCCAACCTTTCTCTCTACATCTGGCCACCTAATCATCCCCCAGTGTAATTGGCTCAATGAGTCCTACCTCTCCACCTCAAGCTGATTTGTGGTGAGCGTTCTGGTGCAAAATGGCTGTCGTGCATCGTGTAGCACCCACCCGGGTGGGTGCTACACATTGGTGGTGGTTGAAGTGAGTTGCCCCCTTCAATTTGAAGTGCTTTGTGTGTCAAGAAAAGTGCTATATAAATTTAATTATTATTATTATCATTATCATTATTATTATTAATAATAATAAATCATATTTATGTAGTGTTTACATCAGTCAATAATTTGTATGTTACATTTCTCACCATGTCTTTATTTTCTTCAATATGTCTTTAGTGTACACCCTCCACTAAAAAGTAGTAAGTCAAGTCAAGTCAATTTTATTTGTATAGCCCCGTTAGTAGACAAACATTATATTTTACACAGACTGCAAAAAATGTTGAAAAAGTTAGAAAGAATGGAAAAAGACAAAGAGAAAAGCTTGTCGATTATGAATATCAAATGAACTTTCAAAACAAATCAAATCAAATGTCTTTATTTCGAACATGCAAAATCGAAGAAAAAATTACCAAGCATAAATAAAACAAAAAAACAACAACAAATGGTATAATAAAACTATTTTTTCAACAAAAATACTTCTCTATAGATAATCCAATAAATATTGTGTTTTCGAAAAAGAGCAGGAGGTAGTTATTACTTATAATTTCCTGCCCTCTTATGTATATGTATATGCCCCTTTATAACAATGTTAAGAGTAAAGGAATGTTGAAATCAAATTAGTAAAAATAATAATGAATATCACTGATTTGTCTTTCTTTTGATCTGCATGGTGCACTGATCTACCATAAGTATAAACATGTGCTATAAAACAATAGAAAATAAAATGTAAATGGAGCTCACTTGAAACGCTCACTCCTGTTTTAAATTGTGTGCTCTAGTCTGATATGGAGTCTAGTAAATTTCTAAACAAGAGAGGTTAAGGGTTGGCATATTTACAAGCAGAGGGCGATGAGAAACTTCCGATGCCAGACGTTTGACAGGACTTTGGGGTGGGCCCCAGTCGTAAACCAATTAAATTGATGAGCCAGCTCAGTTGGGTGATGGATTGGTGTATCATTAGGGGGTTGGACCATGCTTGTAATTTGACTGGCCTTTTGGCTGTTTGTCACTACCAGTCAAAGACAAACATTGACACTGCAATTTCCTCATTTTTATTTCTTCCTTCTCATTTTTCTCTGTTAAGAGGTTGACAGAGTAAAATGCTTCTCTAACATTTGTCATCATGCGCCCATCCTAAAGGTCTATACAACGCAACAGATTTATGTATTTATTTAACAGATGCACATATATCTTTCACTACACAATTTGAAATCCTAATTGTGGAAATTTTAGTATAGTTATATTCATTTAGTTACTAGTTTATAAAATAATTATATACAAGACACGAGTTTTGTACACTTTTGTCCGCCACACAATTTCTTACATTATATATACACTCACCGGCCACTTTATTAGGCACACCCGTCCAACTGCTCGTTAACGCAAATTTCTAATCAGCCAATCACATGGCAGCAACTCAATGCATTTAGGCATGTAGACATGGTCAAGACGATCTGCTGCAGTTCAAACCGAGCATGAGAATGGGGAAGAAAGTGATTTAAGTGACTTTGAACGTGGCATGTTTGTTGGTGCCAGACGGGCTGGTCTGAGTATTACAAAAACTGCTGATCTACTGGGATTTTCACGCACAACCATCTCTAGGGTTTACAGAGAATGGTCCGAAAAAGAGAAAATAGCCAGTGAGCGGCAGTTCTGTGGGCGAAAATGCCTTGTTGATGCCAGAGGTCAGAGGAGAATGGCCAGACTGGTTCGAGCTGATAGAAAGGCAACAGTAACTCAAATAACCACTCATTACAACCGAGGTATGCAGAAGAGCATCTCTGAACGCACAACACGTCGAACCTTGAGGCAGATGGGCTACAGCAGCAGAAGACCACACCGGGTGCCACTCCTGTCAGCTAAGAACAGGAAACTGAGGCTACAATTCGCACAGGCTCAGCAAAATTGGACAATAGAAGATTGGAAAAATGTTGCCTGGTCTGATGAGTCTCAATTTCTGCTGCGACATTTGGATGGTGGGGTCAGAATTTGGCGTCAACAATATGAAAGCATGGATCCATCCTGCCTTGTATCAACGGTTCAGGCTGGTGGTGGTGGTGTAATGGTGTGGAGGATATTTTCTTGGCACACTTTGGGCCCCTTAGTACCAATTGAGCATCGTGTCAACGCCACAGCCTACCTGAGTATTGTTGCTGACCATGTCCATCCCTTTATGACCACAGTCTTCCCATCTTCTGATGGCTACTTCCAGCAGGATAACGCGCCATGTCATAAAGCTCGAATCATCTCAGACTGGTTTCTTGAACATGACAATGAGTTCACTGTACTCACATGGCCTCCACAGTCACCAGATCTCAATCCAATAGAGCACCTTTGGGATGTGGTGGACCGGGAGATTCGCGACATGGATGTGCAGCCGACAAATCTGCAGCAACTGCGTGATGCTATCATGTCAATATGGACCAAACTCTCTGAGGAATGTTTCCAGTACCTTTTTGAATCTATGCCACGAAGGATTAAGGCAGTTCTGAAGGCAAAAGGGGGTCCAACCCGGTACTAGCAAGGTGTACCTAATAAAGTGGCCAGTGAGTGTATATATGTGTGTGTGTGTGTGTGAGAGAGAGAGAGATATTATAATTATATTATATTAAATATTATATAATATGACATATTCTCAGTAGTGCTTTTGACAAAAATAATGTTAGCCACAAGTGAGACAATAGAATAACTGTACGCACATAATGTAAACTATTACACAAATTATTGCTATCTATATTATTGACACTGTGTAAACAAACGTTTAGACAACTCATGAAAGCATTTTTGACTGACACTTGAGCAACAGTCAGAGAAGGAAGCGATCATTATTTCAGAAACATTGTGTTGGAAATGACATGGCTGGAGAAGAGACGACAGACAATTTTTTCAATGTGATGAAATTGTAAGCAACCTCAACCTAACCTTGACCTTAATCTTAACCACATCAGGTATGACACTAAAAAACAAAACAAAACAAAAAAACAGACTGCCCTTATTACAGCATAGCCAATGAACATTGTGGGTGTTTTTGTTTTTTTGCAGACATAATAATCTGTCATTCTAACGTGTAATTTTTGGTCATATTTATCTCTTCCAAATTTTCAGTCCGTTTGGACATTTCTGGGGTTTATCCACTAGTTATTATTGTATCAAATTTCCCAATAGGCTTTCATTTATTTATTTATTTTCCCGTTCTCGCTGGTGCCCCACAGAAAATGATGTGTTACTTCCCTGCAGGCTAGTCCCGAGGTTTTTCTTCTTACTTTGTTTCCATAACAACCACTTCAGAAAAATACACCTGAGTCATATACCCCGCCATCCATCAGAATCCAGTGCCATGTGTAAACACTTTGTGTATTTAATAGCGCTAGGATACTTCTATTGACTCAGGTAAAACAAATCTAAGATATAATTTTGGCTGTTTCTTTTTTTTTAATCAGCTATGGTGATTTGTTTCTCCAAACAAAACTGAAGTAGCTTTTGCTCTTGTTGCTTTAAGATCATGTTGATAGAAACAGTTGTATGAGGTTAAAATGACTGTGTCTTTGTATATTTCATCTAAGTCCGAGGTCTTAACTTTATGCTAAGGCAAATAAACATACAAGTAATTTTAATAGGTTATATTGGCCCCCTAATGTACTTTAAAGTTGATTTTATTCATTTGTGTGTGTGTGTGTGTGTGTGTGTGTGTGTGTGTGTGTTTATGTGCTGCTTCAATTGGAATGAGTTATTGAAAATTATGAGCTTTGCTGACAAACTGCTAAAAGAAAGTATGGATAAAAATCCATTAAATGTTGCCTCAGCTATGTTTATTGTTCTTTATCCCATTTTTATTGGAAATAATAACTTAAAAAACACAAAACATCAGAAAATACACCTACATACTGACGATATTTTTGTGAATATCCCCAACAGTACATCTTTATTCATACAAGGCAGCTTATTCAGGCTAAATTTACTGTGCCTTCCTCTAAAAGTAGCTTGAATAATGCTTTGCTTTGTTATAGGATTAAACTCTACCCATTTTTCCCTTTACAGCAAAGACAAAGGGTGACAAAAGTGTTTGAGAAAAAAACCCACAATTAACATTTATTTTACAAAAAGAAAATACAGTTGCAAAGAAAATTAAACTGGATATAATAATCAAAATTTTAGGAAAATGGGTAGCGTTGGAGAATAACGATGTGTATTGCCTTTGTCCAAGCATTCATTAGCTATTTAGTTGTCTAGCCATATATTACCCATATGGTAATAAAGTGGTCAAAAGTGAAAGCTTCTTATCATATGATATCCTACATTTCTTATTGAAGAGATTGCACCTTATGTCTCTATAGTTTACAGGCTTATCGAAGGACGCTGTGAGAGGATGAGCTCACTGATAAAATTATCTGCTTTGGACTTTTTATATAAGAAAGCTAATCCTTTTAAGTGTTCACCCCACCTTCCCTCCAAAGCTCTTGGAAAGAGCAACTCCAAAGCCACTGGGAATGAAGTGGCTGAGGATTGAACCTTGTACAGTTTCCATTTTGGTAGAGATGAGCTTAGGTGATTGGTATCACTCAACACACGTGTGCGCGCACACACACAACACACACACACACACACACACCCACACACACACACACAGATGACAGACAGCGATAGATTATATGGTTAATAATGAATTAATAATTAAGTGGATTTTATTCAAAAAAGTTTCACTGTATAGAGTGCAAAGTTAAATGCAATACTATGTTCATCAAAAATAGTATGCTGTATTTACAATGGTATGAATTCTATGAAGTTTTACTATATAATGTCAATTAAAAGGTTAAAATTATACAACTATTACTGCTACTACTTTTGGCTGCTTCCATTAGTGGTCGCCACAGCAGATCATCTGTTTCCATCTCTTCCTGTCTTCTGCATCTTCCACTGTCACACCAACCACCTGCATGTCCTCCCTTGCCACATCCATAAACCTCCTCTTTGGCCTTCCTCTTTTCCTCTTCCCTGGCAGCTCCATATTCAGCATCCTTCTCCCAGTATACCCAGCAATGTGCATGCCGACATGGCTAGTACAACTGGCAATTCAGAAGGAGCTACCAGTACTGCTGAAGCCAGTTTATATGAATATTTGAAGAAGTTTCATGAACAAATCAGTACAGATTCCAATGGGGAAAAAAATGTCACATTTTTATGCAAATTGTACCCTGTGGCTCTGAAAAAAAGTCTGAGAAATGTCAGCCACGTCGGCAGTGAATTTGAAATGACACAGTGAGTTGAAGCATCCAACCATCAGAGTAGCTCGTTTAAAAAATAAAAATAAAAAATGGAAGAAATGAATGACAACTAGTTCATTTTTTGGGACTTTGAACTTAGTTCAAAATTTAAAATTGTGAACCATGAACATGAACTAGTTCATTTTAATCTGTGAATTGAACTTTGAGCTAGCTCTTGTTAAGTGTACACTTGCACAACATTACACACACACACACGCACGCACGCACGTGCACACACACACACACACACATACACACACACACGGCAGATGCAGCATCATCAACATGAAACCCCATAGTACACTGAACAAAAACTATACCCAGTAAACAAGAACAGTAAAATAGGCAAACAGTTACTACAGTCTGAAATTGTAAGTTAGCTCACTTGTGATTATTACAGCAGGATATGACTGGACTTGGTGTGGGTGGTGAGTTGTGAATAATGTCTAAATTTGAGCTGAATTCTCTTCCTCCTGCTCCTCACATCTTTTTTGTGACAAACTTAAGCAAACTGTTTTGTTTAGCCATGATTTTTATCTTAACCAACATTACAAGTAGCTAGCTAGCAGAAAGTAGGCTTCTGTTCCTCTTTGCAGTACGCGGGCTGTACATTGAGTTGAAAGAGGAGGGGATGCTCACAATCTGGCATTTGTGAAATGCACTACCACTCAAAAAAACTTACCTTTCATCATATGGTAAACAAGAAGCAAGAAACAAGATTTTTTTTTAATTGGTCGCATAGTCAGATAATTGAAACAGTATGTTTTGACTGCTATTCACTGGATCATCCAGCAATAAAGAAAGCCTTCTGACTGGGTGGGCCTGAGTGCCAAGTTGGTGGGCCCAGGCACACCTACTCCCCCACAGCTACGCAGCAGGTTGTATACACTGTACATTGTATGTATAATGGTACACTCTGTCATGTCCATCTACCTCAGACATTTATGTAAGTAACCTGCTAACGTTTATTTCAGCATCTCTGATATATTCTCTGCACCATTGCACTTTATTGCCTCTCATTTTGCCTGTATTTCACCTGTATATAGTCAATCCTTCTGAAGATTTTCGAGTTGATGTTTTGTTATTCTATGTTAAGTACACTGTGAGAGCCATGGAACTGAAGTCAAATTCCATGTTTGTGCAAACCTACATGGCCAATAAATCTGATTCTGATTGAATACCAGCTTCAGCACTTGTGACAATGATATGGGAATTGCTACAGTAAATTGGAGAAAACTTTGATTAATATTCTAATGACTCCTCAAGCCCTTTGGAAACTGAAAATATATCCTCCCAAACATTAGACTAGAATAATTAAGCTTGTTTTACACACAGAAATGGCTGGGACCGTTTGTTCAGAATGGTAGGAAGGTTAAAAAATTCATAGCTAACTTAACCAAGCACCAGGGTAACTTAATATGGTTGCATTACATGTTGTTTTTTTTTTTTATTTGTTTTTTTTTATGTGTGTTCTGTGTGAACATAGAGTAAAAGCACAAAATGGGAAACATATTAACCGTAGCAAATAATGGGAACAAATATCAAAATAAGACTTTTGTTTCAGTACAAGTTGAATTATGTAAATACAGTAAAAGCCTTGCAGATTTAAATAAAAGGAATTTTTTTCTAAATTTAAAACTTTTCAGACTTAATTTGAAAATGGCTTGTTTTGAATTTAACTGAGCTTGTAAACTGTAGGCCAATATAAGGTCGTAATACACACTATAGTCTTGCAAACTAGTAGCTTTTTTTTTACAATTGACTCATTTGCTATTGTTGTGAGGTGTGTGTCTTTATGTACTGCATGCCCTAACAAATTTCCTATTATAAGATCACTCTTTGTGGACTTTCCACAGTCAAACAATAACCTTAACAAAGACCTCTAATTCTTTTATTTTCCCTCAACATATTGATTGGAAGGAAGCTACGATATGAAGGATGAGACAGCTTGGGGAACATCAATTTTCCCCCTTTGTATTTGCATATGAATGCATTTTTCCATTGATTGTTATCTTAGAGAATCAGAGCAAAAACTCAACCTTGTTAGGGAAAATAATTCAGTAACGTACAGTAGAGAATTGTACCGGATAGGATAAGGCTTTTAAAAAAATAACCATCCCTTTGTGCCTAAATTGCGAATCGATTTAAAGCATGCCCTTTAAGTCACTGAAGAGGTGACAATTATGCTGATGGAAAAAAAAACTCAATTTTCTGAAAGGTTACCTGTTGCTTAGGCTGGAAGCCAATTTCCCTTTCTCTTTGTTTGAAAGATTTCAGTTTTGTTTTGCAAAAAAGACAAGCCACATATACTCTATTCTGCAACTCTAAATGATATACTTATTTTCATTGTCATGGCTATTTTTGATATTAAAAGAAAGTCCAGTAAAAATAAATTAGAGCTTGCTGTAATGTGCTCTTATTCTTAGGTCTGAAGAAAATATGCCCAGGAATGAATATGAATTAAAAAAGAAAAATGATAGCTGCCTGCATGCCATTTTATAGCATTAAAGGCCCACTTTAGCCAAATACTTCCAATACAATACATTTGTTCGTAGGTCTACAGTTACTCTATGTAATGGTTTTAGTTTAAAATTGCACATTTGTTGTTTTTTTTTTGTTGCCATAACTGTTCACAGTTTAACACAACTGCACCTTATAATGTGAGACTTTCAACACGATGCCCGGGGGGGGGGGGGGTCATTTACTTCAAAAGTGTGTGAGTGTGTGTGTGTGTGTGTGTGTGTGTGTATATGCTTTTTTTTTTTTTTCAGATGATGTTGAAAGCCACTGGGATATGCTCAGGACTCCAATCACTGGCACCTGTAAAACCACCAAGATTGGTTTGATGACAATGACCTGGAAATCCAATAGTTAATCAACATCAAGAGGCAAGCCTTTACCGTCTGGCAGAATGACATCAACTGCCAAAATAAATGAGTTGCCAATACAAGAGTAAAGTCAGCCTTCCAAAGCCGGGTCAAGGAATTGAAGAACCAGTGGTGGATGAAGAAGACCCTTGAGATCCAACATCTTGCAGACTCTGGGGATACCAGGGCCTGCTTTGACGCTACTAAAGCTATATATGGTCCCAACCACTGCTGTCTAACCCTCCTTCGCTCCAAAGACGGGCACACACAACAAGTCGAGCACTACCAGGACCTTTTAAACTTGAACTCTAGCCCCAAGATTGAGGATCTCAAAGAACTTCAACAACCCAAAGAAGAGGCATGGCAGCACCACCTAGTCTAAGAAAAGTCAAGGATGTCAAGGAAGGTGAAAATCAGCAAGGCTGCTGGTCCTGATAGAATACTGGCAGAAGTACTGAGGGCAAGTGGACCCAAACTCCTTAGACATATCCTTGTCCTGCTACTTAAAATATGGGAAAAAGAGGAAATCCCTGCGCAACTTAGGGACGCACTCATCAAGCATCTATTATGTGTTTGTACTGTAGTGGGTTAACAAGTTGATCTTCAGTAAAACTGAAAATGGGGGGGGGTATTACATCATACTCATGTTTCTCAGATTACTCCTCATTAAACTATTCCCTGGATCTCTGTTTGCTGAAATCATCTCATCATCTTGGCATCTTGGTTCTGCCTCCGGAAGGCTGCTATCTAGGTCCACGGTACAAGGGCTGAGCGCTTGGTCAAGACGGTTCACTCGTCTTGCAAAATCGTTCCATTAGGGCTGCAGACTTACTTATTTCATGTAAGAAAGTCTTAGAAACATTTCTTTTCCAGGCATACTTTAATCCAGATATGTTCTCTTAACGTGACTATGAAACTGATTTGTCGAATCGTCCAGCCAACCCCCCCCCTTTTTTTTTCTCGCCAATTGTATCCGGCCAATTACCCCACTTTTCTGGGCCCTCCTGGTCACTGCTCCACCCCCTCTGTTAATCCAGGGAGGGCTGCAGACTACCACATGCTTCCTCTGATACACGTGGAGTCACCAGCCGCTTCTTTTCACCTGACAGTGAGGAGTTTTTCTAGGGGGACGTAGCACATGGGAGGATCACGCTATTCCCCCAGTTCCCCCTGCCCTCTGAACAGGTGCCCCGACCAGCCAGAGGAGGCGCTAGTGCAGCGACCAGGACACATACCCATATCTGGCTTCCCACCTACAGACACGGCCAATTGTGTCTGTAGGGATGCCCGATCAAGCCGGAGGTAACACGGGGATTCGAATTGGTGATCCTCTTGTTGGTAGGCAACATGATAGACCACCATGCCACCTGGACGCCCCTGTTCAGAAAAATGTTAATCACCTATTACTTGCATCACTATCGTTGATCTATCCTGTTTCACACTTACACTAATTACACTAGATATAACATGTATTCTGGGCTATAATATTGTCACCATTCAAAGCTCTGAGATGCCTGATGGTTGACACAAAACGATACATGCTAATTGCCAGTGTTTGGCAAGCTACGTTGAAAATGTAGTGAGCTAAGCTGCTAGTTATGCGACATTAAAGGAAGCTTCACTGTGCTGAAGTTACCCCCCAGAGTAATGTAGCAAGCTAAGTTACAGCAACATGGCAAAAGTAGTTTACTATATGGAATATATTTTATCTTTTTACATTGAACCAACTTCATTCCAAGTCAATGTTATCTCAGTGATCAATAAAACCGTCAGTCAAGCACATAGGCAGCAAAAGATGTTCAGTTCAATTAAACAGTAGTAAGTGGTCTCTTCTCTCACTACTCCAAAACTAGTCAGTTGTAAAACAAAAAAAAGGAAAAAAAAAGTTCTCCACTTAATGACAAAAGACAGGTGTCGAGAGTGTGTGTATGTTTTTGTGTGTGTGTGTGTGTGTGTGTGTGTGTGTGTGTGTGTGTGTGTGTGTGTGTGTATCAGTTTTATCTCAGACCGCAGCAGAAAGTTCTGCTATGCTTTGGCTTCAGAAATGCTGTGGAAAATGTAGCTTGTGTGCACTACTTGATCAATAAAAGAGCTTTGCTAAAGAAAAGCTATTTAATTCAGAAAACAGCGACGCTACCACCAAACTACTGAGAATCGTAGTGAAACTAGTAATAAGTAAGCTGTAAGTAGCAGTGTTACTGCCCAACACTGCTAATTGCTGTCTCTCTTGGAAGTCACTTTTGAGAAAAGCATCTGCTAAAGGAGAAAATGTAAAATTCAAAAAAAAAAAATTCCCTTCTGATGGAAATAAGATAGGACTGGCAAATAGTCCCCTATATGAAGTTTCCCCGTTGTGGTACAGTTTAGAATATACAATCAAAACATGATTTGTAAATTACATTATAATTAAACTATTTTTAACATTAATATCCTTAAAAAAAGTGAACATCAATGGGACATTTTCTCCTCCTACGCTGAATGTAGTATGTCCCTCGCTGTCCTCTCATCAACTGAACCTCAGTGTAGCAGTTGTGTGCAATGTGGCTTGAAAACAGTAAGTAGCAGGGCCACGTGAATATATTAAAATGACTCAAACTGGATTTTCCCCAAGTAAAGACACACATTGTACCTGGTAGATTACCATTTTGCTAAACTGAATGGGTTTTTATGGTTTTAGCATTTACATAAAATAAGTTTGTTCTCTATGTCCCTGTGGTGAGTGAGATGAAAGCTTATAATAAATTAATGGGGGAATGTTAATAGAGCTGTTTTGTCTGTTTCTATCCCACATCATGCCCCGGGCACAAGAGAAAACCGGCAGGCAATCTACACGGCCATGCTCAGGCAAATGCACCAACATTTTTTACTCAAAACAGCATTCCAATAGTCTCTTCAGTGCCCTGGGAAGTGTTGATTTGAAAACGGCATTTCATCGTCAATTTACTCAATCACTCCCCACCCCCCGCACGCACACACAAACACACACACAAACACACACACACACACACACACACACACACACACACACACACACACACACACACACACACACACACACACACACACACACTCACACTTCCCAGAGACTAATGGAATGCAGACAAAACAATATCAAAGACCAGAGCCTGATCCAGTCTGTATGGAAACAATAAAGAAAAAAAATTGCATCATTTTCAAGCAGTGTGTATATTTTCTGTTTTTTATTTTTTATTCTACTTAAGTGAATCCCTGACTTCAAAGTTGCTAAATACATTTTGTTTATGCTTTCAAAAACCATTAGTGTTACATTAAATAGTGTTCTGAAATGAAACACACTCACAAGCTTCTGTGTCGCTGATTAATACGCATTCGCAGGGACTGATAAAGCCTTCGGCTCTGTGAAGCATGACTTGGAGGATCAAAGACGTTGTGGTGTTATTTTCTTTTCTGACTCTTTTGGGTTGATCTTATTTTAACGCCTCTTGTCAGAGTGGGTGCTAACACAGCACAGTGACATGCTGCACGGGGGGCTTAAAATCCATTAACTGAGTCACTTTTACCAGGCTGTCTGCTGCAGTAAAGACAGTCCTAATGCATTTGCAAAAAAAAAAACAAATTCCAGCCAGTGTCTTGTGCTGAGGCTTTGGAGTCATTGCTCATTCCATTTTTTTCTGTGCCCCCTTATTGCCATCCTTGAGCCGTAGAGATGAGAGGTGGTTTATTCTTGTGCTTACCAATTTCTGCTTCCAGCGAGAGCTGTGACTAACTTATAAGACAGGCAGTGTTTTTCAGCAAATGCCTTTACAGAATACAGTACTATAGCTTGGCTGAAGCACCAAACAGGCTTCATGATAGATTGTAACAATGCAGAATAAATATATTCTATTCTAAATTATGACATATGGTGCTGTTTATACTGTGCCTCAGTTTCTTCTGTCACTCTCAGAACACTTGAAATAATATGCAGAAATTGACTTTTGTTTGATTGTTGTAACTGAATTACCGTTAGATCATACCCACAATTATATTTCACAAACAGACAAGCAAGATATTGAAGGACACTAAAACCTTTGCAGTTCATAGATTCACAACTAACTGCTGCATCACATCTATGTGTG
The DNA here is from genome assembly GCF_029633865.1 of Lampris incognitus. Taxonomy (NCBI): domain Eukaryota; kingdom Metazoa; phylum Chordata; class Actinopteri; order Lampriformes; family Lampridae; genus Lampris; species Lampris incognitus. The sequence continues at coordinate 22,291,932 of NC_079222.1, forward strand.
GGTTAAACCCTGTTCCTGCCTGTGATACTGACAGGCAGTAACTCTAGCCTGAGGTAACCTATTCAGTCCAATGCCGGCCTTTACATGACAAAGACCAGCCTAACCTTTAAATTTGTGGAGGTATGCATCAGGCAATCTATGACTATTGATCTTCAGCAGGAAATACACATAGGTACACACACACGCACGCATGCACACACGCACACACACACACATTTTCACATATGCTCATCCTCTTGGGGTGGGGTTGCAGGGTAAGCTTCGCAAAGGCCTGTTTACTTGGCTGTTATTTGTATCTTTCCAGCTTAAAGTGGAAGTTCAACAATTACAGTATTGTTTCTGTGCCTTGAGGAAGTGGAAGGGAGCCTTTTTTTTTTTGTCATGATGCATTGTTTTATCCAGCTGCAGTATCTGTCTTCCTAATGGAAGCACTCAAAGGAGCAGCAGATGGCAGGATATTAGTGACATATCTTTCATGAGCCGACTCACATTTTGGGACATATCGGAGAAAGTCTTTGGATTGTTGGGCTGTCAAAGATATATTGTTTACTCTGGGCTCCATCAAAAACGTTTATTTTGGCTTTTCAAATTCCAACAGTTTTCAGAGTAAAAGGACCACTTCGCCGATTTTCAACCTTATCTCTATCTATCCGAATTCAGGATATTGTGTGAAGACTGTCTACAGTTGTTTTCAATTTTCTCCGTGACTCTTGGATCTAGTTGCAAAATCTGTTCTTCTTCTGGCACCAGTGTCATCATTTGACACGTCGGTGACCGAGTTGGTGACAAAGAACTACGGGTAAATTCAGTTTGGATTCCTAGTCTCCTCCTCCGGGGGGGGGGGGGGGGGGCATGCTCTAGATGCCACTCAAGAATAAAACCTTCTTGTTATCTTTGCTTGTATTGCAAATGAGCTACGTTTCCAAAAGCAAAAATGGCATCCAAAATATGAGTGCAGAGGATATGATGGACGAGGATACATTTAACAATTTTGTTGGCTGACTTGGATATTCCACCGTATTTATTCGAGCCAGAGTATAAAAACTGAAGAAATGTAGTGAAGGGAAGCCAAGGCTACTGCAGCTGCATTAGCTGAGCAAGAGCATATAGCCAGCGGTGACCATCCACAACCTCAGCTGCTGAGAGCAAACAGCAACTGGTGGTACTGTAACTCAGATTGCCCTCTGATGCCAACAGAAGGTGAATCATTCTGCTGCAATGAATTTCAGCGTGGGCAGTTTTTGTTGGATACTCTCGTTGACACCAACCCTGAGACAGACCGTGTGTGTTACGATGAATGGAAGTTTTCTTCCTTACATGGAGAGCATTGTGCTGGATACTTTCTTGCGGATCCCGAAGAGAAACTGGAAAGACAACCAAGACCAGCATGGGCGGCAGATGACCATTGAGTGAATATGCTGTTTAGGCCAACAAAGTAATAGCTATAGGCTAGTGTGGTGTCCTGTTATGGAAACAAGACAATTGATCAGAACCTTTTATGCACTTTTTTAGTGAAAAAAATGTACAGACCAAAAAAGGATGAAATATCAATGTGTAATACAAAATGTTTATCATATTTTTGAACAACTGTTTCAGTAAATGCCAGGGTTCTCTCCATGGCTTAGATGTGTTATTTCAAACGTGACTAGATCTATCTGCAGCATGGCACGACTGGCTGAAAAGACATTTTGAAGAACAGCCATTTCAAACTCAATGACTATTCCAGGTTTTGCATGGCTAAGAAAAACTATCAAAATAGTCATAATCAGAAATACTTTAATGATCCTCGAGGGGAAATTGGGTCAAGTTACAGTTGCTCACATTCCACAAGAGGGAATGCATATATATATATGTGTGTGTGTGTGTGTGTGCATATATGAATAAGTGAAATTACAAGAAAAATAGACAAAATAAGAAATACGTAAAAATATGTGCATTATACTACAATTTATAACAACAACATGTATAGAAAAATAAGAAATATGTTAAAATATGTGCATTATACTACAATATATAACTATATATTACATAATTATAACTACATATAAGTATATAACTATATATATAACTATATATATAACTATGTGTGTGTGTATATATATATATATATATATATATATATATATATATATATATATATACACATATATATATAATATGTAAAAATATATGCAGAATATGAATGCAGTACTAATGCAGTATAAATATAAACCAGAGTATTGCACATTTGAGTATCTGTCCCCATTGTAGTCATCTGCTGCAAAATACAAAGAGCATACCCGAGATTTCACAGTACTGATTGTAATGTCCGTAGACGCCTTGTCTTACTGACATAAGAATAATTCAAGAACGAGCCGACTTCGTAGGTTCTTAACTGTGTAGCTTTTACTAGCGTTCATCCGACATACAACCTTCATAACATGCGCTTCTCACTTCCTGTATACGTCACACGCACTGCACGTACATCCGTGAGTAGGTCAAGTTAAACACGTGACCTTTCATTCATTATTCTCCCCCTCTAAGATTATTTTCTAAACATTTATCTGAACATTTACTGCCAACAATTTTAACCTGTATATCACCCCCCTTTTCACAAAAAATTAAAAATCTCCCACAGTACACAAGTCCATACGCCTCACAAATCCAGCCGGATTGCTGGCTTGCTCACCCTGCCAGAGCGAGTAACATATGGTGTGGAAGTTGGCATTTCTGCTGCTCGGGACTCATCCGTGTTTCCACTCTCCCCTGGAGTGACATGGTCAGGATCCCTGCTGACAGAGGTGAGTGTTTTGGGTGTAGCCAACAGGTGGCGCCTGTTCCTTCTGTAATGTTCACCTTGAGCTGTCTCCACTATGCAGGATCTGGGAGTGGAGCTCTGACTGTGAACAACTGCTGGCATTGTCCATGTTTTCTGTCCATCAGGTTTGGTGAGTACTGCGTCACCCGAGTTCAGTGGGCGCAGTGTCCGCACGCCGTTCCTGCGGTTGTAGTAGAAAGCCTGCCTCGATTTGGCTGCGGCGTCAGCGGTTTTGATCAGTTCCTCTTTAGGCCAGGCCGGTTTCAGGTTATGCTGCAATGTGGGTAAGGTGGTTCTGAGTCTCCTACCCATGAGCAATTCCGCTGGACTGGCTCCAGTGGAAGAAGAGGGTGTAGCTCTGTATGTCAACAGGGCGAGGAGAGGGTCTTCCTGCCTTAATATGCTTTTGGCTATCTGAACAGCCCTCTCTGCCTGTCCATTACTCTGGGGGTAGTGTGGGCTTGAAGTCACATGGATGAAATCATAATCCTCACTGAACCTCCTCATCTCTTCTGAAACTAGCTGTGTCCCATTATCGCTAACTACAATTTCAGGGATACCAAAACGTGCAAATGTAGCCTTCAGCCTAGCTACAACCTGACTGCTAGTAGTTGTTGGTAGATTTAGGATCTCCAAAAACCTGGAATAATAGTCAGACACTATCAAGTAGTTTTGCTTTTTGTACTCACACAGGTCTATGCCAACTTTCTGCCATGGTCTGGATGGAAGCTCACTTGACATTAAAGGCTCTTTTCTCTGTGTGTTCTTGTGTTCTCTGCAGAATTGACATTGCTGTATCTTTGTTGTAATGTGCTCTGTCATTTTGGGCCACCACACTGACTGGCTAGCTCTCTCTCTGCACTTAACTATCCCCTGGTGCCCGTCGTGTATTCTGTCTAAGATCACCTCCCTCATCTCTGTGGGAATGACGATACGACTGCCTCTGATGACTAAACCATCTACCGCAGATAACTCCCCCCTCACCTGATAAAAGTCTCTGACTGTCTCCGGCACTTTATCGACATACTCAGGCCAGCCGTGTCTGATGAAGCCCAACACTGTCTGGAGCTGCAGATCCCCATCCGTGCTCTGTTTTATCTCCTGCATCCTTTGAGGTGTGGCAGGCACCTGGCACACGATGGCATCAATGTGCGCTGCAACATCATCATGAGAAGCACCATCTCCGTAGCGCTGCTCTGGGCCTCTGGAGAGTGCATCAGCCACAGCTAAAGTTTTGCCTGGTGCGTATTCAGCCACTGCATTGAAACGCATCAGCCTCATTAACAGTCTCTGGCACCTAATGGGCACATTATCCAAGTCTTTGCTGTTCATGAGAGGCACTAGTGGTTTATGATCGGTGACAAGTCTGAAATTGTCAAGCCCAAACAAGTACTTCTCGAACCTTTCACATGCCCAGACGCTGGCTAAGCACTCTTTCTCGATCTGTGCGTACCTTGTCTCTGCGTCACTCAGCCGTCGGGAGCAGTAGGCCACGGGCTTCCAGTGTTCCCCGTGCTGCTGGAGCAGAACGCCTCCCAGCCCGTAGCTGCTGGCATCTGCTGACACCACCGTAGCCTTAGTGACGTCATAAAAGGTGAGTACCGGGGCGGTGGCGAGTGCTGCTTTAAGGTCTTGGAATGCTGTGTTCTGTGCAGGTCCCCACAGCCACTCTGTCGTTGCTTTAAGCAGTCCATAAAGCGGCTGACCTACAGTGGACAGCTCTGGGACGTATTTTGCCAAATAGTTCACCATCCCGAGGAACCTCTTGAGTTCCGTCACGTTCTGGGGCTGAGGAAAGTTCTCTATTCCGGCCACTTTGTCCGGGTCAGGTCTGATGCCTGCCTCGTCGATGACGTGACCAAGGAAGCGGACTTGTTTCTGTTTGAACTTGCATTTTGCTTGGTTCAGTTTGAGACCTGCTGTTTCAATGACCCCCAGCGCTTCTGCTAGGCGCCGGTCATGGATTTCCTCAGTCTCTCCATGTATAAGGATGTCATCCATGTACACCTCTGTGCCCTCTAGCCCGGTCAGAGTTTCCGCCATCTTTCTCTGGAAAATCTCTGGAGCACTCGTTATACCAAATGGAAGGCGGCAGAAAGCATACCTCCCAAATGGGGTGATGAAAGTGGTGAGCCCCCTGCTGTCTTCATGCAAGGGGATCTGGTAAAACCCACTTGCTGCATCCAACGTTGTGAAGAACTTTGACCCTGCGAGCCTTGGCATTATTTCCTCCATAGTGGGCAGCACGTATTTCTCACGTTTCACCGCTCGATTCAGCCTCCTGAGGTCAGCGCAGCAGCGAACCTCTTTCTTGTTCGGTTTCAGCACCGGCACCATAGCGGCGCACCATTCTGTGGGCTGAGTCACTTTTTCAATAATGCCCTCATTTTCCATGCGCTGCAGTTCTTTCTTAACCAGTGGTACAAGTGGCAGTGGTATCCGTCTGGCTGTATGCACCGCGTATGGCTGGGCACCCTCCACCAGAGCTATTTTCACTGGGTCTGTTTTCAGCAGTCCACTTGAACCGAAAACTCCACTGACCTCATTCATCCGCTTCACTAGACCCATCTCCACTGCCTCTGGACGACTCAGCAGACAGCTGCCTCTCCCCTTGATCACATACACTGGAAAGGAGTATTGTTTCTCCTTGTATTTGGTTGTGGCTTGAAACTGTCCTATGCAGCTGATGTTTCCACCTGGGCTTATGAAGCATGTGTCAGGAGGTCCCAGTTTTATGTTTGGCTTCAGCTTTTTAAATGTCCCTTGGTTGATAACAGTAGCGTCAGCCCCCGTGTCAATTTTAAAGGTTATTGGTACATCACTTATTGTTAAACTAACAGTCCAATCTTCCTGACTGCTCTCTTTGCCAACTTCTCCCAGAAAGTACAGCTGTTTAACCTCTTCAGTGACTTCTCTCACCGCTTTAGAGTGACATACACGCTCCCAATGTCCCTTTTTATGACACTTGTTGCACTTACTGTTCGTTGCAGGACACTTCCGCTCATCGGTGTGCTGCGTCTTGCCGCACCTCCCGCATTCATCTACTTTGTTGGTTGCCGGACTGCCGCCACCATGACGCTGTCCGCCCTTTTTGTTTTGGCGTTCGTCCCGCCATCGGACAACATTGACGTTAGCCAGCAGGGCCTCTGGTTGGTTAGCTTGGAGGCTGAGCTGCTTTGTTATTGCCTCCGCCTGGCGCACTTGTTCAATGACTTTCACCAGAGTAAGGTCCGCTGTGAGCTGGAACTGACGGGAGAGCACCTTATCTTTTATGCCCACTACCAGACGATCTCTGATATGTTCATCCCTCTTGTCCCCAAACTCACAGTGTTCAGACAGCTCATACAATGTCCGGATGTACATCTCCGCTGTCTCTCCTGGCTGCTGGCTACGTTGATAGAAGCACGCCCTCTCATGTATGATGTTACGGCGGGGAATAAAGTAGTCGTTGAACTTTTTCAGTACGATATCATAGTCCACTTTATCACCCTCCGCCGCGAAGTCAAACGAGCTGAATATCTTTTCAGCCTCGCTGCCCATTGCATAAATCAGCGAACTCACTTGAATCTCCCCGTCGTCTTTATCCAGCTTTGTCGCGAGCCTGAAGCGCGAAAACCGTTGTCTCCACTCCGGCCATTCAACGGGGCAGTCAAACTTGAATTCACTCGGCGGATTAAACTTCGGCATGACCGCTCGTGTTCAGATACACAGACTATTCTGACACCATGTAATGTCCGTAGACGCCTTGTCTTACTGACATAAGAATAATTCAAGAACGAGCCGACTTCGTAGGTTCTTAACTGTGTAGCTTTTACTAGCGTTCATCCGACATACAACCTTCATAACATGCGCTTCTCACTTCCTGTATACGTCACACGCACTGCACGTACATCCGTGAGTAGGTCAAGTTAAACACGTGACCTTTCATTCATTACACTGATGTCAGTGTGTTCTCATCATATTTGGGGGTTTTATTGCTCTGAGCCATTCTTTGCACCGTTCAACATCTGTTGGTAATTGGTGGTAGCTTATACTTACGCCCTCCTCTCTCCTCTTTCTGTAGTTGTCGCATCCAGGCACGATACGAGAAGGCATGCTTGTTGTCTATAAAATTAATACAATTCAATGTATGTCCTTTTTTGGTTTGCTGATTGAAAGGTTTTCCTTTAAAAGGGAGCAGATGTTGTTTCCTCCCGACTTTTTACAAAGCACTTTCCCAATATGCAATGGTGTATTAGAATATGCAGCACTCTCCAAAAGTCAAGAATTAAATAATTAGTTCTAAGCACGGAGCCATATCTGCACCTGGTTGTCTCTGCTTTGCATATTATTGAGGAAAAGACTGGATGGAGGAAAAATGACATCTCCACCCACCTTGTGAGCCCAGAGGTTTGTGCGTCAACTCATCACTCACTCCTTACACCCACCATCTCCTGTATTGGTGCATGTCCCTGTGGTCCCTTGTTCTGGAGTGATGAGCACCAATATGTTTCCACTCCTCCACTGAACAACACAGCTCAGCTCAACTCATTACCATAACATTTCAATGTCTTATGGTTTCTTGCAAATGAATTTTAATTATTCTCTTTACCCATTACTCTGCCACCAGTGGTTAGACACAGGCTCAAGCGCATCATTTAGTGTGCCACAGGGACCCAAATGATTTTGCCACAAGCATCCAAAAGTGGGAATGTATGTCTCTGTATAATGTAATGGAATTTAAACTGTCTTCCGCTCTTCAATCTATCTATCTATCTATCTATCTATCTATCTATCTATCTATCTATCTATCTATCTATCTATCTATCTATCTATCTATCTATCTATCTATCTATCTATCTATCTATCTATCTATCTATCTATCTATCTATCTATCTATCTATCTATCTATCGGTCTGTCTGTCTGTCTGTCCGTATATCTATCTATCTACGTATATCTGCTTCACGCATCACTTGTTCTGTGTATAGTGTGAATAAGCATGGTGATACAATGCAAACCTTGACGTACACCCTTCTCTATTGGAAGAGCTTCTGTGTTCTCGCCATTCCATCTCACCACTGCTGTCTGGCCAATATATATAGACCTTGAAGTAGCGCAATGAAGTGTCTAGGGAAACCCATTTCCAGTATGATGTTAAAGAGTTGTGTGTGGCTTACTGAATCAAATGCCTTTGAATAATCAATGAAAATCAGCATTGCCTTATTATGTGTGTTGGATATCTTTTCAATTAGTGTTTGCAGTGTTACCAGCATTTCTGCACATCCTCTTCCTTTCTTGTAACCTGCTTGCTCATTTGACATCTCTGATTCCATTTTGTTTATCATTCTGTCCAGCAAGATGGATAGCATGATTTTACTTGCGTGACTAATGACGCTTATTGTGCGATAGTTTGCACAGTCTTTGGTGCATCCATATTTGATAACTGTGACAAATTCCTGTGTTCTCCAGTCTTTCGGGCATTCACATGAAGTCCAGATTTTGCAAACCAGCTGGTGTAGTGCTACTATAGCTGCTTGACCACTGCTTTTCAGAGGATCTGCTGGTATTCCATCAATGCCTGGTGCCTTGTTAGTTTTTAATTTAGTGATGGCTTTTTCCACCTCAGAAAGAAGTAGAACCGGCTCTGATTCATCAAAATTTATACATTTGAGAGAGGTCTCTCCATCAGGTTTTTTAAACAAATTAGTTCCATATTCTTTCCATTGGTTCAGTGTCTCACTGGGTTCAGTCAGCACCTTGCCAGTATCTTATCCTTTATGCATGCCTGATGAGGTCTGGAAAGTTTTGTTTTTACTGCTTGGGCTTTCTCAAAGAGTTCTTTTGCTCTTCCTTCTCTATCAAATTCATCTCTCTTCAAACATTCTTGTTTTAGCCAGGTGCTTTTATCTTTTCTAAGCTCCCTCTGTGTCTCTGCAGCCAGAGAATGATATAGTACTTTATTATTGCTCTGCCATGCCAGAATATTTTCTTCAATTAATTTTAAAGTCTCTTCGCTAATCCATGTTTTCTGTTCTTTCCGTGGTCTTCTTCCCAAAGTTTTGCTTACTGTTTCATGCCATGCCTCTTTCATGCTAGACCACAACTCTTCGGGAGTTGCCCATTCCTGGGTCGCTGACAATAAAGCTTCAAAATGGTTCTGCGTTTCAATCTTGAACTTTGAGTTGGTATCTTCAGATTTTAGCTGAGTTAAATCGTAAATCTAATAGGTGGCCTTTGGTTCCTTTTCTTGGGCAATCTGAGTCAAAGTTTAGCCACCACCAGAATGTGGTCTGTGTCACAATCAGCTCCTGGTCTAGACTTGGCATCCAAAACAGCTGACGAAAATGATCCAATATTACATATCTGTGAGTGGCAAAAGCATGTGAACCTTTGCTTTCAGTATCTGGTGTGACCTCCCCCTTGTGCAGCAATAACTGCAACTAAACTTTCCTGGTAACTGCTGATCAGTCCTGCACATCAGCTTGGAGGAATTTTAGCCCATTCCTCCATACAGAACAACTTCAACTCTGGGATGTTGGTGGGTTTCCTCATATGAACTGCTCGCTTCGGGTCCTTCCACAACTTTTCAATTAGATTAAGGTCAGGACTTTGACTTGGCCATTCCAAAACATTAACTTTATTCTTCTTTAACTATTCTTTGGTAGGACGACTTGTGTGCTTAGGGTCGTTGTCTTGCTGCATGTCCGACATTCTCTTGAGATTCAGTTCACGGACAGATGTCCTGACATTTTTCTTAAGAATTTGCTGGTATAATTCAGAATTTATTGTCCCATCAATGATGACAAGCTCTCCTAGCCCAGATGCAGCAAAGCAGACCCAAACCATGATACTATCACTACCATGTTTCACAGATGGGATAAGGTTCTGATGCTGGAATGCAGTGTTTTCCTTTCTCCAAACATAACACTTCTCATTTAAACCAAGAAGTTGTATTTTGGTCTCTTTTTTTCCAATAGCCTTCTGGCTTGTCCACGTGATCTTTAGCAAACTGCAGATGGGCAGCAATGTTCCTTTTTGGGGACAACTCTGCCATGTACACCATTGTTGTTCAGTGTTCTCCTGATGATGGACTCATTAACATTAACATTAGCCAATGTGAGAAAGGCCTTTAGTTGCTTAGAAGTTAGCCTGGGTTCCTTTGTGACCTGGTCGACTAATACACGCCTTGCTCTTGGAGTGATCTTTGATGGTCAACCACTCCTGGGGAGGGTAACAATGGTCTTGAATTCCCTCCATTTGTACACAATCTGTCTGACTGTGGATTGGTGGAGTCCAAACTCTTAGAGATGGTTTTGTAACCTTTTCCAACCTGATGAGCATCAACAAGGCTTTTTCTGAGGACCTCAGAAATCTCCTTTGTTCTTGCGATGATACACTTCCATAAACATGTGTTGTGAAGATCAGACTTTGATAGATCTCTGTTCTTTAAATAAAACAGGGCACCCACTCACACCTGATTGTCATCCCATTGATTGAAAACATCTGACTCTAATTTCACCTTCAAACTAACTGCTAATCCTAGAGGTTCACATACTTCTGCCACTCACAGATATGTAATATTGGATCATTTTCCTCAATAAATAAATGACCAAGTATAATATTTTGCCTCATTTGTTCAATTGGTTTCTCTTTATCTATTTTTAGGAATTGTGTGAAAATCTGATGATGTTTTAGGTCATATCTATGTAGAAATATAGAACATTCTAAAGGGTTCACAAACTTTCAAGCACCACTGTGTGTGTGTGTGTGTGTGTGTGTGTGTGTGTGTGTGTGTGTGTGTGTGTGTGTGTGTGTGTGTGTGTGTGTGTGTGTGTGTGTGTGTGTGTGTAAAAACATGTTTTGTACAAGTGGCACAACAACTTTTGACCAGGCATCAAGCATATTTCACATTGAACAGGTGTTGGTGTTACTGAAAGTGGGATGTGATCTTTCAGGAATCATCACTTCTTTTCTCAGTTTCCTTTTCATTGCATTTAAAAATCTCCTTTGCAGAGCTTGAGTTCAGTTCTGGTGGCCTTTTTGTACAACAGTTAACCTTTGTATAGCAATTTCACTAGGGTCTTTACCTTTGCTTGATCTTAATATTATGCAATATGGAAGAGTTATGATTATCTATATGTACTATCTGTTGCATAGATTCAACTGTGTGTGTGTGTGTGTGTGTGTTTGTGTGTGTGTGCGTGCGTGCATATTTGTGTTTTATCAGTAAATTCAAAAGTAGACATCATCGTATGCATTATGTATGTGCACGTTGGTGTTGGTGTGATTGCCAATCTGCATATGTTTGTACATGTATGCCATCTATCCTGCTCTCAGAAAAGTACAGAAACAGATTTAATCCACTTGACCTAGGAGTTATGATTAGATTTAATTCATTTTCTTTGTCTAAGAGTTTCTACAACAATGACTTAATTTTCCCAAATACAAAGTCACCCCATAAGGTTTTTTCAAGGACTGAGAACAATATATCAAGTTCTTCCTCTTAATGTTCCCAATAGCATTACAATGCTAGATGATCTTGATTATTTTCTATCATAAATGATCACTGAAAGTTTACTCAATCTTTGCTATCAACAATTTCACAAAACACTTCATATTTGATTAATGCCAAGACATTAGGTAAGAGTTAAAAAATAAAACAGGATTTAAGTGCAAGTAAAAATGACTCAATTATAAATGACAAAAAAGAAAAGAAAAAAGGTGCAGTACGGTACAATAGGCAACATCATTAAAATCATCTTGAAAAAAATTAACAGCAAAAAGGAAATAAAGATATTTTTTTGTGGAGGGGAAAACTTAGAGGTCATATTTAAAGAAAAGAAAATCCAGATACCACAACTCTTAATCACGCTGACAGATGGGGGGAAAATAATGCTGTAATAGCTCATACGACTGCCTTATCTGGTTTGATGGTGGCAAAGATGCATGCCCCATGGCTCCACTGCTTCTGAAGTAAGTTACACCCAAAACACAAGAGCTTGATTGCATCTAGAGTGAAAAAAAAAGGTCCCTGGTGAGAAACAAGAAGTCTCAAACCAGCTGTTGGTTGTTCATATTCATCTGACTAATTCTTAATATTCAATGTAAAATGACACAAATCTTTGACTTCTGAGTTTATCTGATGGTGTTGCCCAAAGCCAAGAAATGAAATGCTTTGAATGAATGAAAGGGTTTAAAGACTGAGATCATCCCCTCTATATCAGCTGTGCTCTGCCCCTTTGCCATCTTTGAAAAATGCTCGGAAATGGGGGAGAGGTCACGGGGGTAGTTTGTGCTACTAGCACAGACAAGAAAAGGGGAGTGGTTTGTTGGTATTAGTCTGCCTCTGATCAGTGATCAGTGGAGGAGATAAATGCATGGCATGTCTGTGGACAAAAGATGTAGAGATGCTAACATTAAGGACTGCATTACTACTGCAGACTACTGCCAACTACTGCTGGCAGAGCTCAGTGACATCTTTTCTTGAATGAAGCATGCACTAAGATTGTTAGTAAATGTTTGAAATCATCACAAAAAGCCAATCAGCAAGTGTATGAAATGATGATGCTCAAATGCCTGGACAGGTTCATTTCACACAACACATACACACACACACACACACACACACACACACACACACACACACTAGTTCAGACATTACTGCAAATGAGTGAACACAGAAATAGCATCAGAATGCACAATAGAATACGTTAGCTATGAAGGAGACCTTCCTTCTCACACTCCATCTCCATTTTGTTACAAGGAGAAAAGATAATATCTGGATTTTATGTCCAATGCTAGTGCACCCGCATTCATTAAACTATTAGAAGGGAGAGGAAATTGAAGAAGCAATCTTTCTTGGGCTATCTAACCCGGCACCAGGCTGCCAGTTGGGAATAAAGACTGTGCAATTTAATACCCTTTCCCCAATACCTTTCATGTTTGGTTGTGGTGAAAGTTGTGCCTGAGCAAAATAGAACCACCTCAGCTTTTCCATTTCTGAGATGATATTATCAGTGAACACACAAAACACTGACCCTCGGTGTGTGAGTTGTCCCTTAAACTGTTAGATTACTGTACGATTATCAACAAAGGACTGATTCAATTGTTCCCTGCAGTAGCCTACACTGCCTCTCTTAGTGGAATACATGGAATAATCAATGACTTTGTTTCCAGCAAAGGTGGAACACATGTGTATATGAGAGGTCATCTAGGCCATAATTCTCAGTTATACTCTCACATGCACGATCAAACCCTCTCTCACACACTATCAAACTCTCACACACTATTAAACTTCTCTCACACGCTGTCAAATTCTCTCTCATACACTATCAAACTAGGCAGCCTGTCCAGACACCCTGGACAGGTCGCCTGCCGCCCAATAACTGCTGGGATAGGCTCCAGCATCCCCATGACCCTGAGAGCAGGATAAGCAGTTCGGATAATGGATGGCACTATCAAACTATCACACACTATCAAACCATCTTTCACACACTACCAAACTGTAAGAGAGTTTGGTAGCTCGTGTGAGAGTTTAATAGTGCGTGTGAGAGGTTTGATAGCACATGACAGAAGGTTGGATAGTGCATGTTAGAGAGTTTGATAGTGAATATAAGATGTTTGATAGTGCGAGAGCACATTTGATAGGGTGTGTGAGAGGTTTGATAGTGCGTGAGAGAGCTTGATAGTGTGAGGGGTTTGTTAGTGTGTGTGAGAGAGTTTGATAGTACGTGTGAGGGGTTTCATAGCACATGACAGAAAGTTGAATAGTGCATGTTACAGAGTTTGATAGTGTGTGAGAGCATCTAATAGTGCGTGAGAGATTGATAGTGTATCAGTGTGATAGTGCCTGACAGAGGTTTTGACAGTGTTTGAGAGAAGTTTGATAGTGCAAGTGAGAGAATTTGATAGTGTGAGAGTTTAGCTAAAATTATGGCCTGAATTACCTCTAAAACATGCACACACGCACACACACACATGCACCCATGCACAGATAGATAGATAGATAGATAGATAGATAGATAGATAGATAGATAGATAGATAGATAGATAGATAGATAGATAGATAGATAGATAGATAGATACACTACCGTTCAAAAGTTTGGGATCACCCAAACAATTTCGTGTTTTCCATGAAAAGTCACACTTATTCACCACCATATGTTGTGAAATGAATAGAAAATAGAGTCAAGACATTGACAAGGTTAGAAATAATGATTTGTATTTGAAATAAGATTTTTTTTACATCAAACTTTGCTTTCGTCAAAGAATCCTCCATTTGCAGCAATTACAGCATTGCAGACCTTTGGCATTCTAGCTGTTAATTTGTTGAGGTAATCTGGAGAAATTGCTCCCCACGCTTCCAGAAGCAGCTCCCACAAGTTGGATTGGTTGGATGGGCACTTCTTTGAGCAGATTGAGTTTCTGGAGCATCACATTTGTGGGGTCAATTAAACGCTCAAAATGGCCAGAAAAAGAGAACTTTCATCTGAAACTCGACAGTCTATTCTTGTTCTTAGAAATGAAGGCTATTCCATGCGAGAAATTGCTAAGAAATTGAAGATTTCCTACACCGGTGTGTACTACTCCCTTCAGAGGACAGCACAAACAGGCTCTAACAGGTACTATTTAGTGAAGATGCCAGTTGGGGACCTGTGAGGCGTCTGTTTCTCAAACTAGAGACTCTAATGTACTTATCTTCTTGCTCAGTTGTGCAACGCGGCCTCCCACTTCTTTTTCTACTCTGGTTAGAGCCTGTTTGTGCTGTCCTCTGAAGGGAGTAGTACACACCGGTGTAGGAAATCTTCAATTTCTTAGCAATTTCTCGCATGGAATAGCCTTCATTTCTAAGAACAAGAATAGACTGTCGAGTTTCAGATGAAAGTTCTCTTTTTCTGGCCATTTTGAGCGTTTAATTGACCCCACAAATGTGATGCTCCAGAAACTCAATCTGCTCAAAGAAGTGCCCATCCAACCAATCCAACTTGTGGGAGCTGCTTCTGGAAGCGTGGGGTGCAATTTCTCCAGATTACCTCAACAAATTAACAGCTAGAATGCCAAAGGTCTGCAATGCTGTAATTGCTGCAAATGGAGGATTCTTTGACGAAAGCAAAGTTTGATGTAAAAAAAATCTTATTTCAAATACAAATCATTATTTCTAACCTTGTCAATGTCTTGACTCTATTTTCTATTCATTTCACAACATATGGTGGTGAATAAGTGTGACTTTTCATGGAAAACACAAAATTGTTTGGGTGATCCCAAACTTTTGAACGGTAGTGTAGATAGATAGATAGATAGATAGATAGATAGATAGATAGATAGATAGATAGATAGATAGATAGATAGATAGATAGATAGATAGATAGATAGATAGATAGATAGATAGATAGATAGATAGATAGATAGATAGATAGATAGATAGATAGATAGATAGATAGATAGATAGATAGATAGATAGATAGATAGATAGATACAGATAGACAGACAAACACACCGATAGATAGATAGATACACTGCTCAAAAAAATAAAGGGAACACCTAAAAACACAATATAGACCTCGATGAATGAAATATTTCAGCTGAAAATCTTTATTTATTAGACAGAGGAATGTGTTTAGAGCAAAATAACCTAAGAATGATCAATGGAAATGAAAATCATTAGCCCATTAAGGTCTGGATTCAGAATCATACTCAAAATCAAAGTGGAAAATGAGAACATAGGCTGATCCAACTTCTGTGGAAATTCTTCAAGACGATTCAAAATGAGGCTCAGTAGTGTGTGTGGCCTCCACGTGCCTGTATGCACTCCCTACAACGTCTGGGCATGCTCCTGATGAGACGACGGATGGTCTCCTGAGGGATCTCCTCCCAGACCTGGATCAGGGCATCGGTCAACTCCTGGACAGTCTGTGGTGCGACATTGCGTTGGCGGATGGTACGAGACATGATGTCCCAGAGGTGCTCGATTGGATTCAGGTCTGGGGAACGTGCAGGCCAGTCCATAGCATCAATGCCCTCGACATACAGGAACTGCTGACACACTCTGGCCACATGAGGACGAGCATTGTCATGCATGAGCAGGAACCCAGGGCTCACTGCACCAGCATATGGTCTGACAATGGGTCTGAGGATCTCATCCCGGTACCTAATGGCAGTCATGGTACCTCTGGCTAGCACGTAGAGGTCTGTGCGGCCCTCCAAGGATATGCCTCCCCAGACCATCACTGACCCACCGCCAAACCGGTCATGCTGGAGGATGTTGCAGGCAGCAGAACGTTCTCCACAGCGTCTCTAGACTCTCTCACGTCTGTCACATGTGTTCAGTGTGAACCTGCTCTCATCTGTGAAGAGCACAGGGCGCCAATGGCGAATCTGCCAACCAAGATGTTCTCTGGCAAAGGTCAATCGGGCTGCACGGTGTTGGGCTGTGAGCACAGGCCCCAATTGTGGACGTCAGGCCCTCATACCATCCTCATGCATTCTGTTTCTCACTGTTTGAGCAGAAACCTGCACATTAGTGGCCTGTTGAAGGTCGTTTTGTAGGGCTCCGGCAGTGCTTCTCCTGTTCCTCCTTGCACAAAGGACCAGATAGCGGTCCTGCTGCGGGGTTGTTTTCCTCCTGCGGCCCCCTCCACGTCTCCTGGTGTACTGGCCTGTCTCCTGGTACCTCCTCCATGCTCTGGACACTGTGCTGGGAGACACATCAAATCTTCTTGCCACAGCACGCATTGATGTGCCATCCTGGATGAGCTGCACTACCTGAGCAACTTCTGTAGGTTGCAGATACCGCCTCATGCCACCTCTAGTGGTGAGGGCACTAGCAAAATGAAAAACTAACCAAAGATCGGCCAGAAAAGATGAGGACAGGCAAATGGTCTGTGGCCACCACCTGCAAATCCATTCCTTTTATAGGGGTTGTCTTGCAAATTGTCTAATTTCCACCAGGTGGAAATTAGACAATTTACCAACAGGTGAAATTGATTCACAAATCAGTGTTGCTTCCTAACTGGACAGGTTGATATCTCTAAAGTGTGACTGACTTGGAGTTACATTGCATTGCTTATGTGTTCCCTTTATTTTTTTGAGCAGTGTAGATGAATATGGAGTGTGCATAGCTGGTTATAAGATAAGCAATCTTAGATTTGCAGATGACACGTTACTAGCAGCTAATGGACAGCAAGATCCAAACGAAATGTTGAGTTGAGTAAATGAGGCAGGGATAAACAGGTTGATCAGTTTGAATGTGAAAAAGTGCATGAAAGTGGGTGAATCAGGTATTGCAATCTCAGTAGATGGACAAGATATAGAACACCTATTCAATTCAATTCAATTTTATTTGTATCGCCCAATATCACAAATTACAAATTTGCCTCATTGCGCTTAACAGCAACACAACATCCTGCCCTCATTGAACACCTAGAGAGCTTCATATACTTGGGTTCAGTTAAGAAAAATGACGGTGATTGTACAGATGACATAAAAATCAGAATTACCCTAGCAAAGAAAAGAATGATGGAGATGGTACCAATATGGACAGATAGGTGAATAAGAAAAGAAGTGCAAGTCAGTCTACTTAAAGCACTCGTTTGGCTAGTGTTGTCATATGGAGCTGAAAGTTGGTCATTGAAGAAAGCGATGGTAAACAGGATTGAGGCTGCAGAGATGTGGCTTTATCGTAGGAGGCTTCG
Organism: Lampris incognitus; assembly: GCF_029633865.1. Lineage (NCBI taxonomy): Eukaryota > Metazoa > Chordata > Actinopteri > Lampriformes > Lampridae > Lampris > Lampris incognitus. Next base: position 22,309,399 of record NC_079222.1, read on the forward strand.
AATAAGTTGGACAGAGAAACGAACAAATGCAAGCGTCCTTAATGAATTAGGAACAAAAAGAGTGGCACATATAATGAAAAGAAAGCTATCATTCTTTGGGCATACCTGTCGTCCAGGTGAAAGTAAATTAATTACACAAGCAATTTTGGGAACTACACCAGCAAAGCGCAAGAGAGGCTGATCAAAAAGGCAGTATCATGATGACATCAAAGAATGGCTTGGTCTGAAACTATCAGAGGCAAAAAGATCAGCTCAGGACAGAGAGAACTGGATGAGACTTGTTTGGCAAGCATGTCATCCTGATGGTGCAGGCAACCCTCGCTAACGAGGAAGCCTTGATGAAGAAAAAGTGTATATATATACACTACCGTTCAAAAGTTTGGGATCACATTGAAATGTCCATATTTTTGAAGGAAAAGCACTGTACTGTTCAATGAAGATAACTTTAAACTAGTCTTAACTTTAAAGAAATACACTCTATACATTGCTAATGTGGTAAATGACTATTCCAGCTGCAAATGTCTGGTTTTTGGTGCAATATCTACATAGGTGTATAGAGGCCCATTTCAAGCAACTATCACTCCAGTGTTCTAATGGTACAATGTGTTTGCTCATTGGCTCAGAAGGCTAATTGATGATTAGAAAACCCTTGTGCAATCATGTTCACACATCTGAAAACAGTTTAGCTCGTTACAGAAGCTACAAAACTGACCTTCCTTTGAGCAGATTGAGTTTCTGGAGCATCACATTTGTGGGGTCAATTAAACGCTCAAAATGGCCAGAAAAAGAGAACTTTCATCTGAAACTCGACAGTCTATTCTTGTTCTTAGAAATGAAGGCTATTCCATGCGAGAAATTGCTAAGAAATTGAAGATTTCCTATACCGGTGTGTACTACTCCCTTCAGAGGACAGCACAAACAGGCTCTAACCAGAGTAGAAAAAGAAGTGGGAGGCCGCGTTGCACAACTGAGCAAGAAGATAAGTACATTAGAGTCTCTAGTTTGAGAAACAGACGCCTCAAAGGTCTCCAACTGGCATCTTCATTAAATAGTACCCGCAAAACACCAGTGTCAACATCTACAGTGAAGAGGCGGCTGCGGGATTCTGGGCTTCAGGGCAGAGTGGCAAAGAAAAAGCCATATCTGAGACTGACCAATAAAAGAAAAAGATTAAGATGGGCAAAAGAACACAGACATTGGACAGAGGAAGACTGGAAAAAAGTGTTGTGGACGGATGAATCCAAGTTTGAGGTGTTTGGATCACAAAGAAGAACGTTTGTGAGACGCAGAACAAATGAAAAGATGCTGGAAGAATGCCTGACGCCATCTGTTAAGCATGGTGGAGGTAATGTGATGGTCTGGGGTTGCTTTGGTGCTGGTAAGGTGGGAGATTTGTACAGGGTAAAAGGGATTCTGAATAAGGAAGGCTATCACTCCATTTTGCAACGCCATGCCATACCCAGTGGACAGCGCTTGATTGGAGCCAATTTCATCCTACAACAGGACAATGACCCTAAACACACCTCCAAATTGTGCAAGAACTATTTAGAGCAGAAGCAGGCAGCTGGTATTCTATCGGTAATGGAGTGGCCAGCGCAGTCACCAGATCTGAACCCCATTGAGCTGTTGTGGGAGCAGCTTGACCGTATGGTACGCAAGAAGTGCCCATCCAACCAATCCAACTTGTGGGAGCTGCTTCTGGAAGCGTGGGGTGCAATTTCTCCAGATTACCTCAACAAATTAACAGCTAGAATGCCAAAGGTCTGCAATGCTGTAATTGCTGCAAATGGAGGATTCTTTAACGAAAGCAAAGTTTGATGTAAAAAAAATCTTATTTCAAATAAAAATCATTATTTCTAACCTTGTCAATGTCTTGACTCTATTTTCTATTCATTTCACAACATATGGTGGTGAATAAGTGTGACTTTTCATGGAAAACACCCCAAACTTTTGAACGGTAGTGTATATATATATATATATATATATATATATATATATATATATATATATATATATATACACTACCGTTCAAAAGTTTGGGATCACCCAAACAATTTCGTGTTTTCCATGAAAAGTCACACTTATTCACCACCATATGTTGTGAAATGAATAGAAAATAGAGTCAAGACATTGACAAGGTTAGAAATAATGATTTTTATTTGAAATAAGATTTTTTTTACATCAAACTTTGCTTTCGTTAAAGAATCCTCCATTTGCAGCAATTACAGCATTGCAGACCTTTGGCATTCTAGCTGTTAATTTGTTGAGGTAATCTGGAGAAATTGCACCCCACGCTTCCAGAAGCAGCTCCCACAAGTTGGATTGGTTGGATGGGCACTTCTTTTAGCAGATTGAGTTTCTGGAGCATCACATTTGTGGGGTCAATTAAACGCTCAAAATGGCCAGAAAAAGAGAACTTTCATCTGAAACTCGACAGTCTATTCTTGTTCTTAGAAATGAAGGCTATTCCATGCGAGAAATTGCTAAGAAATTGAAGATTTCCTACACCGGTGTGTACTACTCCCTTCAGAGGACAGCACAAACAGGCTCTAACAGGTACTATTTAATGAAGATGCCAGTTGGGGACCTGTGAGGCGTCTGTTTCTCAAACTAGAGACTCTAATGTACTTATCTTCTTGCTCAGTTGTGCAACGCGGCCTCCCACTTCTTTTTCTACTCTGGTTAGAGCCTGTTTGTGCTGTCCTCTGAAGAGAATAGTACACACCGGTGTAGGAAATCTTCAATTTCTTAGCAATTTCTCGCATGGAATAGCCTTCATTTCTAAGAACAAGAATAGACTGTCGAGTTTCAGATGAAAGTTCTCTTTTTCTGGCCATTTTGAGCGTTTAATTGACCCCACAAATGTGATGCTCCAGAAACTCAATCTGCTCAAAGAAGTGCCCATCCAACCAATCCAACTTGTGGGAGCTGCTTCTGGAAGCTTGGGGTGCAATTTCTCCAGATTACCTCAACAAATTAACAGCTAGAATGCCAAAGGTCTGCAATGCTGTAATTGCTGCAAATGGAGGATTCTTTGACGAAAGCAAAGTTTGATGTAAAAAAAATCTTATTTCAAATACAAATCATTATTTCTAACCTTGTCAATGTCTTGACTCTATTTTCTATTCATTTCACAACATATGGTGGTGAATAAGTGTGACTTTTCATGGAAAACACAAAATTGTTTGGGTGATCCCAAACTTTTGAACGGTAGTGTATATATATATATATATATATATATATATATATATATATATATATATATATATATATATATATATATATATATATATATAACTTTGTTTAAAGAAACACTCAACGCTAGGGACAGTGCTCAACAAATAAGGAGCAAAATAATCCATAATGTTATATTATGTGTGTGTGTGTGTGTGTGTGTGTGTGTGTGTGTGTGTGTGTGTGTGTGTGTGTGTGTGTGTGTGTGTGTGTGTGTGTGTGTGTGTGTGTGTGTGCGTGCGTGCGTGCGTGTGTGTATGTGCGTGTGTGTGTGTGTGTGTGTTTGACAGGATGCTGTAATGAAGCCTTCGATGTAGAAAAAAAAAATATATATACACTTAGGTTGGTTAAAATGTTATCAATCCTCCTTGCCAGGCTTTTGTAGTATGGAGCAGTTGTCTAGAAGGGGAAAGCCACTAGGTGATTCTACATACCCAGTACTCCAAGTACTAACTCTTGTTCTTGAGAAGTTCATGCCTGACAAGTTAAACTTGGAAGTAAAAACTCACAAGCTCACAGCATGTAGAAAATTAACTTTACAGTGTGAGAGGGTGTTGTCAGTATTACACAATACCCCGAGATAGTGGGGCTTCCTATAGCTCTGAAAAAGATGGATCAAATTTTTTGAATTGGCTGTAGCCTACTTTTCCAAAAAGGGCAAATATTTTAACTCTACACTGTGGAGTACTCCACAAATTTTCTAAGATGTGAATATGAAAAGGACCATACCATTGTTTTTGCTCATACACAATCATGTATACTCATTACAACCAACTCATCAAAGCATACCAGTGTTTCAGATTTTTTTCTTTTTTTTTTTTAATGTGTTTTTCTCACTTTCCAAGCAGCAATGGCTTCCATTCATTCGGAAAAATTAACTTGACCTGAAACTTGCTTGCCCATTACAGTAAACTTTCAGTCGCTATTATTTTTTGTCAGGTTTACGTTATTGTGGGAAAGTTCAGTTCAGAGTCCCTGGAAATCTTCTCAAATCAACATGTGCTTTCATCATTTTGTTAACCTCACTCTACTTATGTGTCTGGTTGGGGATGTTGTGTTAACTGGAGTACTGTGGTGGCTTACTTAAAGTGCAAAAGAGGAAGCTTTAATGGACACGTCATTCATATCGTAATTCAGAGCATAAAATAGTAGAGGCAGTTAAAAATGTTGGTGGTTTTAATTGTCAATAATAGTCATGTAAATAATGTTTTACTTTTAATGTATGGCAAAGTGGCCAGTGTGGCTGTAAGTCTCCTGGCCTGAATTGTTGTCCCAGTCCAGCTTTTTACAACAAATTAAATATTCAGATTCTACATAGTAATATGAATGCAGTTGACTGCAAGAGGCAGTGATCAGATGTTTCTTAACTGTACCTAATATCAATAAAAATAAGTTTTCTGGTACCAATAGGGCACAAAAAATAATGCAACGTGAAAAAGGACTGCAAGAGGTGATAACTAAAATATGAAAGCAAAAAAAAAATGCTTTGCTCTTTTTCCCAGTGAGATAAATTTAAAAAAAAATTATCTGCTTCTCCATTTGCCGTAAGTTTTTTAAAAAACCCTGTCCACCCCCACCCTCACAACACACACACATTCAGCGTAACCGCACAGAATATGATAAATCACAGATTAACACTGATATCAATCAGCCCGTCTATGCATGGTACCATGTAATCTTCAATAAAAACCTCACATTTGAGCCACGATACTATCTTAACACAGTGCTAATTCAGTCCATGTTGGACTAGGTCATACAGAATCTGGAGCAATACAACAATTTTTCAAGGTCTCAGTATCTTCATTATAAATCATCTGGACCTTCATCCTCCTCAGGCTGTAGATCTAGTTCTGGTTTTACAATGGCATCAATGTTCTAGGATCATCTCTGAAGTCACCATGGATGAGATGACACAAAACTGATAATATTTACAGACATCAGTACACTATATACCTACAGTAAAGAGGAGAGATTCTGAATTGTGCATTTTCATGTGAGGAAGAGGCTGTGCCTTTCTATCTTGCTGCCTCTAAGACCATAACCAAGGAAACGTTCAGAAAGTGGAGAGTTTCTTCCGGCTACTGTCGGCAGTGACGGTGTGTTAACATGTGCTTGGTCGTGTATGCATGTATGCAAATACACATTTGTTTATGTTGGGGATTTTCATGGCACACATTTGTGCATATGTTTCTGCTTATGATGTTGTGTCTTTGTTTTCGTGTGTGTGTATGTGTGTGTGTGTGTGTGTCTTTATACTCATCTGTTGTGGTACAAAATTAAGTGCTGCCTTAATCCCATGGTATATGTTCATATGTTGTGTATTAACTTCCCAACCTACCCCAGTGTTGCAGTTTGCTTTGTTTATCAGAAAAGCCCTCGATGAAACATAAATAAATATATTGTAAAGCTGTTCCTTATCTTAACAACAATAACAACAAAAAATCAAGCCATATTTATCTAGACCCCTCTTCAATCAGTATAATTTGGGGTACAATTTTGACATGTATTTATATCCTGCAGCCTCTCAAAAATCTAAATCGTGCAGGCCTCATGTAATTAGCACATGGGCTATGGTATGCACTGTATTACTTTATTTGCAGTCTTAATATTTTTGATTAGGTAATTACTCTACTTGTTACTCTGCTCTACTTATTGTTGTGCTTATAACATTTTATATTCACAATACTGTTTTCACAGGAGTAGTTGCAGTCATCTATCTTGTGACAACAGAGCAAACCTCTCCCACGAACTGCCAAAATACAGACAGCACGTTAAGTGTCCCACCAGGGACAAAAAAAAAAACACTGGATCATTGCTACACAATATTAAATGATGCCTATCGCTCTGTCCCCGCGTGCAGCTTTGGGGCTCTCTGATCACTGTCTGGTTTATGTTCTCCCAGCCTACGGGCAGAAACCAAAATCTTCAAAGCCTTTGGTTAAAACTGTGAGGGGATGGACCAATGAGTCAAAACTGGAGCTTCAGGCCTGCTTTTACTGCACTGATTGGAGTGTTTTTGGGGCTGCATCTCCAGACCTTGACAAACTTACTGACACTGTGACATATTATGTCAGCTTTTGTGAGGACATGTGTTTGCCCACCAAAATGTTCTGCACCTTCAATAACAATAAGCCCTGGTTCACAGCAAAACTCAGGCAGCTTCCATCAGTTCCAGGTTCTCGGCCGTTGTCCCTGAATGCTTTGTTCCAGTAGCCCATTTCTCATCAGATTGCCCTGGTTCCCCAACACCTGACGTGGAGTTTGTTAACCCAGGCAACATCCAAGCCAGTATGACTGCACACTGAGCAATAATCCTGCAAGACTATAATACCCACTGAACTCTACAAATCATATATATTTATTTTAGTCTAAAATATAAATTTGCAATATATTTCACCCACTACTCTATATATGAACAGGCTGTTTACTGTACATTAAAAACCACCTACTATATGTATAGAAAGTATTTATTTTAACAATTTAATATTTATCACAGCACTCCTTCCACTCTTCACTTTATACCATTTGTTTCCTGTTTATGGTTTCCAGAAAGGGTTTCACCTTTATATATTCCTGAAGATTGCTGTGTTGTTATTCTGTGTAAGTACATTGAGAGCCACTAAACCGGAGTCAGATTCCTTGGATGTCCAAAAATACTTGGCCAAGACGATTCTGATTCTGATTGGACAATTTCAGAATTATAGGTAACCATATAGTAATCTGTATGTAAAAAAGATAACACCCAGTCAATTATCATAATGTCCTTTATTGTGGATTTCGAAGACCTTGAAAGCATTTAAAATAAAAGCATTTCACTGAGCATTTATTCCATCAATTTCTGTGGCTTTTTTTTTTTTTTTGTGCTGCATCGCTGGACATACATGGGGATAGAATATCTGTTAGAAACCACTTTGTGTAACACAGACATCACTTTTCCATCATTACGCCTGTCAGTCAACCACACATGTTGAAATCCATCAATGTAATAACAAGCACAGCCACAAATGAAGCGTTTCCATTTAGAAATGAGATATCCACCTGGAAAAAAATGCATCTTCTTTTACAGTATGATTGTTGGTATGAAGTAACCAATTTCAAGTATATTTTGGAAAAAGAGATCATCTACATTTTAAATAAGAAATCTCAGATCTAAAAATAGAGACTGGGGTAAGGACTGGGTTTGATATTGTCTGAAATTTGGTTAATATGATTAACTGATAATTTGAAATAGAAGATTCCGATAAGATAATTGAGATATTGGGATTTAGGTAATGCCTTTGTTGTATCTTTTTCGAAAGGGCTTATACACGGTGCAGTATTATTGTTTGATTATTATAAGTATTTTCAATCAGAATCAAAGTCATGTTTATTGGCCACATGGGTTTGCGCAGGGATGGAATTTGGCTCCGGGTTTTTTTGGCTCGCTCAGTGTGTTTGGTGTGGAGTGGCAGCACTGCAGCACAACAATCTTCAGATATGTGCACAAGAATTGACTATACTATACAGGCAAAATCACAGGACTAAGTAAATAAAATTCAATCACAGGAGCTGCGTGGGTTTCCTCCCACAGTCCAAAGACATCCAGGTCAGGTGAATGGTCCACGCTAAATTGCCCCTAGATGTGTGTGTGTGTGTGTGTGTGTGTGTGTGTGTGTGTGTGTGTGTGTGTGTGTGTGTGTGTGTGTGTGTGTGTGTTTGTTGGCCCTGCGATGGCCTGGCAGCCTGTCCAGGGGTATCTCTCTGCCTGTTACCCGATTAGTGCTGGGATAGGCTCCAGTATCCCCGCAACCCTGAGAGCAGGAAAGCGGTTTGGATGATGGATGGATGGAAGTATTTTCAAGCCTGGATGTTCTAACCTTATTATAACTGTGTGAGAAATTGACTGGTAACTAAACTGAAATGATGCGGTGGCCGTTGGCTTGTGAGCAGTGAGTTGGCAGCCCGAAAGTCTGAATAGCCAAAGGAGAGCTGAAACAGTACTGCAGCATAAGCGAGATATTACAGTGTTACTGACAGGACATACTACTATTATTCTTACACACATGCATATATGGTCTGCTTTAATATTTAAAGAGCATGGAATAGCTTATTTTGAATAAAACAATACATGCATCTTATCCACTCCAACTAAAATTACAAGGATTAGTCCATGGGCCAGAGCCCAAAATGTCCTATTTCGGTACACTCAAGGTGGCAAAACTTACTTATAATTTTTGAAAGGATCCATGTCTGTAGATGATATTTTGGTATGATAACCATTCCTGAGTGGCAGCTGTATCACAGTTATCAGCTCATGAAGTTAACCACCCCCTAAAGTAAATTGCATTTTAGACGCTGGTGCATATCCAGGGTTTAGCCTCATGGTCAGGACATTTTTCAATGTTCTATAATATTGTCTTTGGTATCATTTTAAAGGGGACCTTCTTAGCTTTCATTCAAGCCCTGTTGTGGATATTTCTCACAAATATAGAGGTCACTTGAGCTCTTCAACCCGTCAATAACACACATCTTTCTGCAATGTTCGCCTATACTTTCTTTTAGCCCTGTGGCATCTAGGAATATCAGGGACACAAAACACAAAAACTGGAATGCTCACAGGACTGTAAAGATTCAGGAAATGTATAATATACCCATACTATTTCATTGTGTGAGGTGATTGTGAACCTTAAATTAGAAGGGCATTATTACTAAGAAAGTAACTAGACCAAAGCCAGTTAGTCCATGGGTCAGACCAGATATCGATATCACCCAAGGTGACACAACTTCACTGGCGCCATTTTATTTGGTACACTAACAGAAGTAAAATAATACATGATAACCTTTCCAAATGAGCAGCTATTTCATTTTTCTTTCAGGAAACCTGTTTCTGTGCCTCTCACGATTGTGTATTTGCCCAGATTTTTACAAATATAGCATTTCAACACCCCTTGTACTGATTAGCCTAGCTTAAACTCTGGGACAGTTCTTAGTTGGCCAACAACCAAGGATAACCAGTACTGTGTACTTCCATTCATTTTGCTAAGCTAGGCTAACGTGCAGCCAGATAGCTTTCTACTAAACACATATAGAGGAAACTGGTATCTATCTTCTTGTCTCACTCTGGAGAAGATTGTAAGCTAATTTCCCATAATGTTAGCATGTTCTTTTAATGTATATGTTAATATGATTAGGTAAAGTGGCTACGAGGAACTTTCATCTTGTGTTGATTTTAGCGGCCTCATGTGGACAAAATACATGCATAGCAACTAGGTAATGTATCTATTTGTGGCTATGTAAGATAGATAATGGTAATATGACGCTGGTGAAGCAAAGTAAACTTTGTTTTAGTAGTGTTCATACACCTAAGTTACATGTATTTGTTTGTATGTGGCAGGTGAAAACTGACTGAATATGGTCACTGGTGAACAAGCAAGTTTTTACCCAATACCAAAGCGCCCACGGGTGGAGTGCATTATCCACTGTTCTGATGATACAGATAAGCTGGTTTCACTACAAAGTGTCGACTCATGGAGAACTCTGCTCAGGGCAGCTCAGATACGAAATCATGCACCAGTTTTGAAACTGGCAAAAGACATTCCTGAGGGACAGATTCCAGCAATCTACTACCACAGAAAGTGTCGCAGTATCTTCACTATGAAGCAAATTCTTGATGGCCTCCTTGCAAAAGAAAAGAAAAGTTGTGTCTCTGCTGAAGAGAAACAATCTAAGAGAGTAGCTCGACATGCTCCAAGTACATCTAGGACTTATGATGCAGAGTGCATGTTTTGCCAGAAAAACAGCAAATATTCCAAGAGACAGAATACGAGAGAAGTACTGGTGCAGTGTCGAGAACTGCGAGCTGATGCAAAGATCAGGAGTGCAGCCACAAAGAAAAGGGACAGCAGAATCCTTGCCATTGTGAGTAGAGACCTTGTAGCAGCTGAAGGGCACTACCACAGGTCATGCTATAGACTTTACACCAAAGAAGAGGTTTCCAAAGGAGAGGTTGCCAGCAATGAAGATGATGATGCTGCAGCCCAGTATGAAGCTGCTGTGAATAAGGCATACAATGAGCTGTTCCTCTTCATCAGGATGGAGCTTTTTGGCAATCCTCAAGTGATGACAATGACTGATCTCTCTTCTAGACTGGTAGCTTCAGTGAACTCCCAAGGCATTGCCCAAGTCAAGGAATCAACCAAGAAGCACATAAGGCGAAACCTGGAGAGTGAGTTTGCTGGAGCCTTGCAGATATTCCCTGATGAGAAAGGAAAATTCCTCCTCTATCCCGATAACTTGTCCATGAGGGAACTTGCCAAAGAAAATCAGTCTCTCAAAAGGGAGCTGCAGACCCTGAAAAGTGTCAGTGCACAAGATGTTATAGCCAAAGCAGCCATCAAATTGAGAGCAGACATTAAAAGTCAAGATGTTCCTCAAACCTGGCCGCCTGAAGTCAAACCAGAAGCAGAATGTCCTACCATTCCAGAGTCGCTCATTATCTTCCTGTATTCTCTACTCACAGGCTCAAATGATCCTGATCATGCATCCCAGAGAGTGCAGTGCCTTCTGCAGTCATTTGGCCATGACATAGTATATGCAGTGACATGTGGAAATACCAAGCCTTCCAAGCACATTGTTCTGCCATTCAGTGTCAAATCGTTGACAGGAAATGTAGAGTTGATAAACATCCTCAACCGACTTGGTCACAGTGTGTCCTATTCACAGATGGAAGAGATCAACACTGCCCTGTGTCTCCAGAAACTCTCATCATCAGGGAGTGGCATTGCCCTTCCAGCTAACATCCATCCTGGCATATTCACAACTTTAGCCTGGGACAATATCGACCGTCTTGAAGAAACTGTCAGTGGTGAGGGAACATCTCACAGAGTCAATGGGATTGCTGTGCAAGCAAAGCCAGTCAACCCACGTCCTGTCCAACCCATGCCCACTGTTCCCAAAACAAAGAAGAGAAGCGTTGATGGACCCCCACCAATGTTACCAACTTACAATGCTGGACAACGGGTAGGGCCACCACAAAGCAAAAAGTCAGATGCCGATACTGCAGCCAATACTAAGCTTGCCAGAGAGAAAAACCTTCTTTGGGTCCTAGCACGCATGTCACAACAAGAAGAACAGTCAGTCAGCAGCTGGACAGGCTTCAACATCCTGACTCGAGGAGAGATGTCGGTCATCCCCGACAATATAGGCTATCTGCCTACCATCAATGCTCCAGTGACACAAATGTCTACTGTCAACGAGGTGCTTAACCAGTCACCGAGCATCATGCAGTGCTTAGGCCTGAGGAAGATTGTCTGTGTCTTTGACCAAGCCCTGTATGCGAAGGCTGTCGAGATCACATGGAAACACCATGACAAGTTCCATGATATCATCGTTAGGCTTGGGGTATTCCACACCATCTGCACACTGCTGGCAATAATAGGAAAGCGTTTCCAAGATGCTGGACTCAAAGACCTCTGCATTGAGTCTGGCATGATTGCAGAAGGCTCAATTGCTGGTGTTATGGATGGCCGCAAGTACAACAGGGCAGTGCGACTACACAAGCTCCTGTATGAGGCTCTCATGCGACTGACCTTGAATGGTTTCCTGTCCTGGTTGGAAGAAACTCACAGGAATGACATGGTTCACCTGAATGAGACACTGAAGACCATTGACAGCCTTGGGAAAGAAGTCGCACAACATGCTTTGAAGGAGGTCCTCGAGAACAGCTCTTGTACATGCATCATGGATCTATTTGAAGTCTACCGTGAGTTCCTTAGAGGTGGAAACGGCAGCCTCTCGAACTTCCGGATGTCCTATTTGGACATGGTTGAAATCTTGTTGGGGCATCCAGAGAGGGAGACTGGATGCTACACTTGGCTAGCATTCGAGCAATGATCCCATGGTGCTTTGCTTATGACAGGATGAATTATGCACGCTACCTCCCCTACTACTACGCCCAGATGTCTGAGCTGCCCATCACACACCCAGACTTGTACACAGAATTCATGGAAGGAGGCTTCTCAGTCCAACTGGGCTCCACCAATCCCTTTGGCCGAATCCCTGTTGACCAAGCTATAGAAGAAACGGTGAACAAAGACACCCAAACAGCTGGAGGGACAAAGGGATTCAGCTTGAAGCCAGGAGCTGTGACCAAATATTATCTCACAGCTGAGTATAGAAGCATGTACCTCAGACAGCTGAGAGACCTGACAGGTCAAGGCAGGTGCAAATGGCCTCTCTAGATCTACAGGTCCAAGGATCACGAGAGATGAAGCAGATGTCCAGTCTCTCATGGACCTTATGGAGAATAACTGGCTCAATCCTATGTCCCCTGATGAGATTGATTTGGTTAGCCTCTCCACTGGCAACATGGCTCCACCTAATGTGACCATAGATCTCTTGAGAGCTCTTGAGAAAGGAGAAGAGGCCTACCAAGCATTCCAGCAAACAAGGTTAGATGCAAACCCACCACCTGTGAAATTCCACGACAAGATGACCAAGCAAAGTCTGAAAACATTCTCCAATGTCAGCACAAAACAAGCTCATGGAAAGAAAGCACAGGATGTGGTTCTGAAGGCAGATAGAAACCTTTTCAGTCACATGATCCTGGTGGCTGAAAGCAGGAAGGTGAATCTGAAGGATGTCCTTGCCTACCCATCGGGCCCACTACCATGGGCACTGGCAAATGCTGATGGGTCCTTACGAAAAACAAACAAGGCTGCACTTGCAAGAGAGCTTGAAAAGAATGTATCTCCTGCAGGAGACATCCCAATCCCATCTACTTCCATCATTGATGGGATGAGCCTGGTCCAAAAAATGAATGGCAACAACAAAACCTTTGCACAGGTGGCAGAGTCAGCCTTGACCCAGGTCCTCCATGAGGGAGCACAGAGTGGGAGGATTGATGTTGTTTTTGATGTCTATCACCAGACTTCGATCAAAGATACTGAACGACTGAACCGGGGTGGAGACATCACTCTCCAGTACAAGAATCTTGCAGGGGGACACCACGTCCAGCAGTGGAGAAAATTTCTGTGCAGTTCCTCCAACAAGACCAGTCTCATCAAGTTTCTGGTGGAAGAGTGGAAACTCCTACGATACAGAGCTATGCTGCATGGCAAGGTGTTGTACATGACCTGTGAGGAAACCTGCTACAAGTTGACAGAAGATGGGTGTGAGGAAGCAGCAGAACTGCACTCCACATATGAAGAAGCTGACACCCGTCTGCTCCTGCATGCATTGCATGCAGCAAATGCGGGCTCAAAGTCAGTTATCATCACAGCTGAGGACACTGATGTCATGGTGCTTTGTCTTGGCTTCCAGAAGGACATCACCTGTCCCATCTACCAGAAGTGTGGGACTCAGAACCGCACACGGTTTGTCGACATCACCAAACTGGCAAGTTCACTTGGAGACAGCATCTGTGACAGCCTAATTGGCTTACATGCCTTCACAGGCTGCGACACTCTCAGTGCATTCGCTGGTCGAGGGAAGCTGAATGCCCTGAAGATAGTGAGAAAGCACACTTCCTGCCAAGAGACTTTTAGTCAACTGGGACAGACATGGAATGTGAGTGATGAGCTGTTCCAGAAAATTGAGCAGTTCACCTGTCGGATGTATGTTGCTAATAGCAGCACTGCTGAGGTGAACAAACTGCGTTACCAGCTCTTCTGCACCAAAAGGGGAGAGGTTGAGTCCAGCCAGCTGCCACCATGTAGAGACTGTCTCTTTATGTATGTTCAACGAGCCAACTATCAGGCAGCAATATGGAAGTGCTGTCTGCAGGCTAACCCTGTGGTGCCAAGCCCTACTGAGTATGGATGGACAGACGATGAAGGCAAGCTGGCCATTTACTGGATGCGCTCCCCACCTGCACCAGATGTGGTCTTGGAAATGCTAACATGCAAGTGTGTGCATTCATGCAAAATGCCAAGCTGCATGTGCCTGTCAAATGGACTTCCATGCACAGACATGTGCAGGTTACAGACCTGCAGTAACCAAAAACAGCAGGATGGTCCAGAACTGGACTTTGAACTTGGGGAGTCAGATGATGAGAGAAACGAGCAGTTTGATGAATGACAGTGTGATGATTCTGATGGTATTACTGTCGTAGTAGTCTATTGATGCACAGGATGTTGATTCTGGACTTGGTTACCCAGAGCTTGATAACAATAATGTAACCATATTCACATATACCCATTACCCTACCCATTACCATTACATATACCCACTAATGATATGGGATTACATGTATCATTGACTAAGTATATGTAAATGTCAATGTTGTTTAAAATATTAAAATAGTTCATTACCTCACTATGGTATTCCTTTTTATCATGTATTTTGATTGTGTATTTAAACAAATGTATAGAGACCAGTTTGTGACCTAACTGGCTTTGGTCTAGTTCTCATTTAAGGCTCACAATCACCTCACACAATGAAATAGTATGGGTATATTATACATTTTCTGAATCTTTACAGTCCTGTGAGTATTCCAGTTTTTGTGTTTTGTGTCCCTGATATTCCTAGATGCCACAGGGCTAAAAGAAAGTATATAGTTTAGGCGAACATTGCAGAAAGATGTGTGTTATTGACGGGTTGAAGAGCTCAAGTGACCTCTATATTTGTGAGAAATATCCACAACAGGGCTTGAATGAAAGCTAAGAAGGTCCCCTTTAAAATGATACCAAAGACAATATTATAGAACATTGAAAAATGTCCTGACCATGAGGCTAAACCAGGATATGCACCAGCGTCTAAAATGCAATTTAGTTTAGCGGGTGGTTAACTTCATGAGCTGATAACTGTGATACAGCTGCCACTCAGGAATGGTTATCATACCAAAATATCATCTACAGACATGGATCCTTTCAAAAATTATAAGTAAGTTTTGCCACCTTGAGTGTACCGAAATATCGTCTGGCCCATGGACTAGATCAATTGGCACACTGAGCTTCAAGGCACAGTGGTAATCATCATTGGCGAACACTCAGGTTGAGTACGACCGTCCTTTGTCGGGGTCATCAATTGTGGGTCCTCAGGTGGCTTTGAGAGATTTTGAGATAATTTATTGATCCCCATGGGAAAATTATGCTCTGCATTTAACCCATCCTACGTGTGTAGCTAGGAGCAGTGGCCAATCCTCCATCCATACACTTTGGTGCACTGTGTGCAGTGGTGAGTTGTGGTGGTGGTTGAGTCTGTTGCCTTTCCTTTCACTTGTGCCGCTTTGTCGCTGTGACATGGCAGAGTTGAAGTTCATGCTATTCAGTTCCATCTTGCACAGCTTTTCTCCATGACCATATGCCCAATGCAGTGTCTTACCAGTTGCTGTGTGTTTTGTGGAACTTCTTGAGACTGGTCTTAATGTTGTCTTTGGAGTGTTTCTTTTGCCCACCAGGGGCACGCTGACCCTCCCTCAACTGTGCGTACAGGAGTTGCTTGGGAAGTTGTGCATATGACATTCGGATCACATGACCTGTCCAATTTGAAGTTGGGGTTTCTTTATTGTGGTGGTGATGCTTTCCATGTCCGCTTCATCCAGAATGCTGGTGTTGATGCATCTGTCCACCCAGCTGATCCTCAGAATCCTCCATAGGGCTCTTTGGTAGTGTAGCTCCAGAGCCCTCAGGAGCCTGCTGTAGGTGGTCCATGATTCGGCTGTTCCTCCCAACCCTCAGGTTGGGAGGAACAGCCCTGTAGACCAAGAGTTTTGTTTCGGCTTTAGATCTTGATCTTCAAAGACTATTTTTCTGAGTCTGGCGTGGGCTCCACTGGCACAACTCAGATGATGGTTTATATCAGAGTCAATGTAGACAATAGATGGCAGATTGGGTGGAGGTTGATGCAGTACCTGGGTCTTCTTGATGTTAAGTGCTTAGCCCAGGACTCTATTCCTGGGCAAAAGCATTTGGGATGCCCTGGAGGTCTGCTGCAGAGTGTACTGTGATGGCGTTGTTGTCCACATATTGGAGCACCAAGATGGTAGTGTTGCTGACTTTGCTCTTGGCCTTGAACTGGTTAGGATTCAAGAGACTACCATATGTTCTGTACATGATTGGGATGCCCTGTGGAAGCTCTTGGCCAATGAGGTGGAGTATGGCAGCAACAAGGACAGAGAACAGGGTGGGCACAATGATGCAGCCCTGCTTGACCCCTGACTCCACTGGGAAGGGCTTAGACACAGAGCCGCTGTTAATGAGCACATTGGCTGACATGCCATTGTGTAGAGGCCTCAGTATCTGGATATACTTATCAGGGCAGCTGTACTTTAATAGTATGCTCCACAGAGCCTGGCAGGCTACCATGTCAAAGGTGTTAGTTAGATCTATGAAGGTCATGCACGGAGGCTGCTTTTGTTCACGGCATGTTTCCTAGAGTTGGTTTACTGTTAAAATCATGTCTACTGTACCTCTGGATGGGCGGAAGCTGCACTGTGATTCTGGAAGTACTTCCTGTGACAGTGGTAGCAGTCAGTTTGCGAGGACATTTACAAGCACTTTGCCGGTTATTGGTGGTGGTGGTGGACTGCACTTATATAGTGCTTTTCTAGTCTACCGACCACTCAAAGTGCTTTACAATGTTATGGACAGGATCAAGATACCCCTGTAGTTTCCACAGTCAGCCTTGTCCCCTTTCTTGAATATGGTCACTGTCAGAGCATCCCTGAGCTCTGAGGGTTGCTGTTCCCTGAGGATTAAGGCATGAATTTGGTACAGGAGCTCTGGTCCACCTTCCTTCAGTTCAGCTGGGATCCCATCCCAGCCTTTTTGTTCTTGAGGCTCCTGCTGGCATTTTAGGAAGTTCCCCCATGTCTTCTATGATGGAACTCTGTTAACAAGTATGAATATAACAAGTGATAATATGAACAAAGCGCACGTGTAATTGCTGTGTTATAACTGCTCCTATGATTGGCTTATCATCATTTAGACAGTCCCCAATGCCTCCTACTTCCACTGATTTCCTGAAATTGCTGGTCAGACCCAAAGACACAATGTGAAAATGTGGTATGTGAAGGGTTTTTTTTCCCTAGTGTGTGTGTGTGTGTGGATGCGTGTGTCTGTGAGTGTGGGTGTGTGTGTGTGTGTGTTGAGGGGGGGGGGGTGATGAATGCATTGTGTATTATTTTGCTCTGTGTTTTTTTTCCTCTTACCTTTAATGATTTTAGCCTAAGACCAATCTTTCTCAAACTCACTTACTAGTTTGATTTATTGCATGCTAGCTTGCTTGAATGTAAACCTAACTTCCTTTTAAAAGTTTTTCTAAATTGTTTTTTTTTCTAAATTGTTGAAATGGAATTGTGAATGCAGCAAATTCTGAAGGCTAGTGATTAATAGTGTAAACCTGTATTGCATTGAAGTTTATTAAAGTCAGTTATCTGTTACCAATGTGGCACCAAAACAATTTAACGCAATGGCAAATCGAAACGGACTGCAAGAACTTAATTGCTAAAATACGAAGGCATAAATCAGTAACTACACAAATACATGTGCTTTAATGATAAAAAAGAGTGATAAAATAAAAATCTGTTGCCTCTCCATGCAGAGTGATTTCTGCCTGCCACCCCCCCACCAAGGACATACGTGTATATTCACCATCATCACCCCTCCACCCACCCCACCACCACACATAAATATACACACATCCAAGCTGCATAAACCGCACAGTATATGATGATTTATAAAAGAGCATTGCTATCAGTTAACACAGTCATATTTAGTATAGCATGTAATGTTTGATAAAAATATCCTATCTGGGCCTTGATATTATGTTGAAACCCAGTGGGTCTATCAATCCTTTTTTGTTAAATTCTTTTAACTATTTTTCCTCTGTTGCGCTCCACTTTCTTCATTCATCCTCATCTTACTATCCTTAGCTTGTCAGACCCGTCTGGCCATAATTAGACTGCACTTGCTGACCTTACTTTTTCAATCTTTTTTTTCTTGTTGCCTCTCTCCCCACTCCTTTTATCCCTCCCGCCATGCTCTCCTCCCTCCTTCTCACTCCGGACAGTGTCCCGAGGGACTTAAGCCGATGAAGGATGGCTCAGGTTGCTATGACTACTCCAGGGGTACTGACTGTACAGACGGCTTCAATGGGGGCTGTGAACAGCTGTGTCTCCAGCAGCTGGTGTCTCTGGCTGATGACCCAGGTTCCAGCAACGTCTTAATGTTCTGTGGGTAAGCAAAAAAAAAAGAAAAAAGGAAAGTAATAAAACAAGGAAACAGCTACTTAAAAATACAGCCAACCCCAAAAGTGAGATTTCACACTGCTGTCACAGAAGTTTAAAAGCAAAACTAAACTTTTCTGCCAAATTCTGCCCAAATTATAATCGTAAATTTGAATATATTTTATTCCAAGTGTTGTTGTGCTAAATTCAGTGTGACCCATTGTACAACAGACTAAGCCAAAATAGCAGCACTGTATATATAAACAAGCACAACAAAGAAGAAGAAAAAAAACGGATTCTGATAAATATAAAGCCACGGCTCTTTTAAAAGGTCTGGGTGGATCAATGAATTGTCTCCGGGGAGACAACAGGACCAGAAATAACTTTTAAGTCAGCAAGTATAGGTTAACTTTCATTTCAGTCAAAGTCTTGAGACATGAAGGTGTGAGGTGATGCACGGAGTTTTGACTAATTAATATCCCTAAAGAGGGAGTTGGTATACTATTTTTGATAAGATGAGTTGGTGTACATTTACTGTATATCGGCTCCTAAAACTGTGCATTTGCATATACATTTTTGTGTGCACAAGTGTCTTCAACTCAATCTACTATTGTTTCCATGTTTTTACAGGTTTATGTAATGAACATACGTGTGTATGCATTTGTATGTGTACTGATATGTCTAGTAAAACAATTGCATAATTAGAGTGTAGAAATTTAATAATTCCATAGATTGAGTCTTTTTTAAAGTTAATTCATTTATTTCAGATAGACAGTTTACCAAACATATCACTGGCTATTTGTTGTTGTTGTTGTTATATTTTAAAAATCAATAATTAAATGAAAATTAAAATCGAAAAAGATGACCTGGGGGGCATCCAGGTGGTGTGGCGGTCTATTCCGTTGCCTACCAACACGGGGATCACCGGTTCGAATCTCCGTGTTACCTCCGGCTTGGTCGGGCATCCCCACAGACACAATTGGCCGTGTCTGTGGGTGGGAAGCCGGATGTGATTATGATTATGATTAAACGTTTATTTGGGAAGGGACAGTGTACATTAATCAACATTTAAAACAAATATAAATGTACCTGAGTTAGCTAATGGGCTAGTTTCCATCAGCAGTCCCTTTGCCTGATGTTGTTAGGTATCACAGAATAATAAAATAGTACCAAAAAAATGTAGATATGTATCTTGGTCGCTGCATTAGCGCCTCGTCTGGTCGGTCGGGGCACCTGTTCAGGGGGCAGGGGGAGCTAGTGAAACTCCTCACTACTACTACTGCTGCTGCTACTACTACTACTACTACTACTACTACTTTCGGCTGCTCCGACTCTCACCTCCTCACTCCTACCCTTCCTCCTCAACCCCTGCCTCTGGACATGCCTTCCCCCTCTCCTTCTCCTTTATGATCCGCATATTTAATTTGGCAAAGATTGTATGCCAGATGCCCTTCCTGATGCAACCCTCCCCATTTATCTGGGCTTGGGACCAGCACTAAGAATGCACTGGCTTGTGCATCCTCAGTAGCGAAACTCCTCACTGTCAGGTGAAAAGAAGTGTCTGGCGACTCCACATGTATCGGAGGAGACATGTGGTAGTCTGCAAGCCCTCCCCAGATCGGCAGAGGGGGTGGAGCAGCGACCGGGACAGCTCGGAAGAGTGGGGTAATTGGCCGGATGCAATTGAGGAGAAAAAAGAATGAAAAAAATGAAATGAAAAAAAAATGGCCTGGGATTAGAATTTATCTCATTATCTTATGATATGAATAGTATTCATGTTACATTATTATCTTATAACTAATTATAGCTGATCATGTGTAAAGTTTTTAAACTCAAAGCTGGAGTCAAGAATGATTTACGGGCCTTGGTCTTGTACAAAAATTATATTATCCTTCAATTTCTTAATAAGGTTGGCTCCAGGGAAACATTACTTAATACATTATTGAGCCTAAACCAAATATGTTTGAGGCTCTAACTATTAACCTGGAAAAGTTGTTAGTTAAAATATTTGAAAGACAAAGAATACTAAATATTGACTATAATCTGTTATGTAATGAGTGCAAGAATTTTAAATAACTGGCAATCTGGTAGCAGTTTGCTAGGTTGCCAGGTACTGTATGCTCCTTCATCCACAGTGGCGATGCATTATAGCTGGCCAAATAGATGGCAAATGGCTATCAGGAGTCCAATTGATTGTTTTATAATCCAATTTTCCCCAGTGTATTTCAGATCGCTCAATCATGCGATTCCATCTAAATTTAGTGTGCAATTTCAAGACACTTTTGTAACCAGCCTCTTTGTTTTTCATTACTTTTGAGTGAACAATAGCCAGACTGCATCTGAGCCATTTTTAGGTGTGCGGTGCTGAATTTACTAAAACCTTGTCATGGCAGTGTGTGTTTGAAATATTCTATGATGCTTAAAAAAGGATATCCAGGTTTAGAGATTGAACAGCTAAACAATGTTTTGGCAATAGCGTCAAAATAATGATGCTGTGGGATGAGACCAGGCTTGTGCTCCAGTGTTTTTCCACTGGGCCTGCTGGATTTCAAGCCCTACTTTTAAGGCCTGTCTACCCAAGTTTGTTCATGTAAAAGTGTACGTATGTATGTAAGTGTGGGTCTGTGCAGGCATGAGCATATCTTGTTACACGTACAGTTGAATTTGTGTAAAGTGCTCTGTACCGTTCTATATTATGCATTATTCTGCCTCAAACATTGGCATCCAGGAGGCCTAACTACACGGGGATTGCCAGTTCGAATCCCCGTGTTACCTCCGGCTTGGTCGGGCGTCCCCACAGACACAATTGACTGTGTCTGTGGGTGGGAAGCCAGATGTGGATATGTGTCCTGGTCGCTGCACTAGCGCCTTCTCTGGTCGGTTGGGTGGCTGTTTAGGGGGGAGGGGGAACTGGGGGGAATAGCGTGATCCTCCCACACGCTATGGCCCCCTGGCGAAACTCCTCACTGTCAGGTGAAAAGAAGGGACTGGTGACTCCACATGCATCGGAGTAGGCATGTG
Organism: Lampris incognitus; assembly: GCF_029633865.1. Lineage (NCBI taxonomy): Eukaryota > Metazoa > Chordata > Actinopteri > Lampriformes > Lampridae > Lampris > Lampris incognitus. The sequence continues at coordinate 22,330,799 of NC_079222.1, forward strand.
GTTGTCTGCAGCCCTCCCTGGATCGGTGGAGGGGGTGGAGCAACGACTGGGATGGCTCGGAAGAGTGGGGTAATGGGCCGGATACAATTGGGGGGGAAGGGGAAAAATAAAAAAAATTAAAAAACATTGGCATCCAACCACATTCAGCCAGCCTATGACACAATCTACATGGTCATGTCTATAGGGCTACTGACCATTCAAGTCAAGTCAAATTTAATTATAGAGCACATGTAGAAACAACCCACATTGACCAAAGTGCTGTACATACCAGAGTAGGTAGCTAAAACACAATTAAATACAAGAAACACCGACATAGACAACAAGGCAAATAGTTTGTAGGCACAAATAAACAGCACATTGACATAGGCACAAGCAAGAAACCAGCCACATCCAGAGGATTCAACTGCTAGATCTGATAGGGAGGGGGAGGCTGTTCCACAGTCCAGGGGCTGCAACCGCAAATGTGCGCTCACCCCTGAGCTAAGGTTTAGATCATGGGACAGCCAGGAGTCCCAAGTCAACCGACGTCAGGGATCTGGAGGTGTCATAGAGGGTTTAAAGGTCTGCAATATTGGAGGGGACCAGCCCATTTAGGGCTTTATAAACACTGTACCTGTGCAATCTTTCACCCTTAGTGCAGATGTGCTTGTATTGTATATTGCTCTGACAGTTTTCCTCTCCTGTCCAGGTGTGTACAGGAGTACAAACTGGCAGCAGATGGGCGTTCCTGCCTCCTACAGTCAGACAACTGTGAAGGACCGAAGTGCCTGAGGCAGGATGTCCACTTTAATTATACCCTATTTGGTGAGATGCTGCATGGATACAACAACAAGAGCCAGCAAGTCAACTTGGGACAGATATTCCAAATGACCTTCCGGTAACTACTGTACAAGTACTCACAACACACACACACACATACACACAGGACTTGAAATAAACCTATTGCATCACCAGCAAATACGGTTACTAGATTTTAAAGTCACTAGCCCCTCAGAATTTCCACTAGCCAAAATGGTGTTCTTGAAACAAACCAGATTACGAGGATCACTGCATCCATTTCCACATATGTATTTGTAAAAATAACATAAGACGTGTCAGTAATTTATGTGAAATATAGTACGTATAACTGTATACAGTATAAACCAGAGAGAGAGAGAGAGAGAGAGAGAGAGAACCAGGTTACTCTGTGTGTGTGTGTGTGTGTGTGTGTGTGTGTGTGTGTGTGTGTGTGTGTGTGTGTGTGTGTGTGTGTGTGTGTGTTTGCACACATAAGAAGACGTTTCAAATCCTAACCAATACTTGAAACGTGAGAGACTGCACAAGAGGACAGATGTCGTAGATAGTTTGGTCTTTCATCAGCCTGAACGCACATCTAGACAGTTGGACCAAAACAGGTTATCACACACTTAACAATTACACTTACCGTCAATTAGACCGCCAATGCTTATTCTATTTTCCTACCCTACACTCAAACATACCTTTTGTGGCTTGTTGGGTAAATAGCATTAGCGCTCAGCTGATAAATTGAGAGCGGTTGCTATGTCTGCCCAGCTCTTTCCTTGTCTGTGCTAGTATGTTACTTCCTGCAGGAGACATGGAGAAGACGTGTGTGCTGTTGTCACGGGTAAGCAATGTTGCTAGTTGCCGGGCAAGCTGCCAAATGGGTGTGTGAGTGTGGGGTAAGAAAATGAAATAAAACCATTAAATGAAAATGGCTCTGAGAGTTGGGAGTCTGATTGATTTTTAGCATAACCGTGAAGTGTGTGATGCCCTGTCTTGGTGTAATGGTCTAGTGTGTGCCTTCTGATAGATTAAAGACAAAAAAATATATATATATATATGTGAAATATGTCCATATGTCCTCTAGTGCGTGTCAGGCATTAACTCAGTGTCAGAGTGGTCACCTGTGCACAGCCGGCAGGACTAGGGACAGCCTTGCACTGAGTCGATTCTACAGCAGACCTCAAGAACATGGGGAGCATGTTGTAATACACTATGTTATACACCACAACACAGTGTTTATGACAAGTGTAGGATTGGAGAATGTTGGCTTTAGCCTGCTAGAGACAGATGTTGATGCAGTGATATTTAAAACTTGATTCATCCCCGCCAAGTTGGCAAGTATTTCGACAACATAATTTTTACCCGCATTTGGTGGGTTGGTGGGTGTTAATTTCAAGCTCTGCATACACTTCTAATCATAAACAGATGCACAGCCATCATCACAGTAAACATGTATACACACACACACACAGACACGTGCACACATTGACAAACAACAATAAACACAATTTCATATATGGGTACACTGAAATATGATCGCTGCTACTAAGTGAGGCTGAAGCTTTGTGGCAGCCAGGCCTACCATATCTGTAGATACATTTCTGTATCTCCAGATTTTCACCAAGCAATAGCACTCTGCTCACACAAGAACCTCAGTTAAGCTAGATGACTTTACGAAGAACTTTCAGCATGAGCCATCCTTTCCATAATTGTAATAGTTTTTAGTAAAGGTGAACTGCAAAAAAACATGACTGTACTATATTTATACTTTTTAATTGCATTGCTAAAATATAGAAATATATACCATCTCAGCTTGGGCACGTGGCATCCTTCTCACACTCAACAATGATGTCATACTTAAGTTCACATTGTCCGTTAAAGGGAAGACAAATACCAGAAGCTCTCAGCTGTGCTGCTCTTATTATAAATGTCCTGCCTTGTTCTATTTATCACAGTTGGTTCATTTATTTTTCATTCTTTACTGTGTCAATAACTGGTAAAAATAACAATTGTATTTCTGAGTGGTTTGTGATTTCTTTGTTAGAAAAATTTCCGAGTATTACACTGTCAAGCTTACTCTTACAGCTATCTCATTAAGAGTATTATTATAACAGAAATATGGGTGTTTTGTATCTCTGTTTGACTCATGTTAGGTTCCGGTTGTTAAACGTTATAGACGTACTGCTAATAGCTGACTGAAATCTGGAACTGGTGTTGGTCCCCACGCACCGCACTGTGGCTGCCCTACTGTTCCTAGTATAAAGGAAGGTTTAAATGCAGAGGATAAAAAATCGCGAGTACTGAGCAATGACAAAGAAATTATAAATACATTTAAATCTTATAAATATAAATCTCAAATTGCAAATTTGTTGGAGCTAGTATGCTGTTTCCAATTATTATGAGCACTTATGTGGGTTTATAATTTGTCCATGATAAGAAAAAAATGTCACAAGGTTTTATGTCACAAGAAGTTCATAGATAGGACCTCATTCAACCAATCCCTCAGGATTACAAACATGCATAAAATACACCAAACATTTTGGATTTTTTTTCTGATTAACAAACAACAACATAAACAACAATAATGTAGAGCAACAGAATCCTTAACAATTAATGCAATTAATTAATAATTAAATTGAAAGACATGTGTTGTACTGCTATGCCATCCATCTCAGCTAAAAAGGGAGAATTGTATGGCTGAATCTTTCCCGGGGCAATCCACATGGGGTTTTTGGTACAGTTAGGAATGCAAGAGAAATACTGTCTCAAATTGAAATGAATGAAATAAAATAAGTAGGTCATCCGGGTAGCGTAGTGGTCTATTCCGTTGCCTACCAACACGGGGATCACCAGTTCGAATCCCAGTGTTACCTCCAGCTTGGTTGGGCGTCTCTACAGACACAATTGGTGACATAAGTATATAAATCCCGAGCGATGGTAACACCAGGAAGAAAGACCATGAGAAACTACAGAAGCTACTAGAGAAAACAGTAGTAACATCAGCAATAAAGCTACTTGGAGTAGCTTTATTGACAGCTGATGATTGCTTATGGCATGAAACAGGCTTGTACTGTCTCATAAAGAATTTACTTGCTCCTTATTTGTTGAGCACTTTCCCTACCATTGACTGTTTCTTTTAACAAAGATAAACACAGAAAGGAATTGTGAACAACACCAGAGGGTCAAAGCATCAGCTGCAGGTTGACATAGCAGTCGCCCAAGACTCCTAAGAGCAGACAGATCAACCTGAGCACAGCCAAGAATGACTCAAAAAAATCCTATGATTCAGTGCCCCACACATGGTTACTGGAATGCTTGACACTGTACAAAGCCAACAGGACACAAAAAATCTTCATCAAGAACTTACTGTGGCAGTGGAAAACAAAACTGAAGGTCAACTCAAGACAATCACACAGGTAACTATCAAATATGGCATATACCAACATAATGTACTATCCCCACTGCTGTTCTGCATAGGCCTCAAGCCCCTCAGTCAGATCATCACAAAGAGTGGATATGGCTACAGCTCTAGAAGTTACCATCAGCCACCTCCTATATATTGACAACATCAAGCTGTATGCCAGGAATGAGCGAGACATTGGCTCGCTGATCCACCTCTCCGGGATCTACAGCAGTGACATTGGGATGTCATTCTGACTGGACAAGTGTGGTTGAACAGTGGCAAAAAGAGGAAGGTAGTGAGTACTGAATGGGCTGAATTACCAGACGTCAAGATAACAAACATTCAGGAAAGTTACAAGTACCTGTGTATTTATTCCACAGGCAAATGGAAACCATGAGGAGGCAGCAAGGAGTTTAGCTACAGTCAAATACCTCCAGAGAGTGAGGCAAGTCCTGAGGAGCCAACTCAATGGGAAGAATAAGATCCTAGCCATCAACACATGAGCAGTTGTGAATCAGAGTTGTCGGTCCAGCACATCCCACAGATGCTCAATCGAGTTGAGATCTGGAGAGTTCAAGGCGACACCTTGAACTCTTTGTCCCTCAAACCATTCCTTAACAGTTTTTGCTATGTGGCAGGGGACATTATCCTGCTGGAACAGGCCATTTCCATCAGGGAATACATTGCCATTAAGGGGTGTACCTAGTCTGCAACCATGTTTACGTAGGTGACACATGTAAAACTTATTTTGCTTCCTGGTTTTTGACTTTGGGTGTTGTGCTAGACGAGCCTTCTCTGTGAAATCAATCACATATTGGAAAGTGGTCTCATTTAGATGTGACGTGAGTCTCTGTTGGATCTGCTCCTCTTTGGCTTTCAAAGTGTCGACGGTAAAATTAGTTTGTGTCACCCATTCATTCAACAGCTGGCTCTCTGTCTTTTAGAGGATCTTGCTGGCTCTGTGGCCCTTGACAGAAGATTTCATTTGTAGTCTTTTAGGCATAATCCTGCTCTGTCTGCACCTGAGGCTGAATCTCAGGTGGTTTCTGTAGTTTGCCATCTTACGCGCTATTTCCTCGTACTTATGTACAAATTTAAGACAGTTGTCGCCGAAATTAGTCAAAATGTCTTCATGCAGGCTCAATAATCTGGGTAAGGAAATCACACAAAGTTGAATCAGTTAATCTGGACACATTTCATCACTCATTTCAGTGACTTCTGAAGAAGTCACTAAGATGAGTGAGAAATGTGTCCAGATTAACTGATTCAACTATCCGTGATTTCCTTACCTGGATTATTGAGCCTGCATAAAAACAAATGAAGGCTAGATGTTTTTTGCATTTCTCCTCTCTACTTTGACAAATTGGAAAAAAGCAATATTAATGACAGTTGCGACACTTCCAATTGCATCACAACAACGATGAAGCATCTCCTCCTACTGCTCAAAAAAATAAAGGGAACACATAAGCAATGCAATGTAGCTCCAAGTCAATCACACTTTTGAGATATCAACCTGTCCGGTTAGGAAGCAACACTGATATGTGAATCAATTTCACCTGTTGGTAAATTGTCTAATTTCCACCAGGTGGAAATTAGACAATTTGCAAGACAACCCCTATAAAAGGAATGGATTTGCAGGTGGTGGCCACAGACCATTTGCCTGTCCTCATCTTTTCTGGCCGATCTTTGGTTAGTTTTTCATTTTGCTAGTGCCCTCACCACTAGAGGTGGCATGAGGCGGTATCTGCAACCTACAGAAGTTGCTCAGGTAGTGCAGCTCATCCAGGATGGCACATCAATGCGTGTTGTGGCAAGAAGATTTGATGTGTCTCCCAGCACAGTGTCCAGAGCATGGAGGAGGTACCAGGAGACAGGCCAGTACACCAGGAGATGTGGAGGGGGCCACAGGAGGACAACAACCCCGCAGCAGGACCGCTATCTGGTCCTTTGTGCAAGGAGGAACAGGAGGAGCACTGCCGGAGCCCTACAAAACGACCTTCAACAGGCCACTAATGTGCAGGTTTCTGCTCAAACAGTGAGAAACAGAATGCATGAGGATGGTATGAGGGCCCGACGTCCACAATTGGGGCCTGTGCTCACAGCCCAACACCGTGCAGCCCGATTGACCTTTGCCAGAGAACATCTTGGTTGGCAGATTCGCCATTGGCGCCCTGTGCTCTTCACAGATGAGAGCAGGTTCACACTGAACACATGTGACAGACGTGAGAGAGTCTGGAGACGCTGTGGAGAACGTTCTGCTGCCTGCAACATCCTCCAGCATGACCGGTTTGGCGGTGGGTCAGTGATGGTCTGGGGAGGCATATCCTTGGAGGGCCGCACAGACGTCTACGTGCTAGCCAGAGGTACCATGACTGCCATTAGGTACCGGGATGAGATCCTCAGACCCATTGTCAGACCATATGCTGGTGCAGTGGGCCCTGGGTTCCTGCTCATGCATGACAATGCTCGTCCTCATGTGGCCAGAGTGTGTCAGCAGTTCCTGTATGTCGAGGGCATTGATGCTATGGACTGGCCTGCACGTTCCCCAGACCTGAATCCAATCGAGCAACTCTGGGACATCATGTCTCGTACCATCCGCCAATGCGATGTCGCACCACAGACTGTCCAGGAGTTGACCGATGCCCTGATCCAGGTCTGGGAGGAGATCCCTCATGGGGACCATCCGTCGTCTCATCAGGAGCATGCCCAGACGTTGTAGGGAGTGCATACAGGCACGTGGAGGCCACACACACTACTGAGCCTCATTTTGAATCGTCTTGAAGAATTTCCACAGAAGTTGAATCAGCCTATGTTCTCATTTTCCACTTTGATTTTGAGTATGATTCTGAATCCAGACCTTAATGGGCTAATGATTTTCATTTCCATTGATCATTCTTAGGTTATTTTGCTCTAAAAACATTCCTCTGTCTAATAAATAAAGATTTTCAGCTGAAATATTTCATTCATCGAGGTCTATATTGTGTTTTTAGGTGTTCCCTTTATTTTTTTGAGCAGTATAGAAGTTAGTACCTGCTTTTTACACTGTACTATTGAACCTCTCATCTCTTCACCATGTAGGCATGAGGCTCATGAGGGCATAAAAACTCACAAATAGCTCATAGTAGGTAGAAAAATGGTATATAATAATGTGAGAGGGACTCAGAGGGACGCGGACTTGTTCATTTATATGTTGTACTTGAAATGTCTTCCTATTTTCCACATTTCTGTTTTCATTTTCAAGCCTGTCATACCTCACTAAACAAAGTTTAACTTTAAAGCCCTGCTATCGTTTTTTTTGTTTCTTTGTTTATCATTGCTCCCCCAGAGATGAACTAGCTAATTATGAGTACATGAATGCATGAGTGAGTGAGTTCTTTCTCAGTACCATGAATTGCTTTTTATCTAAAAACATTATATATTGGCTGTCAATCATTCGTTCATTCATTCATCTTCAGCCGCTTCTCCGGGGTCGGGTAGCGGTGTAAGCAAGCTAAGTAGGGCACTCCAGACATCCCTCTTCCCAGCAACACCCTTCAGCTCCTCCTGGGGGATCCCAAGCCATTCCCAGGCCAGATTGGACATGTAGTCCCTCCAGCGAGTACCCCGAGGTCTCTTCCCAGTTGGCCATGTCCGGTAAATCTCCAAAGGAAGGCTCCCAAGAGGCATCCTAATCAGATGCCCAAACCACCTCAACTGGCTCCTTTGGACGCAAAGGAGCAGCAGCTCTACTCCGAGCTCCCTCCAGAAGTCCGGGCTCCTCGAGTAAACTCATTTCAGCCACTTGTATCCATGATCTCACCCTTTCGGTCACTACCCAAGGCTCATGACCATAGGTGAGGGTTGGATCGAAGATTGACTGGTAAATTGAGAGCTTTGTCTTCTAGCTCAGCTCCCTCCACAACAGTCCGGTATAAATTGTTAAGGTTGACCAAATGTATCTAAGTCCATAGCTTCATTTGTGGCCATCTAGATTTTGAATGGCATATCAGACAGGAGACGGAAGGAGTCTTAAGGAGTTTTACTGTTTAAGAGGGTTACTGTAGTAGAAGAAACAGTGCATTTCAGTTAAAGGATTTAAAAAGAAGCACTAGCACTGACCATAGTGAGATATCTACTAATATGTTATTGTTGTTATATCTCTGCATATCTGTACTTGCACACTCATTTGTGTAAGCATAAACACATGCACACACCAGTGTGTTCATATTAAAATGTTTAATTTACTATTATAGCCTTTTAACCTATTATGTTATGATATCATTTTTACACCATACTATCTTAATGACAGTGATTATACTATAAAACCACTTATGCTGTACCACTTAAATTTTAACAATACGTCAAACAGCATAAAAATTACATTTTCATTGTGTTCAAAGTGGCATTTTTAATAGCCACACAAAATCTGAATGCCCTGTTGACGAAAGTATGTATTTACAAAAAAATAAAAAATTCTAGTTTAACAGAAATCAATTTTTTTTATCCTCTACCGGTGGATTACACTTTTAATCCTCCCCTCAGAATATTGCCTTCACATTGAAACTCCTTCAATACCCATGTGTCTCTAAGGACATGTCAACAGTAGTAACGGTCCTCTTTTATCTGCGTAGCTTTGTAAGAGATGCAGAGCCTCGAGATCCTCTGCGGAACAGCTTTAAGGTCTAAGCAGTAAAGTCTTTCCATTAGGGCGCTGTACCTGTGTAGACACATTTGTGAGTATGTATGTGAGTGCTTGAGAGAAAATGAGAAGAACTGAAAGTGAGAGGGAAAGACAGATGGGGATGAGACGGTGAAGTGTGTGTGTGTGTGTGTGTGTGTGTGTGTGTGTTTGTGTGTGTGTTTTTGAAAGGCAGAGAAAGTGGTTTCCTTTCACATTTTTGCTACAACGTCAGCCATTCACAGCCATATGAAAGCCCTGCTGACTCTGATAATAAAGACAAATGGTACCTGCAGTGAAACGCTGCTTCAATCAAAGAGAGATGAGGGGGGTCTGAAAGGGTTCCGAATACAGACACATACACGTAATGTCTTTCTTTCCTCCTATGTGTGTATGTATATTTCTGTCTCCACCAGAAAGATGGTGTCAATACGGTGTATAGTAGAAGGATTCTCCATACTCATCCATTTGTTTTATGTACTTGCATAAAGTGAAGTACACAGTCATGCAATCTCTGTAGACGAACATTGGCCGTAGAATGAGTCGTACTGCAGAGCTCAGTGACATTCCATGTGGCACTCATTGGTTGCCGCCTTTCTAACAAGCTAGTTCGTCAAATTTCTGCTCTGTTAGATCTGCCCCGCGCCACTGTGAGTCAAGTCAATTTTATTTGTAAAGCCCAAAATCACAAATTACAAATTTGTCTCAGGGAGCTTTACAGCAATGCAACATCCTGTCCTTAGACCCTCGCATCGGAAAAGGAACAACTCCCTAAAAAAAAAAAACAACTCTTTAACTGGGAGAAAAACATAGGAATATACTTCACGATGAAAAATAGAGGAGGGATCTCTCTCTCAAGATGGAAAGATGTGTAATGGATGTTGTATGTACAGAATAAAACACAATTTACAGAATACACCATTGAAAGAGGATAACAGAATTATAATGAAAAAGTATAAGATGAATGAAGAATATGATAAGGAGGACACCAAGCAGTGTCCAGATGCCGGTGGAGCAGCCTAAGACCGAAGCCACATGACCACCATCACCACGAGAGCTCGAGATGGAGTATACAGTTTAAGATCAGACAGGTGTGATGGGGCAAGCCCATTTAGGATTTTTATAAGTCAGCAGAAGCACCTTGATATCCATACACATTCTGTGTTTAAGTACACAAAAGTAAAACAAGTGAAACTTGCTGATGTATGCAACTGCAAGAAAAGGCCTTTTTATCTCTGGCTTTCTTCTCATTTTGATATGATTCAGGAAGAGTAGCAGAAAACTGATGTTTAGTACATTTGAATTGTTTAACATTATTATCCCTGTTTCTGATTCAGCGCAAAAGAAAAATGGTTAGGGAAAAAGTACACAGCTGCATAAAAAGAGATTTAAGGTTGCACTCAAAAACAGAAAAAAATGCAGGAAAAATTGAAAAAAATATGTAAATCAAAGTCTAACGCAAATAATAAAATTGTTGTTTAATTGCTTTAAATGTAGTTCAGTTCACCAAGTTTAGTCCGTTAGCAATGCCACACACTAAAGAGTCTAGTCAAACCATTGAATTTCATCTGTAGCAGCAAGACATAAGTTAAAATACAACAAAAGAAAGAAGCAAGCGCTGAATTGCTAAAGAAATGTTATGTGTGTTCAGCCTCTTTGCACCGAAGTTTTTGAAAGTAGCAGAGATCCTTGATTAAGGAACATATAAATATAAGTTGCTATGTTTAGCTGAACAAGATGGCACAATGACAATTTGGCCTACCCGCTACTGAAGAAATCCCTTGCATGTGCAGCAATATGGCGATATACAAATTTGTATCTGTGGCAACAGTCCTGAAAGTCCCAAGAGTCACAAAGGTCAGAAATAGTGATGTGTCTTACATCACCCATCAGTGGTTGGTCCAGCAGAGAGGATAGGCGGAACAAATGTTGTGTTCTGGTGTTGAGGGGTGACAAACTGGTAAGTGGTTTCAAAAATGTCTTGGGAAGTGTTGGTCAAAAAAGAACATGACTGGAATCTTTGAGATTGATACTTGTAGGAAGGACGCTATGTAAACATCCCATTACATTTGCTGTTTTGTCAACTGAAAGGCATGAATCATAGCACATTCCTCATGCTAATTCATAATAGTACTGACAAGAAAAATACGTACACATATTTAAAGAAACGTGCAATACTGTATGACATCTCATCTTAGCGCTTCTGCTTTTCAAGTGTCGTCAATTTTAGCTCTGTCTTCCTATCAATTTGTTAGGTTGCAAGATCCTCAATAGCCAGTGTGCACTATATAATACATAGGACAACAGTATTTATATATATATTTTTAAAATATATATATATATTTATATATAATGTCTTCCTACACTAACTTTGATATGTAGATTCAAGCCCTACCTCCCACTCTCACACCCCCTATTTACTGATACCACCATCAAAATGATCCATTCCTTCAAATAAATATCCCACTCTGAAATATGAGAAAATGTAATGAATTTCAATACTTATCTTCACAGCATCACAGGTAGTGTTTCAAAGTGAAATATTGCCTGTGATTCATGGCTTTGGCTGGCATACATTTTCATTCAAATTGGTCACACTTTGTATCGTCTTCAGTGCATTGCTTCACATTGGGGCAATAAGCACGCATATGGTAATGCAAGTATAATGGCTGAGAACAATTCAAGCGATATAAATGTAAAGTAGCAATAGTTCAACTGGGAACTGGTATGAATTATGATATTAGCATAAAAACAGTCAGATACAATATTTCCCATATTGTATTATGTTGCCATGTCTTCAAGCAAAAATGCACCATAGGTTTTGATCACAGAAAAAAAATGGTATTGAGCAGACAGTATTATATAGATTTGTGGAATCAAAGCATTTTCTTATATTTACATCAAACACTTCTTAAATTTTAGAGCTAGTGCAATTAATGTTTCCATTTGATGATAAAATCACCCATCATGCAGCATTGTGATTCATACCAGCATGTCTGCTACGGATTTAGCAAGGAAATTGTATTTGTAGAGGTGCTAAATAATGTGTTCAGTTACTATTTTCTTGAATAATATGTTAGATATGTTTGTCTCTAGCTTAAAGCAGGAACATATAGTTACATGACTGTATGGAAAATTTAGGCACTTTATCAAAAGGGGGTGGAAAAGGCAGGTTATTTGGGGGTGTTTACGAGCAGGGGGATGGCATCCTCTGGCAGTACGGCTCTTGTATTAAGCCTTTCCTCTATGGGATCCATCCACTCGTGTGTGTGTGTGTGTGTGTGTGTGTGTGTGTGTGTGTGCGCGCAAAGAAGAGGTGCACAAGGTGAATAATTGCGTTCAAAAGATTGAATCCAAATTGTATTATTTTAATGTGTATTCAACACATTTTTACGTAATGTTTGGAATTTAGATTTTATCTTTGTAACATTTAACTTCAAGCCTAAAATTTACATTCAATACACATTTAAATTCAGTTCATCTAATTACATATCTGCTTATTGTGACTAGCATTCAGAGAGACTTAGGAATTGTGAACAAGCAGAGATTCAGCCAAACTTTTTTTTTCCCCTCCCTTTTTCTCCCCTGTTGTATTCGGCCAATTACCCCACTCTTCTGAGCCATTGCAGTCGCTGCTCCACCCCCTCTGCTGATCCGGGGAGGGCTGCAGACTACCACATGCCTTCTCCGATACATGTGGAGTCGCCAGCCACTTCTTTTCACCTGACAGTGAGGAGTTTCACCAGGGGGATGTAGCACGTGGGAGGATCACGCTATTCCCCCCAGTATCCCCTCCCCCTGAACAGGTGCCCCGACCGACCAGAGGAGGCGCTAGTTCAGCAACCAGGACATGTACCCACATCTGGCTTCCCACCCCCAAACATGGCCAATTGTGTCTGTAGGGATGCACAACCAAACCGGAGTTAACACAGGGATTTGAACCAGCAATCCCGATGTTGGTAGGCAACGGAATAAACCGCCACGCCACCTGGACGCTCCAAACTTTTTTTGACTCATCAGCCAGAAGCTACTTATACTAAATCAACAATCAGAAGAGAAACATACACTACAGCAGACATATGAACAACTCTTAACGACTGCGCAACCCTCATAAGGATAGGAAACGTAATTTTGACAAACAATGTAATGCAAGGAGAACAGTGCACGAAAGTGCCCCACAAATAGAAGAATGCCCCACGATCTTCAGCAGATCTGTTTGTATATGTATTGATGATTTGTATCTTTTATTGCATTTTCTAGCTTTTCATTTGCTGATTTTAACATATTTGTCTGTTAACAATACACAGTAAGGGATAGATTGACAAAAAAATCAGCTGTAACAAGTACAAGATACAATGTTTTGCTTGGGAAAGCAGAGAGAGCAGTTAAGCTTTGGTTAGTGCAATTACGGTGTCATCTTGTCATTCTGATGTCTAAAGCACTGTTAAAAAGTAAAAAGAAAGTGACAGTGTGAGTGTAAAAGGTACGGAAGAGAGAGGAAAAAAACACTTAAGGGACACAGTGAGTGCACCTCCAAACCACTTCCCTCTATGCACACACACACACACACACAACTCTTCTCCACCCCTCAAACTGATACGCGACGAGAACACAATTAATTTGTGACGCTGGCAGCGCACAAGGCTCACGGGTGCAAACACCACCACATCGCCATGTTTCGAACTAATTTCCAGTATTTATTTCCTCCATGTGTGCACTATATATCTTCTGCTGGAGAGATGAGTCAAGACACATTACAAACACATCCCTTTTGACATAGTGACAAGCTAGGAGACTATTAGGCAGCCTGTTCAGGTTCAGGGTTGAGCTCAAGTGACTTCCCAAAATCAGTAAGCCTTATTTCTTATCTGGTCTGGTGGATCTTTCTCCGCTGCTGTAAATATTGTGTTTCTAAAAGGAAAACTAGCTATCTTGTTTGACTTTCATCTGTCTTTCTTTTATGTGTACTGTCACGGTGGTAGCAGGAATTGAGGACTCAACTGCAGTCAGGGTGACAGGTGAAAAAAGGTTTACTGGTAGGAAACAGGGTATCAGGAGCACGGCATGACGAGAACATGGTAGAGACATGGCAACGTGGTAGTGACATGGTAGAGACATGGCAACATGGTAGTGACATGGTAGAGACATAGCAACATGGTAGTGACATGGTAGAGACATGGCAACATGATAGTGACGTGGTAGTGACATGGTAGAGATGTGGCAACATGGTAGTGACATGGTAGAGACATGGCAACATGGTAGTGACATTGTAGAGACATAGCAACACATGGTAGAAACATGGCAACATGGTAGAGACATAGCAGCATGGTAGAGACATAGCAACATGGTAGTGACATGGTAGAGACATAACAACATGGTAGAGACAGCAACATGATGGTGACACGGTAGAGACATAGCAACATGGTAGAGACATGGTAGAGACAGAAACATGGTAGTGACATGGTAGAGACATAGCAACATGGTAGTGGCATGGTAGAGACATGGTAGAGACAAGCAGCATGGTAGAGACATAGCAACAAGGTAGAGACATGGTAGAGTCATAACAACATGGTAGAGACATAGCAACATGGTAGTGACATGGTATCGACATAGCTACATGGTAGAGACATGGTAGAGACATAGCAACATGGTAGTGACATGGTAGAGACATAAGAACATGGTAGAGACATAGCAACATGGTAGTGACATGGTAGCAACATGGTAGAGACATGGTAGAGATATAGTAGAGACATAGCAACAAGGTAGTGACATGGTACAGACGTGGGACACTCTAACAACGAAAAATCTAAACAGCAAAACTTAAATACACCGAAACTTGACTGAATAATCAACATCAGCTTTGGGGCAAATGGGTAACAGGTGGAAACTGGACAGGACTGGGGACTGGGATGGTGACATGTTCGCAATGCACAATACAAATTTGATTGGTGTTTTTTAGTTATTTATTTATTTTTCAAATTATTTGCCATTATGTTGAATTATGAAATAGTGTGTTCTTAAGCTATTAATTCAATAGCATTTTTCTCATATATGGTGGTACAGAAGTTATGCAGAAGGGCCATCAAATTGCAAGAGTTATTTTCTTTAATTTTCAGTTTGGCTCTGAAACACACTTAACGGAAAAGCCATTTATAAAATAGCTTTCTTGTGTTATAGGGTTTTATGAGACACCACCCCAAGCATCCATCACCACACACCTTCCACACCACCATCAACTCTACACATGCATACACACAATTACAGACTCACAAAACTTGGCAACGAGACAGAGAATGGTCCGGCAAAGTTGTTGCTTTAAAGCAGCTAAATCCTGCTGTCACTGTAAAATGGTAGAAGTAAGGCAACGTTCCTGTTCACAGATGTGCACGTGTGTGGGTGTGCACATGCATTTGTGCAGATGTGTGTTTTTTTGTGTGTTCATGCACTCATTGTGTAATCAATGCTGAGGCAGGCACTCTCTTGCTCATCTCGCTTAATCACATGGCAGGGCAGACCTGGACCTAATAGACCTAATATCAGCGAATGTCAGAGGAGCCTATAGCTGACTAGCTGCTGTCCAACTGGAGAGAGAGAGAGAGAGAGAGAGAGAGAGAGAGAGAGAGAGAGAGAGAGAGAGAGAGAGAGAGAGAGAGAGAGAGAGAGAGAGAGAGAGAGAGAGAGAGAGAGAGAGAGAGAGAGAGAGAGAGAGAGAGAGAGAGAGAGAGAGAGAGAGAGAGAGAGAGAGAGAGAGAGATGAGAGAGAGAGAGAGAGAGAGAGAGAGAGAGAGAGAGAGAGAGAGAGAGAGAGAGAGAGAGAGAGAGAGAGAGAGAGAGAGAGAGAGAGCAAGGGAAAGTGCTTGGGTGGGGGACAGTCAGTGATAAGGGGCATAGAAAAAAAATGAAGAACAAGTTAAACTGAAAATGGACGAGTGAGGTGAGCAAAAGTTGGAATAAGACAGAGAGAGAATGATATTAACAGGACAAAAGAGAGGGTAAAAACAGATTGCAAGAATGCTGCAGTTGAGAATTTTTGAGAGTGCTTGCCCCTGTGGAAGTAGTCAACCATGCCTATCTTTGTGTAGGGGGATTAGCTTTCCTCTTGTGGGGCCCAAGAACCAGCCCTTGGACAAGTACATTAACCTCTTGCACTGGGGACTTAGTTGGAGGTTATCTTATTATTTTTTTTGTTTTTTGTTTTTTTGTTTTTTCCCTGTAAGGGGCTTTTCAAGGTGCTCCTCTTCATCCTTATGCAAGACCCAACACCATTTGAGCATAATTCAAAACCATCCACTCTGGCTTAATTTTGAACGTGGCTTGGGATGAGTTTTATGGATTGAGGGTTAGGGTTACAAATCCAAATGGTTAAGATTTGTTCTAGACAGTTTTTGATGTTGTTTGTAATGTTATATATTGAAATGATTATCATTTGTGATCAGTGGTCGCAATCATGAGTAATATATCGTAGTCCTGGTCTCTGGTCCCCTTCCCACTCAGCAAAGGAGAAAAGAGAAGTGGTTTATACTGTATAGGCTCCACTTGTGGTTAGGGGATCACTGTGCCACCGTTGGACTCCCTATGCCTCTGAACCCCAATAAGCAGCCCGCAGGCCAGGTCTGGCCCACGAGAGCCAAATGTATGGCCCGCACCGACCCATTGGCACTAACACACCTTCCATAACATCTGAAATAAAGTGCACAACATCTGAAATAAAGTGTGTGCTGGTCTACTTTATTTTGACCTCACCCCACACCACACACTTGATTAATGCTGTAGAGTGCGCGTAGATGTAAGGCGTACTCCGTGCTCTCTGCGGTCCTTGACTACACAGAGCCATTCACCAGCTGAGTCGAGGATAATCAATAACTGTCTTAAATCAAGAACATGGCCTGTGCGAAAAAATGGAAAGTCGACCAGGAAAACCATCAGTTCAAATCTCACTGGACTGATCAGTTTTGTTTTATTTTACCGGACCACACCACTGCCAAACCGACATGCTTGATATGCATGCAGACTCTAGCTGTCTGCAAAGCAGATATTCTTCAGTGGCACTTCAACACTATGCATGCTGCCAGTTTTAATGCCAACTACCCTACAAAATCAGATCACAGCAAAGAAAAATTAGCAAACATGATAATGTCATACAAGCTCTCCATTTCTACTATCTGTAAATCAGCATTGGCATGAGAGAGTGCAACCGCTGCATCATTGCATCTTTAATGGAACCCTATTAAAGCTAAGAACTCATTCGCTGATGCTGAGTTGATTAAAATGTGTGCAATTATGGTTGGCAAAGTTTTAAATCATGATAAGAAAAACAAGAAAACAGTTGTTGAGCTATTAAAGCAGGTGCTATTGTTGACTAACATAGCAACAAGAAGAGTAGAACCTTTAACAGAGGAGTGTTTTCCAATCTACTCACCAATTTGAAGACATGCATACACACATACATACATCGTGGCTGGTTAGCTCTATAGGTCGGGGCAAACCCAGGATTGTACAAGTATCCAGTAGTCGTCCGTGGCTTAGAATCCAAATGCTATACAAGCCAACTACCTCAGATATGAATGAGTGTAACATGAATAGAGTCATACCGGTTCGGACGCTGCCCAGGTTAACAAAGTTCGCGTCAGTTGTTGGGGAACCAGGACAACCTGATGAGAAATTGGCTACTGTAAGAAGACATTCATAGACAAGGGCTTAGAACCTAGAAATGACGGAATGCTATCCCAGCAGACCCCACGAGAGGGGCTATATGAAGTATACGTTAGAACTGTGGACCAGTAAGAGACCTACTTCCACAATACCTCAGAGGCAGCTAGTGGCTCAATGCTTGAACATCAATAGAAGGAAGCTACTGTCACAACTTGAGATGGAGAGGCTCCAACAGGATGACTATAGAATTCAGCACCCTGAATGGCATTCCAGTAGGCAGGTGATACATGAGAACAGCCTCCAACCAGCTGAAACAGTCCTACCAGCCCTGACAGCTGAAGGCACTGAGGTTCAAATGACAATCATGGCCAGACTAAGACAGTCAACCCCTGAGCTCGGCTTCCACGACTTAGTGACAAATACTGTCACAAACCGTGATTGCGGATGTGAACACAGCCTTACACGCTACCTCAACTGCTACCATAACAGAGATCAACAAGCTTGTATATGCCACTGCACCATAATCCTGGAGATTCTTGGGTACAGGATTAAATACACAAGTCACCGACAGTTCCCTCCATGGGTAGTTCCTGGTCTGTCCCCCCCCAAATTCACTACATTGGTTTGGAATCCGGATTCACCTCACAGCAAGAAGGTCCAACCCTTGGTTCGAGCCCCAGGGTTGTCCAACCTTGGGGGTCATCCCAGGTCATCCTCTGTGTGGCGTTTGCATGTTCTCCCCATGTCTGTGTGGGTTTCTTCTGGGTGCTCCGGTTTCCTTTCACAGTCCAAAGACATGCAGGTTAGGTGAATCGGCTGTACTAAATTGTCCCTAGGTGTGTGTGTGTAGGGGGCCTGTGATGGACTGGTGGCCTGTCCAGGGTGTCTCCTCGCCTGCCACCCAATGACTGCTGGGATAGGCTCCAGTATCCCCGCGACCCTGAGAGCAGGTTAAGCGGTTTGGATAATGGATGGATGGATGTTTTTTTGTGGCACTGAGGTCCATGTGAAATGTAATTTCATTCCCTTGTATGTATGAGACGTGCATATAAGGCAATGACAAATAAAAGCAGTCTGTGTCTAAGGATTTTGAGTCTGTTTTTATTATTATTATTAGACTTGGTGTCACTTTATGAAAATATATTTTGAACATCAAGGGAAAAGAATTAGACCCAAACAAATAATTGGAATTGAGCATAAATACCTTTTGTGGGAATGAAGTCACTGAGACAAGAGACTGATAGAATTAGAAGGGGAGAAAAACAGAATGATATCCATTTTTCTCACTTCATTGTTCATCAATACTACTATATCACTCTGTTACACACACACGCACACACACAAACACACACTCGTGCACGTTTATGCTCACAGTTACGCACACTATCACACACTGTCCAGTAGGGACTGGTTCACCAACACCATAAACTTCAAGCCAAATCACCAAATCACCTCTTGGCTGAATCATTTGTCAACCTGTCAGCAGCTGCCGCTATAATAAGAAAACATAACACAAATCTCAAAATAAACATCTCTGATTGCTTTATTACCAGACAACTTAGTCTGTATTCTAGTGGTGTCCTCTAATAACTCTTTAATACTTCATTTGGGGCATGTTCCCCTCTTTTATGAAGGTGATAAATTGGAGAAGCCAGTGGGCTGTATTGCTGAACGATACTCCTGGGTGACATTGGGCATTTTATCATTGTTATGGCTTGGCCGACAGGCCCCACTCGCGTCAAGCATTCATTTAAACAACAGATATTAAAGCTATTAAGCATATTACATGCAGTTGGATTGGCTCTCTGGTACAGCATGCATACATTTCCGATTCTGTGTTGCCACAAATTGTGAGACTCTCTCAAGGGCAATTCTGGGAAAAAAAAAGTTTTTAGGCAGCATAAGGAGAAGGAAATGAGCTTGTTGTACGGTTTGTTTATTATATAATATGGTAAAAAACTAAAGTTATTCTCTATTTTAGATGAAACAGATTTGTTGGTAAGAGTTGTGCGGAATGTTTTGGAGCTCTAAAACCTTTTTGTCGAAATGGAAATGGGATCCTAAATTCAAATCCGCTTAATTATTTTTTTCCCTCAAAAAATATTCCTGAGGGCACTTGTGTAGTGCTGTCCACTAGTACGCTTAGCGCCCTAAAACTGATAGTGTCAGTTTGTATGCTGATGTTGTCTCCAGCTCAGCTGGGCATCACGGGGAATTTGCAGCACTCATGGGCAGGGAGGCGACAAGAGATGTCTGCCTCACCATTGCAACTACAGTTGATGGGGCACATGTTCAGCTGCGGGTGGATCTCGCGAAATCGCGTGATGCTCCACCTGTGTTGAGTTCCCCAGGGAAAACCTGCAGCTGGCAGGCAAAAAGACTGTCGGCCGGTGCACTGTCTATTGGAGCATGGGTGTGGGTGTCTTAGCTCTGCCTACCCACCATAGAGGTCATGCAATGCAGGCATCCGGGAAAACAGAGAATTTGAGATAACCAAATCGGAAACGAAAAAGGGTGGAGGAAAAAAAAATCCCAGTGATTTGTGAAATATTACTGGACGTTTGTCAACATGTTTTTTTTCCCATTTTTTTCTCTTGATTGAGCTTTGAATAGCCATTTTATCAAAAGTGTAGCCTACCAACATTGTTCAGCCATCTATGTGACTACTTCACATTGGCTATATTATTTCCTAAGCCTGACATGAAGTTAAAACAAGATGTTAATGAGATCAGGTAACATTTTAATCTTAATGCTGATTAATCTAAAAATGGTGAGTGTCAAACATGCCATCAGATATTAGCATGTCATGATTTAAGTTACTGTAGTTGCACTCCCCTTCAGTGTTAATTTAGTGTTTTATTGGACACAACAGAAAAAATAACCTCACTATGTTGTTTTATGCTTCATTTGCACATTACACTCAAAAGTATGCATGCCTCCTCTACTTGAGGTATATCAACATTGTTTTGTAGTATCCTGAAAAAGATTTTTACTCTGTTTCAGTCACCATTTACCATGAAAACAAAGCTTCAGAGTTTCACAAATAATTGCCAATGAGGCTTTTTAGTGTAAAAACTTGCTTTCATGCCAGCTGTACTGTGGATTTATTCAGTAGTATTTGCAAGTAGAAATGCTGATGCAGGACATAAATATATTAAATTATAAAGGCCCTCTTTTTCCTCATTCATTTAAGTGGTGGCGTTATTGTTTTAGGATAAAGTTACACAAATTGAATTGAACAGATTATCATAAATATTCAAAGAGGTGATAAAATGTATCACAATATAAAACAGATATATCATAATTTCACTTGTTTTTTGCATGGTGATGAAGGCTATTGTGTTTGGATCCACCTCTTGTGGAGAGGACTTACACATCCCCGCAAACCTGCCATTTGGGCTGTTTCAAAATGCTGCTCTTACAAGGCTGGAAGCTCTGATTTCCTGTCTTTTCATCAAATCACCATTTAAACGTGGGATTGAATAGTTGAGACAGCCCTGGTGCTCTTCGACTCTTCAGCTTTTTTAACAAGCTTCTCTTTCTGTTCTTCACTCCCCTTGTGTTCAGCTATGCCTTTTCAAGCATTGGGTAATTATCCCATTTAGGGCTGTGTCAGAACAGCATGGCAACCAGAAGGATTTCAAAGAAACAGCACAGTGCTGGGTGTTTGATTTTTCTTAATTGTGCCATGCAGGTGTAGTGTATGTAACACTGTAACATTGTGCTACTGATCAAAAGAATGGTGTTATCCACATGCATGTGTGAATGTTAAGATATTTTATTAGAATGACTGGGATTTCACTGCTCCCTAAAATGGCCATGGGCGGTCAAAACGACCACCCGTTTTTAAACTCTATAGTCAAGATAAATACCCAGTTGAGATATTAATACATCGCATATGTTAGTATGTCTGTTATGAAACTAACTGACACCAAAATTAACATTTTAGGAACTATAATGCTATTTTTAAACAATTGAAACTTCAGAGAGACATGGTCGAACTTGAATAGCAAAATTGAAAAAGTGAAAATAGTACCTTAAAAAGAAAACGGAAAACATATATTGTTAATCTAACAAACATAACAAGGCCTATTAAACGTTAAATGCAACAAAAAAGAGAACTGAACATAACCATTGAAACAGTCCCAAACAACAACCAGAACTTTGAAAACTATGAGAATGACCATTGGTGGTCAAAATGACTGCCCACAGAGTTTAAACTCTGTTCCGGTCGTTGTTGAGGACTGTTTCAATGGTTATTTTCAGTTCTTTTTTTGCATGGATCGGCTGGGAGAGCTTGGTCTGCTGCATCCCTTGGGCCCAGGGACCACGGCCCTGCCTGGAGCTATGCCTGAAGAGGAAACACGATCTGACAGGGTCTGACGGGACATGGAAGCGGGGCAGGCTAAGCTAACTGGTAGCCCATGACCGCAGTTCCGATAACACCTAGGGCGGTCTGGTGGCGGCCCCACCTAGCGTTCACTGTGTCTTTGGTGTCGTTGTGTGGAGTGCGGTGAGGGCTTTTAAAGGTGTCTGGCTGAGAGAGCTGGTGTTGGATCAGCTGGGGGAGCCTGGTCTGCTGCGTCCGGTGGGAGGAGAAAACACCGAGGGCGGTCTGACAGGACGCGAAAGCGGGGCAGGCTAAGATAACTGCTAGCCAATGCAGAGCAGCAGTTCTGACAGTCATCCTGGTGTTTGGACAGTGATTTTTTTTTTTTTGGTTATGTCGGATACGTGTTTTTGTAGTTGCTGTCGTTTTTTGTTTTTTTGTTTAATTTTATTTAGTTATTTATTTATTTATTTTGTCGTTTGGATATATATGTTCGTGCAGTTTGGATATGTTTTTGTCTTTGTGCTGCACTGCTTTAGGCTGGGGAAAACATTATTTTGTTTAATTTCATGTGCACAGTGCTAGCAGTGCTGATGATCATCATTCATTCTTCTATTTAAACGAGACTGCCTGCAATTAGGACTAAGTACAAGACAAGTCTTACATAAATACAGGTTTGGACTCCAAGAGAAACACTATTCATAGTGTAACATCCAGAGATGTGTCATGCTCTTATTCTGAGGTTTTCCTGTTTGTAGCAGTTGTATCAATTTGATTAAGATAATACAGGTCAACATTATGATAGTGTTTCAACAGCCTTAAGGTGGAGGAAAACAGTATGATTGTAGAGCATGTGGGCTGGTGGGTTTGACAGCATTTGCAGGCACTCTGAGAGCTGACGTATAAATTGATAACACATTTAAGGTGTTTATCTTGCCTGGAGCTCAAAGTGAGTTAAGTTGGGGTGACTTGGGAGGTAGGGGAGGGCATTTTTGCTTCATGCTGCCTGCAAATAATTTGAATCCCGTCTGTTTGTTAAAAAATAAATTAAGGTAGCTTTTGTAGAAGTGGGTGTTGTTCATATAATGTTTACACTTTTGAACTGAATGACAATACATATTTCTTTTTAATCATTAATTGCTTGTCATGGCTGTTACCTTAAGTGATATTGAATGTGTATCTACATAGAAAGCAGATGGTTCAGAGGATGTTTAATACTAGGGACGTAGTATTTCTTGTTTGATAGATTTTGGAGCCTCAAAATCATTTCTCAATACTCTGAAGAGGAAATTTCTGTTTCTTTGATTTAATTTTTGCTAAAACTTTGTCCGCTTGGGTATAATGACAAATTGATAATCACTCTCTCTGCTAAGAATACCATGTATTGACAGTGGCAATGGCTAACCATGGCAAAGGTCACAAAGGCTAGGGCGTCTAGGCTTATAATTGTGGGAGAGAAAAAGCTAACGTGTGTGTGTGTCTGTGTGTGTGCGTGTGCGTGTGCGTGTGCGCGCGCGCTTCAGCAAATACTGCCTTGGTGAATTTGTATGCTTTTATCCCCACAAATAATTTCCAGCAAAATGGGTTGGAATCTAAGTAGCAAATAAATATGCCTATAGTACTGAAAACTCAAGGCAATGTTGCAACTTAAATTTACACCCCTAAATTAAGAGACTATGATTAGAATGAACGTATTAGTTTTTCTGACGCAGGACATTGTTGATGTCCCTATAATGCCAGTAACATCACGCCCAATTTGCAACAGTGAAAGAGTGGCCTCTAGTGGTGTATAATTTTTTCCACTCAGTTTTCTACCTAGGACATAATAGCATTACAGGCTTAGCATAAGGCCGTTATTTTGAACTGTTTGATTGCCCCCCCCCCAAAAAAAGGTGTTGTTTTTTGTTTCTTTTGGGGGGGTTGTTGTTTTTTGGGGGGGGGGGTTTCCAATTTGTTTCAAGACTTTTACTGGAGCTTGACACTGTCCAAATTTATTAATTTATTTGTTTATTTATTTTAGGTAAACAGAAGTCGGTCTATGAGAAATTACTTATTTGATTGTTCAGTAAGATCATTTCAAGCAATCTCTTACTTTAGAAAGTGATATAATCTGAACAAAATATAATATAGTGAAACATTATATATATATATATATATATATATATATATATATATATATATATATATATATATATATATACACACACACACACACACACACACACACACACACACACACACACACACACACATATATACATATATACATATACCACAGCAGCCAGACAGGTTCAACAGCAGGGTTAGGAGGACCGGAGAGAAACTAGGAGTGTACGCCGCTGAGCTACACCAGTTAGCCTGCAAAGCTTTCCCCAAGTTTGACGAAGGACAGAGGTTCATCCTGGGGGAGGAGGCATTCATTTCCGACATTTCCATGCCATCAGTGTGTGCGTGTGTGTGTGTGTGTGTGTGTTGGTGTGTGAATTAATTAACGCTTTGAGTGGCTGTTGCAGCTAGAAAAACGCTATAAAAATGCAAATTAATTGATAAAACTTTGTTAAAAGAAACACTCAACGGTAGGGAAAGTACTCAACAAATAAGGAGGAAAATAATCCAGTGAGTCAAGTCAATTCTTTATGAGACAGTACAAACCTGTTTCATGCCATAAGCAATCATCAGCTGTGAATAAAGCTACTCGTGAAAGAACATACCATTTACTGCCTCGTCATGCACATCACGTGCACAATGTCCAATGGGGAAGGGAGAGGTGCACCATACAAAAATTCAAAAACACGTGATCGCTAATGGGTATTTGTCTATTGTCATGATCGTGACAATAGACAAATACCCCCCCCCCCCATTTGACCTTTAGCGACCATTATTGCTTATGACCATTATGCATTATGGCATAAACTGGCTTGTACTGTCTCATAAAGAATTTACTTGACTTGCTGGATTATATATGTATGTATGTATGTATGTATGTATGTATGTATGTATGTATGTATATATATATATATGTGTGTGTGTGTGTGTGTGTGTGTATGTATGTATATATATATATATATGTGTATGTGTGTGTGTGTGTGTGTGTGTGTGTGTATGTATGTATGTATGATATACACACAGTCTTTATTTTTACCACATTTCATTTTTGATAGCTGATAGTTTTGAAAAACAGGAAAAAAACTGAAAGTATGAGACGTTATTTCAATATCAATTTAGATTTAACATAATCGCCGAAAATAAGTGATTGTGTAGCAAGGTTATTTATTATGTGTATAGTGTGCATTTTAGTGTTTCAATGAAGTGTGGAGCCTCATAAATAAATTGTATTATCACTGAAAGTGTAGCCTTGTGTGGAAATTAGTACAGGAAACTGTCTCGCTCTGCCCTCACATTACCATCACTGCACAAGTGTACTGAAACATGCACACACACGTGCACACAATCATGCAAGCAAACACACACTAATAGAAGATGTGATAAGAGGTTAAGTGAGGTCAGGTGTACCATGAGAGATTAAAAAAATGTTGTTTACTTTTAGGACTAATGCCTTGCTGATATGGTAATTTAAAATGTATGAGAAACCCTTTCCAGATGTGAACAGGAGTTAAAAATCCATCCATCCAAAATAAAGACAACATTTTTTCGGTGGATGGTTGAATAAAACCAGGAGATCTACCCCGTCTGAGTTGTGCAGCATTGAACAAGAAAGAGGTCCTATTATCTCAGTAGGATTAAGGATTTAGGATATTAGTCATCTCCCTGCAATACACCTTAGAAGGAATCTGACTCCTTCACAACCTGTCACCACTCAGTGACATTCATTCAACTGAATTCAATTCAGTGGGTGTGTTATTGGCATGACAAACTAGACATATTGACAAAGCAAAAAGCTGACAAAATATTGTGAATTCATCAAAGTTACAGTAATATATATAACGTTATTAAAAGAAACACTCAATGGTAGGGGAAGTGCTCAACAAATAAGCAGCAAAATAATCCAATAATAATAATAATCCAATAATTTTACTTGACTCACTGGATTATATATATATATATATATATATCAACATATATTAACATATGTTGATATTCCGCTCCTCATTAGTTGAGCACTCACAACACCATTGACGGTTTCGGAAAAAAAAACGCTATCTATCTGTTCCGCCCCCTAGTGGCCAGAGGACCAAGGCGCAACATTTACCACAACAGAACAAACCAAATGTGGGTGCAGCCTCACAAAACCACAACTTAAGCAGGATGAACCACAACGTGAGCAGAAAGAACCACAACTTAAGAAATATTTATTTAATACAAAAACACAGCAACACGGGGACATAGAGCACTAATCAGTGGCACCAAATAAACTATAAACTGAAAAGAAAACCTCTCCCCCCTTAACAGGCGTCAAGCGCCCCTAAATACATGGGTTGGTGCCCACCGCTAAACTAATGAAGAATAACATAAACAAACTACGTGTAAAGTAAATGTAGACCCCAGGGTGTCTAAACTTACCAACTTACCCAAATGTCCCCTATGAGCTTAAACAAGAAAAGAAACAAAGAAAAACTAACCAACAAACAAACATAGGCTGATAAGAGGTAAACTAACTCATAGTCTTAATCAAAAACAAGACAAACACAAAACCCAACCAACCAGCTGCTCGCCTCCTGATACTGCCACTACCCAGGAGAACGAGAGGGATCAATGGAAAAGCTAGGACTATATATAGGAGGAGGAGGAGCAGGGCGTGGCTAATTGGTGATACGGAGCAGGTGTGTTGATAGACAGTGGATCCAAGCTGCAGCTTCTGTAAGAAAGGGAATGATGGAGACACTAGGGGGAGACAAAACCACAACACACCAGGACAGAGCGACACATCCATACAACATGCAGGCCTGCATACATTAAACACAAAAACAATACGGGACGTCACGCTATCTATCAATATATATACATATACTATATATACATATACTATATATACATATACTATATATATATACTATATATATATATACATATATACATATACTATATATATATATATATAGTGTTTTTTTACAGAAACCGTCAATCATGTAAAGTGCTCGAAAAATGGGGAGTGAATTATTAAAATGGATGTAGGAAAAAAAATTTAATAGCAGTACAAGCCTGTTTTGCGTGCCACACACTCATCATCTGCCAAGTTGGCTATACAACAAAGAAAAAAACCCAGCGAATAAATGCTATGTTGCCTCGCACCACGCCCCGAGTTGTGATGCACAGCAACCAATGGGAGGATAGGAAACATTTGAAAAGTAACATCAGGATCATTACAACCAATGAGGGAGGGGCTGGGGCTCATTTTGAAACAAGTAAGGTTTTAAAGGGCCGGGGCACTGTTGGAATAGCATACTTTTAAAATATAACAATCTAAAATAACATCCAATGGGGTACTTTACGTACATCATTTAGTGGAGTGGGTCTGGAGCACAGCCGAAAGAGCAGACAGGTAAAACATAAAAATACAATATCCAATAACAGTCACCACATGTATATCATCCGATAGAAGGTGTGTGTGTGTGGGGGGGGGGGGTAATAAAGACAATAGCTTATTTAATTGTAAAGCAGATTTTTTTCTGTGTCTACAGCTGGTGGCCAATTAATTTCTGCTGTTCAAGGTGGACATATCAGGCTTGCAAATAATAAAATATTTCTCTGCTAAGCATAGGTTACATCTTTTGCTGCTAGTTGAATATGCATTGCTCTTCATAAGGATTTTCCATGAGATAGAGCAACTAATATTCTTGTCCACCAATGACCAAATGTGGCAGCTCAAGGCTGTTGCATTTCTTGAATGTTCATTTCTGAAGCTACTCATATGGGCGTTAAACT
This sequence comes from Lampris incognitus, assembly GCF_029633865.1. Taxonomy (NCBI): domain Eukaryota; kingdom Metazoa; phylum Chordata; class Actinopteri; order Lampriformes; family Lampridae; genus Lampris; species Lampris incognitus. The sequence continues at coordinate 22,358,507 of NC_079222.1, forward strand.
AATTTTAAAAGGGCCCTCTGTTAGTCCGATGTAAGACTCCACTTTGCAGTTGTCTTCTCTTGTCACTGATGCCTTGTAAAAGACTCCCTCTGTCTGGCATTTTCCTTCAAGAGGACATGGTTCCTTAGCATGGCAGTTGCAGTTGGAGGTGTTTTGTTTGCATCGAGGGGGTCTGTGCCTTGCCCATGATGCTAGTGTTGTGGGATGAATAACCTGCTGAACATTTGGCATGCTGCTGTAGCTCATTTTGACCGTGTTCGTGTTGAATATTTTTCTTAGTTGGTGGTCTGGGGTAAAGCACTCATCTAAAAGTTTGAAAAATATTTTTTCCAATAGTAGAGGCCACGGTGTCACTGTAGGGAGGATTATACCAGGTGATGTTCTGCCTTCTGCTGCATTTTTTTTTTTTTTGCTGGCTGTCGCTAGTTGATGGTGGATTGTACTTAAGCTTGAAATTATATCCACCGTTTTATAAGTCTTCTTGGTATGGGGGGGCTGCTTCATTAAAGATGGATTCACTGGATGATAAACATGAGAGTCTCTTATTTATGCTCACTGGGATATTTTTCAAGATAGAGGGCAGATGATTGCTTTCTATGTGGACGTATTGTAGTGTATTATTGAGCTTCATGTATGGCCTGTATGTACCATTTCCAAAGTCTGATGAGGTGCCGAGGAAGTCAATTTGGTTTTTGTTAGCCTCAGTTGAAATTTTTAGCCCATTGTTTGCGAAAATACTGCACATTTTCTTTTTTATTCTCTCGACTTCTCTTGCCGGTTTGTTGCAGACTGCCAGCCCGTTGTCTCTTTATAGCTCGACGTTGATGTCTAAGACCTGTAGTTGGGACAACAAGTACAAGCCCACTAGCTCACAAGTTTCTGCCCCGTCAAAGCTGCCCATGGTCACATCGAATTTGCTGCTACCCTGCTTTGGCCATGGAATTCCCTTGTGATATATAATTGATTCTTTAGCGCGGGTTATAATTGATTCTTTGGTGTGGCTATTATGTCTTTGTCTTGGTCGGATATTGTGGTGAATGCTGAAGCAAAGTCAATAGCTTTATCTAGTCGCGCTTGACTTTTTTATATATATATATTTGTATGTTAAATTATTTTTTATAACTTAGGTATAAAGGTTTTGCCAAATGTGAAGATAGTTAAATTTAGGATTATATTATTATAAATTACATCATATTGTTATCATATTATCATATTATTATATCATATATTCAGATCATATTATATAAATCATATTATAGGATCATATTATTATCGATTCTTAGCATATATCCTATAATTCAGGATAAAACCCACAATTTTTCTTTTGGATGAAAATAAGCTTTCATATCTCATTTTGTACCTCCTCCAACTCCCCCATTGTCATCTGTGTTTTGTTTGTTTTGTTTTGTTTTGGTTTGGTTTGTTTTGTTGCACCAACTGTACAAGCACTGGCTGAATCTGGGGCGTCGTGACAACTGGGACTAGGACAGATGTTAAAAACTGCATTTTTTTTAGTATAAACTATGCTGTTGTGAATACTCTACCATATTGATGGTGCTTCTTACCTTACATGAAATTATTGTACCTCAATGGATGCGGTTTGTGGTGTTGCTGTTTGCTTTAGTGAAGCCTGACAACTCTGTACAGCATTTACTCCGGTCAGCCATGTCATAAATAGTGTAAATGATGCTAGATGATTGCACATTTTTATTTTTTTTAGTTTTTATTATTACATTTCACTTGTTTTGTAAATGAGACTGAAACTAATGTCTTTAAAACATTGTCTATTGGATACTCCGTCCTAGGAAATTCGCAAGTAGTTTCCAGTCATAACTGATTCTCAAAAGCTAATAAAGCTGTGTAGGATATTAACTCTAAGATGCCTGAAATCACTGAACAGATATCCTTCTGGTGTCACTGGCTTGATTCCAACATCTAATCTGCAGTATTTTGCCTAAAAAAAACACAAAAGGAAAGTTATGTTGACTGGTATCATGTATATTGTTAAATATAACACACACACTCACACACACACACACACACACACACACACTCACACAAATGCACACACTTAGCAAAACTAACTTGTTCAGTCTTCATCTACTTACTAAAAAAAAAGAATAGATAGTAGAAAAGTGCATTGCATGAAGTAGCAGGTGAAGTTTGACAAAGATTAAGAGACAGAGGTAAAGGGAAGACTGAGTGAGAGAGGGTAGTGACATGAGAACAGGTTTAACATGTGGTGAACCATGTTTAGCAAGGGGAAAACTGACTGTGTTGGGTTGTGGTCAAATGCAAAACCACCCTGTAATGTTGTGCTCCAATTCTGCATGTGAGCTCCACATATGTTTCAACAACCAAGAAGGATTTCTACATTGTGTTTGTTGATATAGTGATTATGAATACAGAAATAGGGCAGAGAGAGAAGTAGAAAGGAAGAAAAGATAGAGAAAAAGAGAACGTTCACCTCTGAAGTGGCTTTGCATATTCAAATATTAAACATAGCAAACATCAGCTTAACACACATACCATGTGTCGAGCAAGTGTTTGTGTACTGTGTGTGTAAAAGAGAGAGAGAGAAATGATAAGAGATTGGCGAGAGAGAAAGAGCTTCTTTGTTGGTGCAAGTTTTCTGTATGTGTCTGAACTGTCTCACAGTTTGTGAAGTAATGGTTCACTTCCCTGATTCATGTTTCAGTCTTGAATCTTGACCCAATTATCTTCTTTAACAAGCCAAAATTATACGAGAAAAGTGTTCAGTGAGAGAGAGAGAGAGAGAGAGAGAGAGAGAGAGAGAGAGAGAGAGAGAGGAGAGAGAGAGAGAGAGAAAGAGAGAGAGAGTCATAGGGCAAGTTGTCGTCCTGAGCATCAAATCTTGAATTCTAAATTCACTCTTGCCTCTATGTATATCGTTTCACTGCCCAACAAAACGTAATTGCCTCTATATCTGCTCCATAGGGTGCTCTTGACAATCTAGTGTGTCACTTCATCACCATCCAACCTATGCTCTCATCTCCTTTTCTGTACAAAACTGAGTACAACTTAATGAGTCACTCAAGCTCACATGCCAACACTTTGACTATTATTTTAGATTTTAAATCATTTAGTGCAAAGAACTTAAAAAATAAAACATGAGACAAATGTATTACACAATTTTAGAATGAATTGAATTAATTATTTTTGTGTTGTGAAAATAACCTAATTTCTTTCAGAATTGCATGAATATGCTTTCTCAATGTAGTAAGAACACTGAACAGTTTTTCAGTGCTTGACCATCTCTTTTGAGAGGAGTGAAAGCCACAAAATCAACTAGCAGCCACAAAGATGTTTTTAATTTATTTATTTACCCCCCCCCTTTCACCCCAACTGTACCTGTCCAATTAACCCACTCTTCCAAGCCGTCCCGGTCGCTGATCCACACCCTCTGTCGATCCAGGAAGGGCTACAGACTACCACATGCCTCCTCCGATACATGTGGAGTGGCCAGCCGCTTCTTTTCACCTGAATGTGAGGAGTTTCGCCAGGGGGAGGATCACAGTATTCCCCCCAGTATTCCCTCAGTGTGTGGGTGGATCACAGTATTCCCCCCAGTTCCCCTTCTCCCCTGAACAAGCGCCCCGACTGACCAGAGGAGGCGCTAGTGCAGCAGTCAGGACAAATACCCACATCCGGCTTTCCACCCACAGGCACGGCCAGTTGTGTCTGTAGGGACACCCAACCAAGCCGGAGGTAACGCGGGAATTTGAAGCGGCGATCCCCATGTTGGTAGGGAACGAAATAGACCACCAACACATCACCCAGACGCCCCAGCCACAAAGACATGTATCCTCTCCAATAACCAAGAGGGGTTTAAGTTAATGACATTGACCAATGATGTGAGATCATCAGGGACATAGGGGAGTAGACCTGAGGCTTTAGACTTTAATGGGAGACCTCTAGATATTGTACAACAGATTGCTGTCGAGCAACTTCGTAGGGAATTCAAAGGCAATTCTCTATTTCATCAGTTTCTTTCAAGCCCAAAACATGAGTCAGTGCTGTGAACAAAATAAATAAAGGAATAAAGAAAAGGAGCTCTTAGTGGGGTGTCAAGGAAACAGTCCACATTTGGGTCTGAAAATCCATAAAGCTGCATATCGGCTTGGTCCACACACCTCCTTAGGTCCTCAAAACCTCAGTGCAAAGCTGGTTGATTTAATTTGGCAATCAATATGTTTTCTGTGAGCACCAGCCGTGGTAATCTTTTTACAGCACCTCTCCACTCCTGCTCTCTTTCTCTCCCCTCTCATCCTCTCATTCTTTGCCCTTCAGTCAATCCTTCCACCCCTACTCTCTTACACTTGGGCTGTGATTGCTTTTAATGGGCTTTGTGGTTAGGGGAAGGAGAGAGAAAAAGAGATGGAGGGAGAGAGAAAGAGAGGATGAAAAATTGATATGAAGAGTGCATTCACCCCGCTCTGTCTTTTTGGCACAAGGTCTTTGTTCTGAGACTAGCTCTCATAAAGAGGATTATGGGGGAAAAGGTTGCTGCCTCTCACCATGCTCCTGAAGTGCAGCAGCACAACCCATTTTTGTCTTGAAATGGAACGTCAATACTTATGGTTCATCCTCGTTGCAAGCTATACAAATAAATGAGGCATTCAGCCTCAGCAATACAATAACAGTGGTAGAATATGTCTGTCTGCTTAAAAAGGAATATCAATATTTGATCTTGGATATTTTGAAGGTAATTGTGCCCCTGGCAAAGGCGGTGACAAAGAACTGGAGTTGGTCCTGAGCGCTGCACTGAAGCTGCCCACTGCTGCTAGTGTACACAACTGCCCACTGTTTCTAGTGTGTTTATAGAGGACTGGTTAAATGCAGACAATGAATTTCATTAGATGTACGGTAAAGATAAAGTATCTTCTTTTTCTTCACCTTCTTAATTGTTTTCACTTTTGAGTCTGAGTCTAATAATAATCCACACCAAAGCGAAGTAGTTACAAGAAGAGATGCGGAAGTTCAGATATATATTTGCAAATTCTGAAAGTATTGCAAACATCACTTTGAAGATAACACATACGAACATCACATTAGCTATGTATTCCCACTACCTTGTTCTGTGTCACCTCTCATCTCAGTATGGTTCTTGCCTCTACTTTTTCCCTTTCCCCTCTAAAATGCTCTCTCTTTTCTTTGTAAATTTCACTCTTTCTCTCACCCTTGCAATTATTGTCTCTAGCTGAGAAAGAAAAGAGAGCAAGAGACTCCAGGGGGTCTATACTTATCTTTGCCTGCAGCATTCTGTCCTGCCTTCAACGAGCACAGCAGAGTTTCCTTTAACAGGCAGCCAAGCTTCAAACACACACACACACACACACACACACACACACACACACACACACACACACACACACACACACACACACACACACACACATACACACACACTTCTTGTCCCTGCGTCATGGCCAAACTTTACATACTCCAGGAAGAAATTTGCAGCTAGAAACTGAAATACACCAGCATCCTTAGATGCTGTGATTCAAAGTAGGAAACATATTAAATATTTTAGGCCCCTTTTGGTTATATTGTAAATAACAATTCCCCCCCCCACCTTTTTTTCTCCCCCAATTGTATCCGGCCAATTACCCCACTCTTCTGAGCCTTCCCGGTCGCTGCTCCAACCCCTCTGCCAATCCGGGGAGGGCTGCAGACTATCACATGGCTCCTCTGATACATGTGGAGTTGCCAGTCGCTTCTTTTCAACTGACAATGAGGAGTTTTGCAGGGGGACGTAGGGCGAGAGAGGACCATGCTATTCCCCCAAGTTCCCCCTCCCCCCGAGCAGGCACCCCCACTGACCAGAGAAGGCGCTAGTGCAGCAACCAGAACCCATACCCACATCCAGCTTGCCACCTGCAGACATGACCAATTGTGTCTGTAGGGATGTCCGACCAAGCCAGAGGCAACACAGGGATTCAAACCGAGATCACCGTGTCGGTAGGCAATGGAGTAAACCAAAAGTAACAACATTTAACGGTATTCAAATAAATATAAAACAGGAATCAGGAATAGTAACAATTTATTGTCATCTTATTCACGCACTTGCGTACACAAAAGAGACAAAATTTCGTTTCTCCCAGCCTACAGCAGTGCAACACAAAAGACAAAAACACACCCAAAACCATCTAAAACCAGAGAGAACAAGGCCAATATATATATATATATATATATATATATATATATATATATATATATATATATATATATATATATGTACACACAGACAGTCAACAGCACAGTCCTTTCAGTAAATTTGCAACACAATTCAAAAATTTTACTGTCAGGAACCCCAGCCAGGATGACTGTCGGAACTGCCGGTCTGCATGGGCTAGCAATTAGCTTAGGGTTAGGTTTAGGCCGAGGTCTATGGGCCCACAGGACACAGCAGACCAAGCTCCCTCAGCCGATCCAGCGCTAGCTCTCCCAGCCAGATACATTCGACACACCTCCCCCCCACTCCACACGACGATACAAATGCAGACACAGACAAAAACACTGCACAATCAATGCTAGACGAGGTTGTTGCCAGACCGCCCTCGGTGTTATCTTGGTGTTATCGGAACTGCCGGTCTGCATGGGCTAGCAGTTAGCTTAGCCTGCCCCGCTCTCCCAGCCAATCCAACACCAGCTCTCCCAGCCATCAAATGAAATCGACGATCACAGACATAAATCCTCGTAAAAGTTATTCACATGATGATACAAACTCAGATGTAGACGTGGATAAAGACACTGCATAGTCAACACTGGGTGAGGCCGCTGCAAACATGATACCGCACCACCATCTTCCTACAACGGAAGACATGGTAAAAAAAAAAGACAAAAAGACAGTAAAATAAAAAATAAATGTTTATACACCAATAAAAACTTGTAAAAAAAATACAAAAATAGGAAAATAATTGCTTTATTTTATATCATACTCTTTAAACTAATCTAAATATACATGTACGATATACAAATTTCATTTTTCATATCAGGACAAAGGGCTGTGATTGTTTAGACCCTGTAAGGGAAAAGGGATTGGTGATTATTCTATGGTTTCACATGGTTGTTTTCCTGTTGGCTGATATGAATGCAAAGTGCACGAGCGCATAGCGCAAGTGCATTTAGGGTGTGTCCAAATTCAGTTTTGCTTGTTTAACGGCAGGTAATCTGAGCACTATGTAAGGTGCTAAGCACAAATAGGGTCGTACTTAGTCTCTTAATTAATCATCGGTGTGTTTTGGGCGTAAAATGAAATAAATCAATGACAGTGTCACCTCCCATTCCCTTTAAAAGTCAGTGTGCTTGCACCTTGGCAGATTGCCATTATAATGGCAACTTTTGCCAAGTAGTAGGCATGTTGTTCATTCACAGGTGTATATTACAAAATGAAGCAGGAATATGTATACCCAGCCCCTGAGGATGCAAAAGCCAGTGCATTGGGTTGCATCAGAAAGGGCATCCGGCATTAAACCTTCGGCAAATCAAATATGTAGCTCATAAATCAGATTTCCTTACGGCATCAGTCGAGGCCCGGGTTATCAACGACTACCACCGGTACTATTGACCAGCAGGGTACTGATGGAAACTATGCTACTGTTGGGTGAAGGAGAAGGTGACGGGAAAGGCAGCGGAAGAGGAGGAAGGGTAAGAATGTGGGGATGAGAGTCGGAACTTGGAATGTAGGCACTATGACTGGCAAAGTGAGAGAGCTGGCTGATATAATGGAGAGCAGGAAGGTAGATATACTATGTGCAAGAGACCAGGTGAAGGAGCATCAGAGGTAGGTTCAAACTCTTCTACCATGGTGCGGCTCAGAGGAGAAATTAGGTAGGGGTAATTCTGAAGGAAGAGTATGTCAAGAGTGTGTTGGAGATGAAGAGAGTATCGGATAGAGTGATGAGTATGAAAATGGAAATTGAAGGTGTAATGATGAATGTTATCAGTGCATATGCCCCACGAGTTGGGTGTGAGATGGAAGAGAAAAAATAATTCAGGAGTGAGTTGGATGAAGTGGTGGAGAGTGTACCAAAAGGAGGAGAGGGTGGTGATTTTAGCAGACTTCAATGGGCATGTTGGTGAAGGGAACAGGTGATGAGGAGGTGATGGGCAAGTATGGTGTTAAGGAGAGGAATGTGAAAGGACAGATGTTGGTGGATTTTTCAAAAAGGATGGAATTGGCTGTGTTGAATATATACTTCAAGAAGAGGTAGCGCAGGACGATGTATAAGAGTAGAGTAAAGTGCTCACAGGTGGACTATATCTTATGTGGGAGGCACGATCTGAAAGGGATTAGAGACTTCAAAGTGGTGACAAGGGAGAACAGAGCTAAGCAGCATTAGATAGTGGTCTGTAGGATGACTTTGGACACCAAGAAGAGGAAGTGAGTGAAGGCAGAACCAAGGATCAAATGGTAGAAGTTGAAGGAGGAAGACTGTTGTGTAGAGCTCATGGCGGATTTACGACAGGCACTTGGTGGTAGTGAAGAGCTGCCAGATGGCTGGGCAACCACTCCAGAAATAATGAGGGAGACAGCTAGGAAGGTACTTGGTGTGTCATCTGGACAGAGGAAGGAAGACAAGGAGACTTGGTGGTGGAATGAGGAAGTACATCGAAGTATACAGAGGAAGAGTTTGGCAAGGAAGAAGTGGGATAGTCAGAGAGATGAAGAAAGTAGTCAGGAGTACAAGGAGATATGGCGTAAAGTGAAGAGAGAGGTGACGATCTCTTCACATATCTCTTCTCACTAATCTTTTGCCTATTTCTATTCTCTGCCTCCTCTTTCCACATCATCAGCACTTTCCAATGTATTTTACCTTTCCCTTTTTCTCTTTCATATTTCCCATCTTGTCCTGCAATTGTTGTAGATGATTTACACTAAAGCTACCTGTTTCAGGAAATCCAAATTTATTTCCCCACATTGAAAGCTGTTTACAGGAGTCATCACCATGTCTACCACACATAATTTTCACACGTCCTGTCAGATAAGACTTTTCAGTTAAACATTTGCTTTGTTTCTACCCCATTCTGCTATCCTGCAGTCACTCTCTTACCATAAATTTCTTGTAATGACCATTCAGTTGACATTCATTCATTCATTCATTATCCAAACCGCTTATCCTGCTCTCAAGGTCACGGGGAAAGGGGTTGGCCCCCTTTAGTCGAGTGGTCAGTTGACATTATTATTAATTATTTCCTTTGCCAGTGGGTCGTCACCCCTAAATGATCATCATTATCTCAGACGTCTTCCCGTGGTCTTCAATACCGTATCCTCATTAAAAAAATAGATAAATAAATTATTTTTAAAAAAAACCCAAAAAGCTTTATCACACAATTCCTTTCCCCACAGTCTCGCAAACAGTCCCTTCTCACCCTGGGAGTCTGTCACGAGTTTTCCTCAGGGGAGGTAGACTCCCTGGGTCTTGGGTGATTTTACAACCCCTTGACCAGACTGCCCGGACAGATTTAATCCGTGCAGAGTGGGTCAAAGAAGAATACGAGTTAAGCATCCCGGACAAGCCCCCAAATTGTCACGGCAATTATTTAATTCCATTCTGACATTAAATTAGGAGTGAGACAAAAAATATCTTACAGCATTGTCACACTTTGATATGTTTAATATGCACAGATGCCCAAGCCCAGATACTGAAGTATACCCTGATCTCAGAGCACACTCCCTTTGTGCCATGCGGCACAAACATGCTTATTGTTTCACAATGGTATGTACCCAGAGTGTCTCCTTAATCCTGTTCGGATGAATTAGCTTATCTATATTGCTGGACTGTCATCCCAATGGATAACAGAACTTGCCTATTGTTCATAGAGTTCATATATCAGGTCTCCCCTCATCCTTATCTTCTGTTGTAATTCTCCAGCACTATTCTGTCAGAACTTGTTACACTCTAGTGAGTTTTGTACACATGACTTTGCTGTCAACAAACAGCTAACCATGGGGCTTTATTAGTTACCACAGAAAAAGGCACTCTAGCACCACCTTTCACCTGCTACACGAGTCCCAAACACCCATCCAAGCAATGTAAACTTAGTATAGCTGATATGTGGTCAAAGATTAATTGTAAGCAAACATTTCTATATGAATTGCCCTGACAACCAGAAAATGACAACTGCATTGGTCTGAAACTAGTGAATACATTAAAACTGCACTTTGGCACTGTTTTGCGCCAGGTGTGAAATAGAGCCCCAAGTCTTCATTAGCAACAGATAAATAGTGATATTGGATAAATATCAGAATGAAAATCAGAATCATGTTTATTAGCCATGAGGGTTTGTACATACATGGAATTTAACTCCAGTTTCGTGGCAGTCTGTGTACTTAACATAGAATAACAACACTGCATTACACCAATGTTCAGGTATATACATAAGGATTGACTACATACAGGGGAATTAAGAGGCGATAAAGTGCTATGGCACAGATAATATATCAGAGATGATGAAATAAATATTAGCAGGTTACTTACTTACATGCCTGAGGTAGATGGACATGACATAGTGTACCAGTATATGTACAATGTACAGTGCAATATGTACAAAATGGTTGGATGTATTTAAAAGTATTAAGTGTTCATTTGAATGACAGCCCGCAGAAAGAAACTGTTTTTATAGCTGGTTCTTTTGAAGTACAGTGTTCTGTAGCGCCTACCAGAGGGGAGGAGTTGGAACAGATTGTGACCAAGTTGTGATGGGTCTGCAGTGATGTTGCCTGTCCATTTCCTGACTCTGTAGGTCCTGAATGGAGGGCAGGTTGGCACCAGTGATTTTCTGAGATTTAACTGTCAATTGTAATCTGTCCCTGTCCTGTTTGGTGGCCGAACCAAGCCAGACAGTGATGGATGTGCAGAGGACAGACTGGATTATTGCAGTGAGGAACTGAATCAGCAGTTCCTGAGGCAGGTTGAACTTACTGAGCTGGCAGAGAAAGTACACTCTCTGCTGAGCCCTTTTGATTATTGTGTCTATGTTGAATCCCCACCTTAGGTCCTATGAGATTGTGGAACCCAGAAATTGTGGGTTTTCACAATAGACACCATGCTGTTGAGTATGGTGTGTGTGTGTGTGTGTGTGTGTATGGTGTGTGTGTGTGTGTGTGTGTTGGGGGGGTGTTAGGGGACTCCTCTTGAAGTTTAGTGGCGTCTCCACTGTTGTGAGCGTGTTCACCTCCATGTTGTTTTGGCCGCATCAAAGGGCTAGCTGATCAACCTCCCGTCTATATGCAGATTCGTCACCATCCCAGATAAGGCCAATGGTCGGTGTTTCGTCTGCAAACTTAAGGAGTTTAACAGACGGGCCACCTGAGGTGCAGTCATTTGTGTAGAGGGAAAAGAGTAGAGGGGAGAGCAACCATTCCCCGAGGGGCACCAGTGCTGATTGATTCCCCGAGGGGCACCAGTGCTGATTGTTTGGGGGCTGGATGTGATTTTTCTCAGCCTCACCAGCTGCCTCCTGTCTGTCAGGAAAATTTTATTCCAATGACAGATGGTGGCTGGTACAGTGAGCCAGGTGAGTTTGGAGTGGAGAATATCTGGGACGATGATGTTGAACACTGAGCTGAAGTCAACAAACAGGACTCTTGCATGTGACCTTGGGGAGTCGAAGTGTTGGAAGATGTAGTGCAATCCCATGTTGACTGCATCCTCCACTGACCTGTTTGCTCGGTAAGCAAACTGCAGGGGGTCAAACAGTGGGCCTGTGATTTCCTTCAGGTAGGCCAGCAGTAGTCGCTCGAAGGATTTCATGATGACAGACATTAGGGCAATGGGCTTGTAGTCATTTAATCCTGTGATGTGGGGTTTCTTGGGGACCAGGATGATAGTGGAGCTCTTGAAGCAGGAGGGGACTTCACACAGCTCCAGTGATAGGTTGAAGATCAGTGTGAAAATGGTGGCAAAATGGTCTGCACAGATGTTCAGACAGGAGGGTGACATGCCATCTGGGCCTGGTGCCTTCCAGGTCTTCTGTCTTTGGAAGAGCTGGCGAACATCCTCATCACAGATCCTGAGTGCAGGTGGGGGTTCGGTGGGGTGGGGAGAGTGGCTGGCAGGGAGTGCAGTTGGTTGTGTTGTGGCCGGAGAGAGTGAGGGATGTGAAAGTTTTCTTTTCAAACTTGTAGTAAAACTCATTTAGATCGACAGCCAGTTGATGGTTCCCTGCAGTGTGGGTAAAAATGTGGTAGAATGAAATACAGATATTTTGTTAAAAATGTTTTCCAAACATGAAACTTACAAAAAAATCTATACCTTATATTAACAGTCAAGATCAGTAATAAAGTATAACTATTTACAATTTCATTTAGCAGACGCTTTTATCGAAAGCAACGTACATTTGAGAGTTAATACAACACAAGTGAGGATCTAGTCAGGAGGCGGCAACACAAGTAAGTGTCAAAAACCTAGGTGCTAAGTACTAAATACACAATGTTCTTGTAAACAGAATTGCAATGCTTTTTTTTTTCCAGGATTTTTCCCCCCTTTTTCTCCCCAGTTGTACTTGGCCAATTACCCTACTTTTCCAAGTCGCCTGGTCGCTGCTCCACCCCCTCTGCCGATTCGGGGAGGGTTGCAGACTACCACATGTCTCCTCCGATACATGTAGAGTTGCCAGCCGCTTCTTTTCACCTCAGTGAGGAGTTTCACCAGGGGGACATACATCCACATCCGGCTTCCCACCCGCAGGTCTGTGTTGTAGTCGAGTCACTAAACCTCGAGTCCGAGCTGAGTCTCGAGTCCCCAGTGTTCAAGTCCGAGTCGACTCCAAGTCAAGTCCCCTTTACCCAAGTCCGAGACATCAAGTTTGAGTCTGAGTCGAGTTCCAAGATGGGCTCCAGTGCTCCACTCTGGCACTGTAAAAAAGCTGACATACAAATAAAAAAGGTCTACATTAAACAAAAGTGACACAGCTGTCACCACTTCAAAGGGAGTTTATTTACTTTGTGACATAATAGCCAAACAAATGCACTCGCAAGCACGTGCACACACACCAGTGTTGTAGTTGAGACACTAAACCTTGAGCCTGAGTCGAGTGTCGAGTCCCCAGTGTTCGAGTCTGAGTCCGAGTCCAAGTACGAGTCATCAGTGTTCAAGTACAAGTCGAGTCACGAGTCCTGAAAATCAGGACTCGAGTCGGACTCAGGTCCACGTCCTGTACTCAAGTACTACAACACTGCTGCAGACACAGCCAATTGTGTCTGTAGGGACACCCGATCAAGCCAGAGGTAACACGGGGAGGATTCGACTCGGCGATCCCCATTTTGGTAGGCAACAGTACAGACTGCCATGCCATCCAGATGCCCTCAATATTGTAATGCATTTCAATAAAAGAAAAAATAATCTCTTGTAAACTTGAAACAGAATGGCTGAAAGCAGTGATGGTGGGCACATGTCTCAACAAACTTTGTGGGTCTGCTAATGTCCCCAATAATATTTTAGAAATAATGCAAAAAGCTGCTGTTGTCACTTGATGATAAAAATTACGATCTGACTGTATTGTACAGTTTAATTATTTTTGAAATTATATATTCAATATATCCCACCTACCCAAAAACCAACCATTTAACTTATCCAGTTTTTTTTCTCTCTCAGCATGTGTTGATTTCTTGCCCACTTGACTTGACAGTCAAAATAATTTTGCACAGTAACACTAAAGAGATGGTGAATCAGCTTCTGTATCTCTGATAGAGAAAAAGGCTCTAACGCTATTAATATTGTTTGAATGCATCGCATGCAAAGATGTCAACCAAGAACACATGGTCATATGTGGTTGTGGGTGTATATATGTGCATATATGAACATGGAATATGACCATGTGATTTCACATGTCACACCATTTTGTGTATTATATATGTATAAATTGTATTTTTTTCATATTTGTGTGAAATAAATAAAGTTGATTGATTGATTGATTGATTGATTGATTGATTGATTGATTGATTGATTGAGTGAGTGAGTGAGTGAGTGAGTGAGTGAGTGAGTGAGTGAGTGAGTGAGTGAGTGAGTGAGTGAGTGATTGATTGATTGATTGATTGATTGATTGATTGATTGGTTGGTTGGTTGGTTGGTTGGTTGGTTGGTTGGTTGGTTGGTTGGTTGATAAGATCAGTTGCAAAAATATTTTCTCACAAACTTCCCAACCAAAACAGTACTCATGATTTAACGCAGGGATTTAGCTTCACTCTTCTGCTACATATTCCAAATTTAGTGAAGCCATGGTCTTAATACAATTTTGTTCCAAAAACATTACTGAGCTAGTGATGATTTCACATTTTCTACATTTTCCCTTATCCCTTGATTGGCAACTGATGGAAAGCAGTGAGACTGATTTCTGGAAACCCAGTACTTTTAATAAGATAAAGTAAGGTTGTATTTATTGATCATCTCTGTGTGATGTTTATTTTAGTGTGTATATGTGGCTGGGCTATAATGCATGGCACTATCAGCCTTCACCACCTGTTCCCCCACTGTGAAAATGTTTTGAAGCAGAGCATAGAGGAATAGGAAGAGATAGGTGCAAGTGATATGTTTTCTACTAATGTCTGAAAGATTGAATCACACTCACTAGTTTTCTAATGGTAGTCTTGTCTGTTTTTGTCTATTTTTTTCTTTTTTCTTTCTTTCTTTCTTTCGTTCTTTCTTTGTCCTTTTTTTTTCATTTGTCTCAGGGACAACAACTTCATAAAGGACTTTCCTCAGCTCGCAGACGGTCTCATGGTCATTCCTTTGCCAGTTGAAGAGCAGTGTCGAGGGGTGCTATCTGAACCACTGCCCAACTTGCAGCTTCTAACAGGTGTGTGTGTGTGTGTGTGTGTGTGTGTGTGTGTGTGTGTGTGTGTGTGTGTGTGCGTGCGTGCGTGCGTGCGTGCGTGCGTGCGTGCGTGCGTGCGTGTGTGTGTGTGTCTGATTTTGGAATCTGGAACCCTCATGGTTGTCCCTCATGACTGTCCATGAACCCTCGTGGACAATCAGTCCAGGAATTGACCTGATTGGCTTATTGCCATCATCGCCCAAGAGCTGAAAAGATTCCAGATTGATATTATTGCACTCTCTGAAACCCAGTTGGCTGACCAAGGGCAGCTGAAGAAGTAGAAGGGTGGTTACATTTTTTTTTAGGAAAGGAAAAGCAGCTGATGAGCTGAGGATCCATGCTGTGGGATTTGCCATAAAAAACAGCCTCGTTTGCCGCCTTGCTGAACTTCTTCTGGGCATCAATGAACACCTGATGACCATATGACTGTCATTTGTAAATAACCAAAGCATCACTGTCATCAGTGCATATGCTCAAACACTTGACTCACAAGATGAAATAAAAGAGACCGTCTATGCCAACCTGGACAATGTTCTCACCCAAGTCCCCAAGGAGGATGAGTTAAACCTACTTGGAGATTTCAATACCAGAGTGGGATGAAATTACAACTAGTGGAGAGGCATAATTGGCAAGGAAGGAGTTGGAAACACAAGCTCCAATGGCATTGTGCTGTTAACAATATGCTTAGAACACAGCCTAATCATCACCAACACACTCTTCCACCAGAAGAACAAATTTAAAACAACCTGGAGGCTCACTGGTTCTAACATTTGGCACGTCGTTGACTACATTATTGTCTGTCAAAGAGACAGATGCGAAGTAGTAAACACCAGAGTGACTGCAGATGACTGCTGGACTGACCACTGCCTTATTCACTCCACCCTGTCCATCCAGCTTCACCGGAAAAGAAGGGTGCAGAAAACACAGATCCATCCAAAGCTCAGCCTCAAAAGACTTACTGATACCTCCTCTCGTCAACAGTTCCAGGCTATGCTCAGTACATCGATGCTCAAGCAGTATCAAGATGATATTGAAAGCCACGGGGATATGCTCAGGACGGCAATCACTGACATCTGAACAAAACCATTCTCGGACATAAGATGAAGAAACGCTGGGATTGGCTTGATGAGAATGACCTGGAAACCCAACGGTTAATCAACATCAAGAGGCAAGCCTTTACCATCTGGAAGAATGACAAACTTCTAGCAGACAACGAGTCAATCAAAGAGAGATGGAAAAAGAACTACCAGGACCTTTTAAACCGGGGCTCTAGCCCTGAGATGGATTTCCTCCAACAACTCCCTCCGCAACCCAAAGAGGAGGACATGACAGCACTACCTAGTCTAAGAGAATCCAGGATGCCATCGGGAAGAGGAAAGTCAACAAGGCTACTGGTCCTGATGGAATACCGGCAGAAGTACTGAGGGCAGGTGGACCTACACTCTTCAGACATATCCATGCCCTGCTACTTAAAATATGAGAAAAAGAAGAAATCCTTGTGCAACTTAGGAACGCACTGAATGTCTCTATTTTTTTAAGAAAGGGGATGAAGCTGAGTGCGGAAACTACCGTGGCATTCCTTGCTTTCCACCGCAGGGAAAGCCCTGGCTAGGGTCATGGCCAACAGACTCCTCCCAATATCAGAGGAAATTCTCTCAAGATCCCAGAGCAGTTTTCGTCCTAACAGAGGTACCATGGACATGATTTTTACTGCTCGCCAACTCCAAGGAAAAGCCCAGGGACAAGCTTAACCAAAGGTTTTGATTCTGTAAACCGCCAGGCCCTCTGGCTAATTCTGTCAAAAATAGGCTACCCTGACAAATACATCAGAGTACTATGACTACTACATAATAATATGTCAGCTAGAGTACTACAACCATGACCTCCACTGTGCTACTGAAAAGAAGCACAGACTCAGAAAGGAGCGAGTTGCCAGAAAAGCCCAACCCACATCCTCAACCACTTCTTCATACCCTTGCCCACACTGTCCCAAAATAGGCGGCTCCGGGGTCAGCCTCTACACCCACCTGAAGACCCACAAGGACCTCGAAGGAGAACTGTTATAATCGATCCCGAGTGACCGCCGATGATGATGTGTGTGTGTGTGGGTGTGTGTTGTGTTTATGATATTCTTTTTCATTTGCTATGACATTTTGCCTATAAATGCCACAGTCAGGACAGCCTGCTGACATTTTCTACCATCCCATATCTGACAAAAGAGCAAAAACGATATCGCTCATGTACAACTTTACATTTTTGTTTTCTTTTAAAGCTCCAGCAGAAACTCAAAAAATTTTTAGTTGAACCAATTTTACACATTTTTGTAGGATAGCACATTCATGTACAATCAGCATAATAGAGCAACATACCATTTTTAGATAAAGTGATGGATGCTGTTATTGCTAATGTAGGGACCATACCTGCTCACCGTCTTCCAGGATTATTACAGTTTACAGCAGCATTATCCAGTATATAGACCTATACAACCATGAACACATTAACTCTCTCTCTCTCCCTCTCTCTCTCTCTCTCTCTCTCTCTCTCTCTCTCTCTCTCTCTCTCTCTCTCTCTCTCTCTCTCTCTCTCTCTCTCTCTGTCTGTCTGTCTGTCTGTCTGTCTGTCTGTCTGTCTGTCTGTCTCTCTCTCTCTCCCTCTCTCTCTCTCTCTCTCTCTCTCTCTCTCTCTCTCTCTCTCTCTCTCTCTCTGTCTGTCTGTCTGTCTGTCTGTCTGTCTGTCTGTCTGTCTGTCTGTCTCTCTCTCTCTCTCTCTCTCTCTCTCTCTCTCTCTCTCTCTCTCTCTCTCTCTCTCTCTCTCTCTCTCTCTCTCTCTCTCTCTCTCTCTCTCTCTCTCTCACATACACACACACACAGAGCAACAGAAAAAGAGCTCTGGACCCTCTAAATCCTCGCAATGTACCTCACATGATCCGCCAAGTGACAGCCAGTTCCACCCAATTCCAGGGGACTGTGGCCACTCGGATATTAAACTAGAGACCTGAACTCCCACCTCTACTCCCTAATCCTTCCATTACCTGAATTGGTTGAAGCATTTGCTCCATATAGGCTCCTGATCTCCCTCTCGGAGTCTGCTAGGTTTTCTTCAAAAGAAGAGAAAATGTGTATGTGAGCATGCTTAACACGCACACACATAACTAGTTGGTGTACCTTTTTATCCGCCTCTTTATGGCTTCAAGTGTAACCGACTAATTTTGGGAATGACCCTAACATTAACCAAAGATGGATTTGGAGTGTAATGATATGTGATGTCTGGGCAAATATCTGGATAGCACATAGCCAGTATTTGTGTGGAATAAGGTCAGTAATGAAATGATAATGGATAATTTTCCATAGGAAATGTTCGACAGACATATGTTTTTCTCTTACTTTCAATCACCATTTATAAAACTGCCCATAATTTCAGGGAGACCAATAATTTCCTCATTTCTTCCTGACCTGAAGAATATTGTTTTGTGGAAAAAAATGCCTTTTTTCCCCTTTATTTTGTATTTTCATGCACATGTATTGGCTTCCTTTCTTGATCCCCCTCTTTTATCTGTCCTTTTTTTCTCTCTTTCAACTTCTCTTTCAGGTGATGCCCAGTTTAATGAAGCTATGGGCTATCCCATGGTTCAGCAATGGAGAGTGAGAAGCAACTTGTATAAAGTCAAACTCAGCTCTATCACCTTGTCTACAGGTAGGAGGTAGCAGAGGTTTACAGGAATTGTGTAACGTTTCTCCATTAAGTCAGTGTTGTGAACATATGAGTTTGATATTAGGATATGGTTTTATAATTTCACAGAGCTACACACAGAAATGGATTAAAATGCAGTCATGCTAAAATACATTATGTTGCTGTTAACATAATCAGTTTACCTAAACAAGTCTCAACCTGTGTTCTGGTATTGGTGAATAATTCATTTCTATTCAGTGTTGCTAACTGGTGATGAAATGCTAAGTAAAGCAGATTTTATATTGCATATACAATCAGTCACTCGTACAATCAAATGTCATTTATGTCACTCATTTTGTGCATAAGAACAATGCACTGGGTTGTACATGAGAACAAGGGGAAAAAAAGATTGTCCAAGTAGTATGTGACATGTTTACAATGGGAGCTGTACAGTCTCAGATACATATGAACTGCAGAATTAATCATTTGTTTTTTAACAGGTAAGACTTAACTTACCCATTCATAATCAGTCCAACAGGTATTTCTAAAAAAAAAAAAAATGGCTGGATGAAGTAATATCAAAGATATTATGAAATGGACACTGATAGTTAAATAGTAAAACTGCCATCCCGGAGGTTTTGCATTTTTTTGTCCATTTAAAATGTGATGACGATCTGGCATTCTGTTGGACATAAACCAGTATCACAGTTGACCAGCATTCCAATATAGCTGGATGTAGCAGCCAGAGAGAATTAGACCTGCTGACATTGATTTTCTTGGACTACAAACAAGATGTAGCAGCTGTTGTGGTGTGTGTGCTGTCAGCTCACCAGTAGTCTGCACCCTTGTTAAAATGTGATCCTTGGTCCAGAGCTAATGCAGACAGTCTAAACTTCATCAAATTACATCGCCACACTGCCCTATATATGATCACCTGTCTGCCAGAAGAATTGCCACATTGGCAACATGTTTCAGTCTTTATTCCTGCCGAAGCTGTTTCCAGCACGCTGCACCAGTGTTTGTCCTATGCGGTCAAAATATTTCAACAGTGGTATACAGAGACTGGAGAGTATCGCCAACCATGATAGAGATGATAGTTATTCTTATGTAACATGGTCCAGATGGATAAAATAACAACTTATCAATGAAGAAATTAGGTGTTTACTTAAAAAAAAATATTAGAACAAATATTTACACATTTATGGTCAGTATTTGGCCATAATTCAGTAATAATAACAATAAAAATAATAATTAATAATCATAAGAATAAGTATATTATTATTATTATTATTGTTATTATTATTAGTAGTAGTAGTAGTAATAGTAGTAGTAGTATAACAGCAACAATAATACTAATGATAATCATAATAATGAGAACCATGATAATAGTAAGTAGAAGAAAGAGGAGATGACAAAGAAAAAAAAAAGCAGAGTACTTCTTACTCATTTCAGAAGTAATATTATTGTTTTGATTGCTTTTCCCATAGCACAATAATTCATTACACTACTTGCAAAACTTATTTGCTGCACCTTCAAAGTTGACAAATGTATCTCCTTTTTACTCCAGAAATAAAAATAATTTTGATGCTTTAAATAGTGTCTCTTTAGGGATGATTCTATAATCTTTGGTCTGATATTCTGAAGAGATCATGACGAATGACTCAATATTTCAAAATGGTTAGTAATGTTATTGCTTAAACTAAAACAGGCCTTTTTAGAAATATACATGATAGAAACATTATTACTGTAATATTGACATAATAATATTGCAGTGTAAGATTTAATCACAATTTTCACTGTAATTATCAACATGCAACAGCATTATGTGTTTACAGCAGGAATTATATTGCAATAATTGTTTTGCTGGTCTTTTTAGGGTTTCAGAACTCTTTTTTTTAAATTATTTCCTATATACCTGTTGTGATTTGGCATATTACTGACTGATTCTGCATGGTTGACAGTTGGAGATCATCTCAAGGTCCATAGTTGAATAATAGACCCATGCCAAAAAGGTTGCAGTGCTCATCTTTAGAGACTAAAATTGAGAAAAAAAGGGGGAAAAAATCCAAACGACACATGGATACACTTAATGGCTTCTCCATTACTTAAAGGTACAATCTGCAATTGATACACACAGTAGCAGTCTGCTCCACTTCTGCCGTTGTTTTGGTCAGACTTCGTAAACATGTTAGCTTTATTATTTCTGGATAAGGAAACCCGCTGGTGCTGCATCAATTTCAATTCATTTTGAGGTTTTCAACTGTCTCCATTTTCCAAACAAATTCACATGTTGACTCAGTGGCAATATATGTCATGTTTATTGTTGTCAGTACAGTGTTCATGTTGTCGCAGTTCTCCACATAGTCATGGTGGCGCATATCGTTAGAGATTGTACCTTTAAATGCTTGAAACGCTTGCAATAAAAAAAGTGTATGGAGTTTTTTTAATTAATGAATACTATATGAACTGGTTTAATACAAAGCTTTACTGCATCCAAATTCCAATGCTTTAACTGGAATCCATCATTGTTATTTCCAAGAAAGGAAATTCACTTTTAGAGAAATGAAATTACTGTACATTAAATACTTCATGGTTAAATGGTCCAACACAAAGATGACCAGGCATTAAGAGTCAAAACTTGTTGTATGTCAGTGTTACGATGGGTCACTTGAACAAAAGGGAGGACTGAAACCACTGGATCAGTTCAAACTCTTTCATTAGTCAGATTCTGCATTGAGCTTTCGTCGTCCACTGTTTGGAAATTACATTTAATTTTAGGTCTGCTGGGGCACTGATGGTATCACATCACTGACTACTTCAGATGGGACACTGCTAATAAAAGTCAACCATACACTGCTGGCTTATAAGGTACATTGCATCAGTTGCAAAGAACAGTCGGATGGATGGGTCAAATTTGAGTGACAGGGCACAAGTTTCAGAGAGTCAGTTATTTATTTTTGGTGGCTAAACTAGAAATTGCCTCTGCCTGTTGCCAAACAACAAGTCAAAAGTCATTTGGGAGAGGCAGCCTACCTCACAGTTAGTACAGATAAGGGTAGAAGTTCTAAACATGAACTAAAAATAAGAGTATTGGATTGAATGCAAAACACCCTTTGGCATGAATTGAGAAGATTGAGGAAGGCAGGACAATTGTACGAGTCTGAATTTTTTTTTTTTTTTTTTGTCATCACAAGTCCAGACGGGGTAGCACTCTGACACACTGTGGTAGCTGTGTGCAACTTCTGGGGTGTTAGACATTGGTGGTCAAATTTTGAATTACGAAGGAATTTTATGAGAGCTTTTTTTTAGCTGCTGATACAATTTATTTAATTATCTGATGCAAATAATTGTAGGAAATTTGCTTTTCAACTGGAAACACGGCTTTTGTTACAACCTCTACATAAGTACTAATATGCAGAGCTATAGTGATGTGTTGCAAATGAAATGAGATACTGATTTTTGACAAAATATTGCTGATTCCTGGTCTAGTAGGCAGCAAGGTGAGCTGCATCTGCACATGAAGATATGAGTGAACTACACTTTGGTAAAAGGAGTTGTGCGTGCTTAATAGGATACACTGGCATGCTCGAGATAGGAATCATACAAGGGACCTGGCATCTTTGGAAACTCTAAATAGGAAAGGGAGGCGATCCCTTCGCTCTTAATATTGGGTGGAGGGACCTGACAACTCTGGATCTGGGCTGGAGGTATACCTGGAAACTCTGGAAATGGTGTGAGGGTGTCACTTGATTTTTTTTTTTCGGGAGATTTGGTGGAGGAATCTGACATCCTTGGATATAGGTGAAGTAAGAAATATGGCAACCCTGGAAATATAATGGAGAAGGGACCCATCTTCCCTCATTAATGGGTGGAAAAAATGAGGAGACTGAATGAGGGAGGGAAGAGGGATTTACTCTCTCAGAAGAAAAGGAGGACAGCCCTGACATTCCTATGAGGGGAAAGGAGGGAAATCTAAGCATTTAGGGCATAAAGGATGGAAATAATGCTACTCATCTGTCTTGGAGAGGTTTGTTAATGGGTACGTTATGACATCTCTTAAAACAGGATATTCTAATCCTATATACATCACAACACAGTGATGCAGCCAAACCACTGGCTCTCGAGCTACTGATTGACTGAAGGGTACTTAGACATCAGTTATTCTCACAATGTTTGTTTCTGGTTAAGTATGAAAGTGGGACATATTTTCACATCTTGCTGTTAACAGTAATACATGCGCAACAACATATTTACACCACAAGGCTGACTGACCTTTATATCCAACCAATCTTCCCCCTCCTTTTGGATACAAAATCGCTATTCTTCCATCTCCTTCTTGACCTGGTAGGCTTTTCCAAGGTGCTGAAGACACTGTCAGCGGAGAGCACACGGGAGGAGCTGCTGGCCTTTCTCCAGCAGTATGGCAGCCACTACGTGTCTGAGGCCCTGTATGGCTCTGAGCTCAACTGCAACATCTACTTCCCCAGCAAGAAGACCCAGCAGCAGCTCTGGCTGCAGTACCAGAAAGGTGAGCAAGCAATCCAGCAGACACGAGACAAGGGTAAAAAGGAGGGTGGGAGTTGGGGACTGAAGAGGCTAAAGGATTCAATGGTAGTCATATCTTAATGTTAGATCACAGACTGTTCATAGTGTTCTGTAGCTAAAATGCACAGGGCATGTCAAGTTTTAGGAGACTTGATGAACTAAACTGTGTTTTGCCAGCATACCATCAACCATTTTAAATATAATCAAATAACTCATGAAAACACAGAAGCAACACAAGAAGAGTCAGTATAAGCAACATGAATTCATCATGATAACACTCACCTGTGCATGTATCCTACATTTAAATTACTAACATGTGATGTACTATAACGGGATTCGTTATTAAGCATGTCTTGGCTTTTCAAAATTATGCATGGCCACTGAGTGTAATTGTTCAATTAGAAGGTGTTGCGTACCAAATCTGCTTTTAATACCAATATACAAAATAACAACATACATGGGCAAAAAGAAAGATATTTAGTAAGATAAGGTTATGTTTCATACTGCTTAAAATTTTCATTTTTAAGATCTTTGTAAGTATTGCTGCAAGCCTCCCTGTGAAATGGCTCGCTTGTCATATTGAGTACAGACAGTGGAGGGCAGTAATGCCAGCAGGAATTAAAACAAGACTAAACTTAAAAAAACAGTCTATTCCTTCAGCATTGTGCAAAAGTGAAAATAGGGTATTTTCCAGCCATCATCATCTAACCTTGGTCCATTCACAGTTTTAAAAGGACTATGAATGTCACCTGTGAACAGCTTGGAAAAATGTCTTGATCCTTGGACAGATGTATTGGCTCAAAGAGTCCAGTGTAAATATGTGCGGAAATATGTATGTGACCTTAATCGTTCCCGACAACATTGCTGTTCAATGTTTTAAAGTGAGAACAAGACTTTGTCCCTACGTAACATAATGTCCTTTTATGATGTCCCAAGGCACTGTCACGTTTAATTTATTATTAATCATAACATGTTGGAATGGAACTGGAACAATACCTGGATTATTCGGCATGCATAAAGACAATACAATCAAGTATTTACTATATGTTGACAGTTTTTTTTCATAACTATTATGGGCTATACACAAAACCTAAAAACATGTTGACAAAAATCCTGAACACACTACCAAAAAAGACACAGTGTTATTTACCTAACTGAAGATGGATGATAAAATGAGTCAAGAAAAAGTTGTCACATATAATGTTGGCCGTCATTAATGTTTATTGGACTCAGTAAGTTATCAACAATACAAACATGAAGTTCAGACTAAACAGAGGCCTATAATGTGAATAGCACATGTTAAGGTCACTGCCTCCAATGAAGGGCTTGACAACCGAAGAACACAAACAGCGTCTGGGTCTGTAAAAGCACATAAATGACTGGCTGTAATGTCACAATCTAGTAAATAAAAATAAATCCATAAACTCTGAATAGTCAAATAAATAATCCCTGACAATTTTTTTTTTACATCACTGTTACAGTGTGACTAGGTCATCAGAATCAGAATACTTTATTT
This sequence comes from Lampris incognitus, assembly GCF_029633865.1. NCBI lineage: Eukaryota > Metazoa > Chordata > Actinopteri > Lampriformes > Lampridae > Lampris > Lampris incognitus. The sequence goes on from NC_079222.1 coordinate 22,383,078, forward strand.
ATCCCCGAGGGGAAATTGAGTTCTATTACAGACACTCACACTCTAATAACTAAAAACAACAAGATACAAGATAAGAAAATAGAAACAGAAACAAACAGAAATAAAAAATAAGTAAGAAATAGAAATAAGAACAAAATATATCAACAAGCATGGTGCACATAATACCCTATCTATACTGCACTACCGCAGCACACAACAAGCAGCACAAACAAAACTCGACAGGGCCAATCCAATTACCATTAACTCAGAGTGTCTGACAGTCAGAGTCTGAGGGAGGAGTTGATGTTCAGCACATTGATGTTCAGCACAGGTCTTTGATGTTCAGCACATTGAAACAAGGACACTTCTTTTTCCAAGCATTTTATGCTTTCTTTCAGTGTCAACATAATGTCTCATTTGGGATAACATCTGTGCTGATATTTGTGTAAGAAGTGCTTGCACTGACTACTTCAATAAAGTCTATAATAAAGTCTACTAAACAAGCTATTCTAAGGATATTGTTGTCATGCAGCTGAGATAGACTCTGTCCAACCATTTAAGGATTGAAATCCTTTGGTGATATGACAACACATGTCATAACAATATAGCAAATATCTGTGGAAATTACTAACTGTATTTGAGCTTAAACGTTTTTGCATATTGTATTTATTTTAGTCATAAATTTACAAAAGGCATTGATGTTATTGTTTACAATATATATTCTGTTATCAAATATGTTTCTGGCCATCCATTAATGACTTATCAAGCCTTAAGTGCAAATGCAAGGTCAGCGATAGGATACCTCATTTAAGATTGAAAGTGACTTCTGATTTCATGATGTGAAACTGTTAGCCCATGACACAAGCCAAACTAAAGCAAAAAGTGAAATGGTGTACTAACTCTCACATACAGAACTAATTATCATTACAACAACAGCAAAACAGTATTCACTTTAATACATCAAGCCATAAACATTTAACATGTTGACCTCTTTAGATAAATTGGTAGAAATAAATTGAAGTGAGTGCTAGTTTACTTTTCTCATACTAAAGCAAAATCAGCTATTTTAGATTGTGGTGACAGTTTGTTGGGTTTCTGCCGTCAGTAACCAGTTCTCTGAGTCTGACTAACTATGTCTGCCGCTGCCAGCTAACAGGGCCTCACACACCTCATTCTCCCCCCTGACCGGGGAGGAAGTCTCCAAGCTTCTGCTGGACTCTCATCCCACTACCTGTCCACTGGGCACGATACTTTCCAGCCTGCTACAGACCATTTCCCCCGCAATTAACTCCACAGTCACACACATCATCAACTCCTCGCTTACAACGGGTGTGTTTCCCACCGCATTTAAGCAAGCTTGGGTCAACCCACTGCTGAAAAAACCTACACTCAACCCAGCCCAGGTTGAGTGGGCTGGGTTGAGTTCTTTCAAAAATACTTGAGTGCACAGTTTTTAACCAAGTCTCTGAATTCCTTTCTGAGAACAATCTGTTTGATCCAAATCAGTCTGGCTTTAAGCGGGGCCACTCTACCAAGACTGCACTCCTGTCGGTAACAGAATCACTGCATTTGGCTAGAGCTGCTGGTCAGTCTTCAGCTTTATTGCTGCTAGATCTGTCAGCTGCCTTTGGCATGGTTAACCACCAAATCCTCCTCTCCACACTCACTGAACTTAGTATCTCAAGTTCTGCCCTCCACTGGTTCACGTCCTACCTCTTGGGGAGATCTTTTAGAGTATCTTGGAGGGGAGAAGTGTCCAAACCGCATGGCTTATACACAAGGGTACCTCAAGGGTCAGTGCTTGGTCCCCTTCTCTTCTCAATATACACCACCTCATTTGGTGCAATCATCTGCTCCCATGGTTTCTCATACCATTGCTATGCCACTGTGATGTTATCTGTAGGAAGAGCTAGGTATTTGACAATACCCAGCTCTTCCTACAGATAACATCACAGTCTCAGCACAGATATCGTCATGCCTTGCTGATATCTCTGCAAGGCATCTGCTAAATGAAATTGTTAATTGCAATTGTAAATTTAAGGATATTGAATGTAAACTTCTTTCTGGCTCCTTCCATGTTTTGTTTATGGTTTTTATGTTTCCAGCATTTCCATCATGCCCAAAGACTTCATGTGATTTTCGTTTTTTAAATGTCACAATACAATAAATTGTGGGATATTATCTCAAGCAAAGGCTCAAAGTCTGTGGACAAGCCCTCATGTACTTGCAGGTTTTACTGTGAGACATTCTTGAGCTCTGACAGACTTATCAGGACTGTGCACCTAAATCTGTGAGTGTGGACATTAGAATTGGGCCATAATAGCCCAAGCTTGATGAAAGTAAGGTGTATGCAAGCTTCTCAATAACTTTCATGGTTAATATCTGATAGGAGCTCTTCTTGGGATGGTTAAAGACAGCTTTGCGCAAAAGGTTAATTTCATCAAATGTCAAGTATAGGATTACAACTAATTCCAAGGTTGGAAACTTCAAAAGGGGGATAATTTGACTAATGGAGGGAAGGTGGGTTGTTCGAGATCCTGAAACTCGGTAGCAATTCCAACTGGGATAATTATGCTTAAAGTTGTGCCCTAGCCAGACATACACTCACCGGCCACTTTATTAGGCACACCTGTCCAACTGCTCGTTAACGCAAATTTCTAATCAGCCAATCACATGGCAGCAACTCAATGCATTTAGGCATGTAGACATGGTCAAGACGATCTGCTGCAGTTCAAACCGAGCATCAGAATGGGGAAGAAAGGTGATTTAAGTGACTTTGAATGTGGCATGGCTGTTGGTGCCAGACGGGCTGGTCTGAGTATTTCAGAAACTGCTGATCTACTGGGATTTTCATGCACAACCATCTCTAGGGTTTACAGAGAATGGTCCGAAAAAGAGAAAATATCCAGTGAGCGGCAGTTCTGTGGGCGAAAATGCCTTGTTGATGCCAGAGATCAGAAGAGAATGGCCAGACTGGTTCGAGCTGATAGAAAGGCAACAGTAACTCAAATAACCACTCATTACAACCGAGGTATGCAGAAGAGCATCTCTGAATGCACAACACGTCGAACCTTGAGGCAGATGGGGTACAGCAGCAGAAGACCACACCGGGTGCCACTCCTGTCAGCTAAGAACAGGAAACTGAGGCTACAATTCGCACAGGCTCACCAAAATTGGACAATAGAAGATTGGAAAAACGTTGCCTGGTCTGATGAGTCTCGATTTCTGCTGCGACATTCGGATGGTCGGGTCAGAGTTTGGCGTCAACAACATGAAAGCATGGATCCATCCTGCCTTGTATCAACGGTTCAGGCTGGTGGTGGTGGTGTAATGGTGTGGGGGATATTTTCTTGGCACACTTTGGGCCCCTTAGTACCAATTGAGCATCGTGTCAACGCCACAGCCTACCTGAGTATTGTTGCTGACCATGTCCATCCCTTTATGACCACAGTCTTCCCATCTTCTGATGGCTACTTCCAGCAGGATAACGCGCCATGTCATAAAGCTCGAGTCATCTCAGACTGGTTTCTTGAACATGACAATGAGTTCACTGTACTCAAATGGCCTCCACAGTCACCAGATCTCAATCCAATAGAGCACCTTTGGGATGTAGTGGACCGGGAGATTCGCATCATGGATGTGCAGCCGACAAATCTGCAGCAACTGCATGATGCTATCATGTCAATATGGACCAAACTCTCTGAGGAATGTTTCCAGTACCTTGTTGAATCTATGCCACGAAGGATTAAGGCAGTTCTGAAGGCAAAAGGGGGTCCAACCCGGTACTAGCAAGGTGTACCTAATAAAGTTGCCAGTGAGTGTATATCTCCTCAGACATTTAGATGTGATGTGATTCGTATCAGAATAATGGCAGCCGACACGAAAAGGAACAGGAACATGAACAGGAAGTTTTTAACAACTAGGAAAACTCGCTCACATTCTGCCCTTAGGGCGCCCGGGTAGTGTAGCGGTCTATTCTGTTGCCTACCAACATCGGGTTGGCGGTTCGAATCCCCGTGTTACCTCCCACTTGGTCAGGCGTCTCTACAGACACAATTGGCCGTGTCTGCGGGTCGGAAGCCAGATGTGAAGAGCAGGGTAATTGGCCAAGTATAATGAGAAAGGTGGGGGGGGGGTCTGCCATTTATGGGTCATTATCGCCATCTTGTGGCAAGGAGTGAAAATTGATTTACACCACTGGAGCTTGTCTTTCTTAGCTGTACATAAAAGCAACTTAAAATAAAAAATAATAAATGCACAAGAAAACTATGAATAGAAACTGTATGGGGGGGGGTTCCTAGGAATGGCAGATTGAATGTTAAAATATTGACAGCCTCCCCCACTTTCAAACAATAAAATGTCACCTGATGTTTTATCATAGACACCAACTGATATGTCATGGGTCTATTCTTGAATAATTAAAAGGTTATCACCAAAAGGCATTTAACTGTCCCATATAAAACATTCTTCTGATCCCCTTCAATCGTACACTTTTAATGATCAACAGGAGACGTTATCAATGTTCAACTGAAACTCAATGTCATATTCTCAGCAGATTAAACCATTAGAATTGTTTTTCAAGAATTATTAACATTTTCACCTCATTTAGATATATCCTAATCTGTAACAGACTCCCATTCAACAGCCAACACTATATTCCTGTCTACACCACACTTAAATTCTACATGCCATTATATGTCCACAAATGCCTTTACATTAGTATACACACATTTACTCATTGTCAACACTGTATAAGTGCAGAGCCGATGTCTTTTCAGCATATACATATATATTTGTGTGTGACTGTACTTTTTTTTTTAAATGTAATGTCTTTTCAGTCTGTCACACCAATGTCTCGGCCATTGTCTTTATATTTGTAAGTGTCTAAAGCCTCCAAAGTCTCTTAGAACATGAAGATGGTGTTCTTACCTCAATATTGTCCATACCTGTTTCCCTGATGGTGGGTTGATCCAATGAGTCATTCGTCAGTATACTGGGTGGTTGTCTCATTCTCTATGGGTAGCTGTTCCATGGTGGTGATGGCTCTCCTGAGTCAGAGCTTTTGCCTCTATCGGGAGTTTGCCCCTCTGTTGCAGATGAATATTCATCTTGGTGCTCCGGCAGGTTGTGCTCATTCTGTGGTACGTGGGGCTCAAGATACTCTTCTCCATTGTCAGGGATGGCAGGCTCACTTACCTCAAGTGCTGGAACAGCCAAACTCCTGCCATGGTGGTGATGATGGAGGAGCCTCCTCAGAAACAATCCATCCTAAGAAACGCTCATCCTGCTTAAAGACCTTACATTTCTGTGGGATGAGTTTGACACCATGTTTTTTGTACCTCTGCAGGACAGCGCTAACATGCTTCACGTGGCTGTCAAAGGTGGGGGAATGGATGAGGTTGTCATGCAGGTAGGGCTGGCAGACAACATCACGAAGGCCCACCAGGCACTCCTCCATACTTCTTTGGAATTCTGCTGGTGCTGAGCTGAGACCAAATGGTATACAGTTCCACTGATAAAGAACCTAAGGTGTTATAAAAGCTGCCAATGGTCTACTCTCCGGGTCCAGGAATCCCTGGTGATATGCCTTTCCTTGGTCCAGCACTGAAAAGCACGAGTTGTCATGCAGAGAATCTAGCATATCTTTGATCCTGGGGATCGGGTGCTAGTCGAGGACAGATTTCTGTTAAGTTCTCTGTAGTTGCAGCACAGCCTCAATGCCCCAGACTTTTTTTCCAAATGCAGACGATCGGTGAGGAGAAGGGGGACCTTGACTGTGATATCCATCCTTGGTTCAGGAAATCCCGCAGGTAATCCTTCACATCTTGATGCAAAGGTTTTGGCACTGATGTGTAGGTCGAACAGGAGTCGTGTTTTGCAGGGTGATGTGCATTTTTAGAGAGGGAATACATCCAACATCCTCATCATCATAAGTGATAGCAGGACATTCTTCGCGTAACAGCTGTCTCATAATCTGCTGCTGATTTTCAGTGAGGTGGTCTAACTTTACCGGAGGAGCCCATTGAGATGGCTTGTTACTCTGGTGTGGGGCAGTGGTTACCTCAACAAACTGAATGTCAGGTTGTGGGGGGCTCTGTTCAGGTTGCTCTGCTGTGCTCTCAGATGTGAACAAATCGGCTGTAACTGGATACACTGCCTTTATTTGTTGCAGGTTGCCCAGTATGGTGTGGGGATTTAGGGTGATGTCATGTTTGTTGGTGTTGGCTGTTGAGACAGGTATGTAAGCTGACCAATATTGACCAGACCTGACCAGGAAGGTCTGGTCTGTATTGTCCCCACATTCCCAGTATCTTGAGCATAACTTTAGCTGTGTTTATTGTCACTGGCTGATTCTACGGATGGTTTGTAGTTTTGATTGCCGCTTTACCCATTTTTAACTATTTCTTCAGTCACATTGAATCCAGTGATAGGTTGTTCAGCCATGCTGGGGTCACTAGAAACCAGAAAGGGGGGAAGTAGTGTCTTTTCTGTGTGTGTGTAACAGTCTAAGTAAAACTCTATCTCCACCCAGCCATCAAAAGTTATTTCTGTTTGATTTGCTACTAATGCAACCAATGGCTCTGGCCCCAAAAGTTCAACAAGTGACCAGACTATGTGTGTGGAAGGTGTTGTTTTCTCCACCCATCATGAAACTCGCCTGAGCTCTAGTGTCCCACAATGCCTCAACGGCTACATCGTCTAGATGACACTGGACCACACATCTCTTCCCAATGAGATTGATGAGCTTAGCTTGGCATTGACAGGGAACATGGCATGTGGGTGTGTCACCGGTTGGCTGACTATTGTTTGACTTTTGAGTAGCAGGAAGAATGTCTCCCTTTTCACCTGATGGGCTCTGTTGACCGTCACGGAGAGATGCAGAGTTAACCTGGGACCTGGAAAGTGGGTGGGCTACTGTGGGTCCCGGCTCAGCAGCAACCTCCCGTTTCCCTGCATCAGTCTCCTCTGCCTGCAGCCATGGGAAAGATGGCTCTCTTGTCCGCAGTGGTAACAGTGCCTACATGATTCACTGGCATGCATCTCTTTGTATGCCTGGCATCCTCGTGCCCCTCTCACAGCTGTAGGTAGGCCTGTATCAGTGCTGGGGTGTGACTTTGTTGCCTCTAATGTCTCGCTGATTTTTTTTTTTAATTTCAAGAACCTCAGCTTTGAGACCCTCAATGAACTTAGCGGTGTCTGGGTCAGGGTCTTTACACTGTCCCCATTTCTTTTTTTTTGTGGACGCTGTCAAACTCCCTTTTGTCCAGGTTTCTTTGTTTGTGTCTGTTCCTCTGTTAAGAGACAACCGACTGTTACCAGCGTTGCTCAGTGTATATCTAATTTACTTTCAGTGTTTTCAAGGTACTATTTCTCTTCAGCTTGTTCTGTTGCTTTAGCTCAAGACTGTCAGCTTAATTTATTCTCTCTATCAGGAGTTCATCTGTGACTTCGGGGTTGCTGAGGTAGGGTTTAAGATGAAACTTTACTGCCTCTCTAAGCAGACCAGTCTCTAAAGAATGTAGGAACTTGCGTTGGATTAAGTCTGGGCTAAACTCAGGGTCTGCAGTGGTGTAGCGGTCTAAGCATCGGCTTTGTGTCGATGCAGTTGCCCACTGGGGACTGGGGTTCGCACCCTGGTGTTGTCAGATCCGACTATGGACGGACTCGATGAAGCAGCAATAATTGGCAACGCTGTCTTCGGAAGGGGGGCGGAGTCGGCTTGTGTTCGTCACATGAATGCGTCTCTGTGTGTGTCGGAAAAAGCAGTGGTTCTGCCTGGATTCACCTTGTCACAGAGGTGGCGAGGCGTCTCCTTCGATACTGCCGGCCAGAGAGATGGAGTTGGCCAACATATGCAGTATGAGGGTGGGTGTTTGAACTAAAATAGGGATTGATTGGCCACTAAATTGGGAGAAAAAAGGGAAAAATCAGAAATACAATTTTTAAAAAAAGGTCTGGGCTGAACTGTTCGCCATCATCCTCCCCTCAAGACTTCCAGAGTTGTTTCTTCCTAAGCTCAATTGCACTGAAGAGAAAATTCTGTGAAGATTCCATAGGGTCTTGGGATATGTTCATGAGTCGATGGAGGAGGTCAGAGGATGAGTCAGCTTTATAGTGTCCTCTCAAGATGGAGTGGGAAGTGTGAGGTCTCGCTTGATTTCCAGTAGGTCGCATAGGTGGAGCCCAGGGCTTACATCTTTAACCACAGCCTCAATCATTTCAGTCTCTGAATAATCCCCTTTTCAGTCCAGATTCAGTTTGGTTAGCCAGGCTAGTAAAGGAGAGCTTATCTCTCTGTCTGGCTCCCCCGATTTGTCCACAAATCCGGAATTATTTCCTTAATGTCACCTCTGGTGTCTTAAGGGGTGTAACTGTGGTGACCTCCCTGGCTATCGTTGTATTGCTCAAGTGATCTCCTGATGCCCGAATCTTTTCCCTCCAAATTGAATATTAAAATAGTGATCTAACAAACCTGGCGCCACATTTACATAAGTATTCAACCCCCACTTATCAGTACTTTGTAGAGTACCCTTTTGTTGCATTAACAGCCATCATTCTCTTTGAGTATGTACAAGCTTTGCACATTCTTCTGGAGTAAGTTTTACCCATTGTTTTTGACAGAATTTGTAAAGGTCTTGCAGGTTGATGGGATGGCGCCTTTGGACTGTGATTTTCAGTGTGCCACAAATTTTCAATGGGGTTGAGGTCCGGACTTTGACTTGGCCACTCTAAAACGTTCACCTTTTTGTTGCTTTAGCCTTGTGCTTAGGATCATTGTCCTTATGGTAGGTGAACCTTCTCCCAAGCTTCAGTTATATGGCAGACTGCAACAGGTTTCCTTTCAATATTTCCCTGTATTTAGCTCCATCCATTCTTCCCTCAATTTTGAATAAGGTTCCCAGTGCCTGCAGATGAAAAGCAACCCCATAATGTTATGCTGCCACTGCCATGCTTCACTGTAGGGAGGGTGTTTTTTAGGGCATGAGCAGTGTTAGGTTTGCGCCTCACATGACGCTTTGAGTTTTAGCCAAGAAGCTCAACTTTCGTCTCATCTGACCACAAAACCTTTACCCACATCCTAACTGGTTCTCTCTCAAGCTTGGTAGAAAATTCCAAGCATGCTTTTTTATGCATAGTTTTGAGCAATGGCTTCTTTCTTGCCACCCTCCCATACAAGCCAGATTCATGGGGAGACCATAATATGGGTGACTCATGCACATTCACTCCAATTTCAGCCACTGACCTCTGGAGCTCCTTCAAAGTGATTGCAGGATCACCTGTGGCTTTCCTCACCAGCCTACTTCTTGCTCGGACATTTAGCTTTGTGGGACGGCCTGTCTTACAAAGCATCTGGGCGGTGTGATACAGCCGCCACTTTCTGACAATGGATCCAACAGTGTTCCATGGGACATCTAAACACTTGGATACTGTTTTGTATCCCTTTCCTGCCTTCTGCATTTTAATCACTGTCTCTTACTTCGGTATTATGCTCCTTTGTCTTCATTTTCTGATGGAATTCATGCCCAGCTAATTATCTTTACAGAGAGTGTTTTTTTATCCCCATAAATGAAACCATTACTGTAATATCTTACAGGTGCACACGAATTATGTCCAAATGTGTTAACCCAAGTTTGTTTTAGGAATCATTTGTCATTTGTGTAAACTTGGGGTTTTCAGAGCACAAGGGGTTGAATACTTATACAAGCAATACAAGCACTATATTTTAGTTTTTAATGTATTAATAAAAAATCAGTGAAATATAACTTATTTTGGCTTTGGGAACATGCTGTGAGAGCTTATGGGTTCAGAAATTAGTGATGACTGTCAAGAGGGTTGAATACTTTTGCAAGGCACTGTATCTTGCAAGTCACCATAGCTGGCTTTGAGAAAAGGTTCAGTAGCTCCTTACAGCTGAAGACTGGTCTCAATGAAGCCATCCTGGCTATAGCAACCCACCCGTTTTTCAAGATGATGTGGTTGCCCCCGAAATGAACTGCAGAGAAGAAGAGGATACACCACCTGTTTCTGCATTCAGCTGAAGAACTTGGCCTTATGTCAGAACGTTAGACTGCATCATCAAACACCGCTGAAGAGAATTAAGACGCTTTCTTCATCTTCTCTGACCAGGGTATGGGTAAACAACTCTCACTTCAGTGTCTTAAGGTTAAACTGCAATTTCATTAATTAATCATCAAAAATAAATATTCCATCAATTAAACAATAAATGAGTAACTAGTTTCATGTCACATTTTTAGATATTTTATATTAAAAATCCTTGAGTTTAATGTAAATTCATAACAACCTTGTCTCCCTGTTTGCCTGTACTGTTTCCAATCCCAACAACAGGAACTGAGAGTTGGGCAGAGAGATATTGCCCAGTCACACAAATCAGAGTTGGAGACCCTTTCATTTTCTGAAAGACCCCAGAAAGGACCTTTCCCCGCTGGATTTATATCCACTGATCAAGCTACTCTTTGTGAGATTCAGCACCACTTCACCATCATTGGCACCAGCTGAGCATCTTCTTCTTTGCAGGCATGGTTTACCACCCTCACAGAAGGTGATTAACAGCTGAACTGATGGAGAAATTAGTTGTGCTGCAAAACAACTAAAACTGAAATGTAAAAGAAAAAAAAGCTGTTAGATATTAGTTGTGCTGAAAAACAACTAAAATGGAAGGACTGCATTGTTAGGGGTACGCAAAGGAGTGTACTTTTTTTGGTTTGTTTTTGGCATTGGGGAAGATGGGTCCTTCCCTTTCTGTTCTACTATTTTGTACCGGCATACTCTGCTGTAATGGTACTGTTACATGTCTTTTGCACTTGTTCAGTTGGTTGCTTGTAAAGTTGGTGATCTTCAAAATGTACTTACTCCATTGCACTTGTATTTATCGATCTTGAAAAAGGCACCTGCTAAATCCCAAAGTTATTTTCTTCTGAAAGAACTAGGGCATCACTGTGGCCTAACCGTTCAGTTCCCCCTGTTGCATTTCAATTGGTTGTTCGCTCAGTCAGTCAGTGGTTGCTTTGACTGACAGAAACCGCCCGGCATGCACCCCTGAATTCGCAGCCTTCCACCTCCAACATATCCTGATTGGTCATGTTACGGCCACGGGTGTGTCCGTATAGTTTTGTGTTGCCTCCTGTATCACTCTGACTCTACATTCAGGTGCTCCTCATCACCTAATCAACCGGTCAACGAATCCAATCTTCATCAGCTGTTCAGTCTCCCATTTAAACCCCCACATGTCTTCAGTTCAGCGGCCAGCTAGTTTAGTTTGTGTGATATAGTTACTTTGTGTTTGTAACGTCTGGCCCGTTTTTGGTTTAGTTTGCATTGTGACTATTTTGAGTTATGTTTAGTTGTTTAGCTCTTTTGGGCGAGGGGATCAAGGTAAGATGCCCATGGGCAAACACCCCATCACGTAGCTTACCTCTGTTAGACACACTAGGTTAGCAGCGGTTGCCACCTTTTTGTCTTTAGGTTTGGTGCTTTTCAGCACTGTCAAGGGTGGGTTACTTTTGTTAATAGTTTGTTTTGGCAACCGTTCGGTTCCCTTGTCCTGTCATTGTTAATAAATATATTTATTTTATTATATCTATACGTTTATGTCTCACTGTGTTGCACCCTCACCTCACTGTTACTCAGTACGCTAATAGTTGCACCCTCTCCAGACCGAGGGTCGTAACAGGTCACTTCAAATCTATGATGTGGGGAAATTAGCAAAGCTCACCTTTTAATGTAGAAGGGTTAAGGTCAGACCCATACTGAGGCCACTAAAGGCCTAAAATGTGATATCAGTTTTATAGAATGTATTTTTGTATTTTCAGATAACAAATTACTTTTGCTTTAATTACATAAATTTTCTCTTACCAGTATTTTGTATTTTATTTGATACATTTAATGAGCAAGTATTTTTAATTTGTAACAAGATACTTTTTGATGTACTTGTGCACATCTCTGATCAAACTGCAGTTAGACCGTCAATTCCCAACATTTACACATCCTCCCCTTTTGGAGTGTGAGGTTTGCTGAGTTGACAGATGAAAATTGGATTAATTTGTTAATTTTACTTATTAGGCAACCTACCACATGAAATCACCAGACATTCACCAAATTAAGTGAGAGACATGGAGTAAAATAAATAGGAACCTGAAAGCACATCCGTGTTGTAAAACAGGGTGGCATTGTCTGGCATTGTAAATGCCAGACATTATTTCATATGACCACCAGATGGCTGCAGATGTCTTTTGTGTGTGTTGCAAGATGTTGTGGAAAGTGAAACTAATGTGGATATAAATTGATATGATCTTTTACAATGCTGAAGTGGTATATTTTGTGAATAAATAACGCATGATCTGATTATTTATTCAACTTCATGGCTCATCCCCCGTGGGCATGATGGAAATCAGACATGATGAGCTTGTACGAGATTAATATGATATTCCAGTCAGCCAGCATTGTAAGTATTTTTTCCCCCGATCACACCAAGTCTTTTATCAAATGGCATCCTTTACATAGAGGGGAGGCTGTAGTCAGGGGTAAATGAAAGGGTGAAACTGTTATTTGCCAGTTATAGGCAAAATGAGCTCATCACAAGGTTTTACTATGAGGGCAAAGTGACGATAGCCTCTCTCTTTTGACTTAAGTGTAATTGGGCTCTTAGGGCCACCTTTGAGCTTATATACATAGCATAAGAAGTTACCTCCCACCCTTTCAACCACACACCAACTTCTAAGAGACGAACTCAGAAGAGTGTACGCATACACGGGCATAGGCACGCAGTAATTACACACAAGCACGCACAGAGTTTTAGGGTTCCCACACATACTGGAAAACCTGGAAAGTTATAGACCCGTTTTCCAGTCATGGAAAACACCTGGAAAACTATAAAAGTGATCAAATGCCCTTGAAATTTTATTGAGATCATGGAAAATTGTCAAGTTGTCAATAAAAATTTATTTTGACATGTTGATGTAGCCAGGTAGTCTGAGCAGTCATTAAAAACAAAACCAGTCGTCAGACAGGTATGACGCTATGGGTTAGTCTCAATCACATGAATTTTTCATTGACAACGAAAACCTCCGCCATGTTGGAGGACAGCTAGACCTTAGCAACCACTGTTTACACCGAAGTTCTCATTGTCGAGCTGTGTTTAACGACATTTTAAGTGAAAGTCAGACAAACGTACGGAAATAAAACATCACAGTTGTGATCCACTCTTCGAAAAACGGTTTGCAAAATAAGTTTTACAAAGGATCAGATTCGATTTGAGGATTTTCAACTTTTAGGCCAATCTCATGCAATTCCGTGATGGCTTTGATCAAGAATTATGTACAAGCTGGAAAAACCAAGGAGAGATATCTAGAAAAACTTGCACTTATCGATATGTTACACCGATATTTTAACAAATTTACAAAACAAATGCAGTTTCTCCCCCTCTTGTACTAATTATATCCAAACCATGAATTTTTAAGATTTGCCTTATAACTGCTGATGATGAGGGACACAATTGAAAAATTTCTAACACAATTGAAATGTTGTCTTTATTTTTAAATGCTTTTGTTTCTTAAAAAAATATATTATAACAGTTTTATACAATGAATAATATATAACTTGAAAGTTGTATCAGTCTGAAGGAACTACTGAGTCACACACATTTGTCAATGTGCAAGAAACCAAGGCAGTTTTATCCACTGTTGTCATACCAGCACTGTCCTTATTACTGTAGGTAGTCTGTTGGTAAAATTCCTCTTAAAATTGCAAATTTTCTCTGTGCTAGCCCAATGACACGCTCCACATGGATATGGACGGATGTAATTTTTCTTGTTGCCTCGATTTCTAAAGGACCAAGCTGCTTTTTCCCTTTTGTAAAAGCATACTATTTTTTTATCTGTAAGATCTTCCCGACTTATCCTCGATATAAATTTTCTTCTTTCCTACGGCAACTTTTGAGTTTCTTCTCCTTGATGGCTGATTATTTGCCTTTTCTTTTTTTTATGGAGAGTACTACGTGTTGTAACTATAGCGTTATAAAGCTTACTGATTTTTTTTTTCAATAAGCCCTGTGATGGTCTGGCGACCTTTCCAGGGTGTCTCCCTGCCTGCGGCCCAGTGATTGCTGGGATGGGTTCCAGCATCCCCGCAACCCTGGGTAAGGATAAACGGTTTGGATAATGGATGGATGGAAGTAGGACTTGTTCCGCACCGTGTCAGCTCGATTGGAATACCAAAAACAGCGCAGAAATTAACCCTATCAAACCACGATAGGTATTCTGTATGAATCAAACCTTGAAACAAATTCTGTCCACTCTGCCTGTTTATAAAAGGTTTAGCATCGCGCAGTGAGAGCAACACAGTATCCTCTGGATTGGAGCCGTTGTCCTCCAACATGGCGGACGTGTTCCCGTCATGTGAAATATGACGTAATCCCTCAATTATTATGGTCCATTCGCGCTCCCTAGTGGTGTAATCGAGAGAGGGAATTGAGAATTCATTCGACATGTTTTCTTTTATATCTTGAGCGAGACGGGCCTGAGCACATAGTAGTACAAGCAGGTAGCTCTTTTACTGAAAGTTTGAATAGTCTAAACACTTTGATTTAGAGTAGAAAACTAGCAAGGCTAAATGAGAAAAGGTCCTTGAAAGCTGAAACATTAGTTATACAACGACCACGGAGCTGCCGACCTTTCCACATGGCATGTGTATCATACATTCCAGTGAGTTAGCTGTTAGCTAAACAGCAAATTAGCACTCTGGTTGTTGCTAACCTTGAAGATTGTTGCTTGATTATATTGTAGCAAATTCGGGGGTCAGTCCGGGAACCGCCGCAGCTGGGACATGAACCCGGATCTCCCGCACCACGTGTGACAACCAGTCGACTAAAGGGTCTGACCCATTAGCCAAGGGCTAGCGAGTCTATTTATCCGTGCACATTACACCACTACCCCCCTGCTTCAGGAAGCATGTCCCCGTGCACCAGCATATCAGCTCCCTCACGTACCTGGGCGCACGCGCCTCCAACAGCCTCACGGTCTCACCATCCCACTTCTGACACCAATGTAGCGAATTCAGGGGGCAGTCCGGGAACCGCCGCAGCCGGGACGCGAACCCGGGTCTCCCACACCACGGGTGACTACATTAACCAGTCGACTAAAGGGTCTGACCCGTTAGCCAAGGGCTAGCAAGTCTACTTATCCATGGTCGTTACACTACCCCGCTCCTTCGGGAAGCGTGCATACACGCTCCCTCACTCCTCTGGGTGCACACGCTTCCAGTGGCCTCACGGTCTCACCATCCCACTTCTGGCACCAATGTAGCGAATTCGGGGGGGGGGGGTGGGGGGGGGGGGCAGCCAAGGAATCGCCGCAGCCGGGACGCGGACCTGAGTTTCCCGCACGGGCAGCTACGTTAACCAGTCGACTAAAGGGTCCAACCCATTAGCCAAGGCCTAGCAAGTCTATTTATCCATGCACGTTACAATATGTTTTTTTTAAAAACAATCGGGGTGAACTAATTACCTAATTAATAATTTTTAAATAATGTGCATTTAGGGAAAAAAATGCTAAGTTAGTGGTTGATTAATTCTGCTACGGCAGAAAAACATCTGTTTCATATATCTTCTGTACTTTTGTTGTGACTGGTAGTACGTTCTAAACACGGGGTACGGGGTTGTCCAACCTTGAGGGTCGTCCCGGGTCGTCCTCTGTGTGGAGTTTGCATGTTCTCCCTGTGTCTGTGTGGGTTTTTTCCGGGTGCTCCGGTTTCTTCCCACAGTCCAAAGACATGCAGGTCAGGTGAATCGGCCACAGTAAATTGTCCCTAGGTGTGTGTGTGTGTGTGTGTGTGTGTGTGTGTGTGTGTCTGCCCTGTGATGGCCTGGCAGCCTGTTCAGGGTGTCTCCCCGCCTGCCGCCCAATGACTGCTGGGATAGGCTCCAGCATCCCCGCGATCCTGAGAGCAGGATAAGCGGTTTGGATAATGGATAGATGGATACCATGTTCTCGGTAAACTAATCCACTGAACTGGACAGATAAGATTAAATTCTAAGCTGTAGTTATTGAAATATGTGTAGTATATAAAGATTGTATGTATCCTGAGGAGAAACATAAGTGAGCTGTTGATATGGACAACTGGGTGATTACTCTGCACGTTTTTTGCAGGCTTTTTTTTTTTGAGACTGTACTACAGACAGTATTGTGCTACTTGAGCCGCTATCACCCCCACTGCCTTATGGTCCCCATTTCTGCTCTTACTGGATCTTCTCGAACCATCATCATATTCACTCTTCATTCTTTGGGGAGCCAGGATGGACAGTTTTTCTTGCTAAGGGTGGTGGTAGGAACTTAAGTGCACTCAAAAAAAAAAAAAAACAACAACAAAAAAAAACTCTTGCAACAGGGTTGAGCAAACATAAAGACTAATTTCATACTCCCTTGGTTATTTCCATGAAAGGTATAAACTCTATTTTATTCTAAATCTCATTTTTTTCTTACTATTTTTGTTGTTCTTGTTAAATAGTACACTTCCCTTAAACAAAGATATATGGTTGTTGTTGTTGTGAGTTATTTGGGGAAGGATTAAGTAATATCATTGCATACTTAACTACTTCATTGTATGCCAGTCTCCTCTTAGAACCTAGACTCTTAGACATACCTGCAAACTTGGCGTCACACATGCCAAGTGGGTTACATTGAGATTGAATTGTTTGACTCATTTTTTTTCATTGATTGTATGTTTTCAGCAATATTTTTAGCTGTTAAAATTGCACATCAGTGTTTAAAGTTTTTTTGGCTTGTGTTGGGTGACCAGCTAAAAGATAAACAGCCCAATTAGAAAGTGTTGAGACTAGTTGATACCAAATAATAGGACCTTATGTGAACAACAGCTGTCATGTATATCCAAGCAAAATAACGGAAAAATGTTCTTGCAAAGTCTTGTTAAATTATTATGATGCATGATGGCCCAATGGTTAGCATTGTTGCCTCACAGCAGGAAGGTCCTGGGTTCGAACCACAAGCCATCCCAGGTCCTTTCTGTGTGGAGTTTGCATGTTCTCCCCGTGTCTGCATGGGTTTCCTCCTGGTGCTCCAGTTTCCTCCCTCCATCAAAAAGACATGCATGCTAGGGTTAATACTCCTGTCTGTGCCTCTGACAAAGGCAATGAAAGGAAGAACTGGAGTTGGTCCCCGGGCGCTGCAGCTGCTCACTGCTCCTATACAATAGAATGGCTTAAATGCAGAGAACAAATTTGTTGTAACAATACAATGACAAGATAAAGTGGCTTTCTTTCTCTTAGAAAGAGTGGGAACCCTGAGTATACATAGCTACAAAGTATTTCTCTCTCTTTCTCGCTCTCTCTCACTTTCTCTCACACACAAAAACACACATGCACCTATTCGTGTTATTTTATCTATCTTGAGTTTTAGCAATAAGCCCGTGTTACATAATAATTTCATAATGAAGTCTTTCTCATTCTCGCTCTCTCTCTCTCTCTGTCTCGCTCTCTCTCACTTTCTCTCACACACAAAAACACACTTGCACCTATTCGTGTTATTTTATCTATCTTGAGTTTAGCAATAAGCCCTTGTTACATAATAATTTCATAATGAAAATATGGCGTTTGTCTATAACACCAGTGCATGCTTTGGCATTGTGTTTCATTGCCTGACGTCATAAATTGACATTTTTATCTAGTTTTTAGCTGCAATTGTACGGTACTATTAACAACTTTTAATTGATTTATGGCTTTACTGAACTATTTTCTGGATTTCATCTGATTATCGATTGTTGCACGGAATTGATCGCACTGGAGTTTCCAATGCCATACTGCTTGTGTGTGGCGAGAACTATATGGACTCAACACTCTGCCTTAGCCATAATCAGTGGTTTTATTTTTATTTATTCATACTTCCTCGCTGAGCTTTTTGTCTGATTTTTGGAAATACAGCCGTGTTCCCATTTTCCCATTGCTGATCAGACCGGGGCGGGCTGTTGTTCTCAACACGCTTTTTACACCAGTCAAAACTACGCTGCACCCAGCAATGGCAACGTCGTATTTTCTCTCCCCATAGCATGTCTCGGCCCAGCATAGGGAAGTCTGAGCTGTCCAGTCTGAGATCCAAGCTCCACTCCATCGAGAGCCTTTTGGATGATGTCCTCTAGTGGCACTCTCTGCTCCTATCCTAGGTGGATCTGCTGCAGCCGGACACTCCCCGCAGCTCTGAGAGCCCGGCAGAAGGCCCCACTCCCGGCCTGTCAACTGATAACCCCCGCTCCTGGGCGTCCGTTGCAAAGAAAAAGAAGGGGAGAAGGATTTATCTTCCTCCTTCATCCAGATGTGGATGAAGACTTTCTCCTGCTCTCAAACGTCTTTACTCCACTTGGATCCGCTAACAGAGCTAATGGCTACTCATACACAGTCTGCACCGGAGCTGCCTGCCCTAGTCCACTCTGACAAGAGGAGGAAGCTTCGAAACTCCCCAGCGACCCTGGTTTCTCATGGGAAACGACACAGATGTCTCTCTCCTCCTGTGGTCTCCAGTCTCGAGTGCCCTCCGGCTGGCCCTTGGCCTCCGACCCACCCACGCAACAGAGCACTGGATGCAGCTGTGGCCAGCAGTGATGTCATCTGCAGTGGTGTCTTGCCAGGTGAAACTGTTTCGACACACTCTGCTGCTGCTGATGCTGCCCCAACTAATATGGCTGGCGACATTCAACTGTCTCTTTCTCCCAAGCTTTCTGTCTACAATGGGGTTGTAAGTACAGATTACCTGAAATCCTTATTAATGGTCACTCCATCATAAGATCTGTTGAACTGCCAGGTGCTATCACCTACCGTCTCTGGTGGCAAAGTTGCAGACGTGACTGACTAAGGGGCATAGTCTTGAGCTGGTGTTGTCTTACAATCTTTCTCTTAATAATATTGAACTGCTAGATTTTAATGTCTCTGATCACAAAGCTGTGATTTTTCACACCTTGATCCCACTCCCTGCTCACAAGCCATCTACCTGTATCTGCTCTTGATCTTTTAATTCCAAGTCAGCTAGTAGTTTTAGAAAAAAAGTTTTTACCGGCTCTGGCTAGTTATATCCTTAGCCAGAGGGATATCTCTGTAAATGATTTATTGGATAATTTTAATGTTCATAATAATAATAATTTCATAATTCTACATTCCGGTGTGTGTGTGTGTGTGTGTGTGTTGGCCCTGTGATGGCCTGGCAGCCTGTCCAGTGTGTCTCCCCGCCTGCCACCCAATGACTGCTGGGATAGGCTCTAGCATCCCCATAACCCTGAGAGCAGGATAAGTGGTTTGGATAATGGATGGATGGAATTTTAATAATACCTGTCGGACGATCCTTGATGATTTTTCCCCTATCAAAGTTAAATGTGTCAAACATAACAGCCTCCCCTGTCTTAATGACCACACAAGGGCTTTAAAGTGGCAGTACAGGAAAGCCAAGAGAAAATGGAAGAAGGACAAACTTAATGCATCTCTTGGTAGACTGAAACGTGTGATGATGGCTTATCAGAATGCAGTTAAGGAAACAAGGCATTCCTACTTTTCTAATTTAATTGCTGGTAGCTGCCACAACCCCAGGGTTTTGTTTCAGGCTATAAATTTAGTGGTTAGCCCCCCCAGCCAACCTTTGGATGCATTCACTGAAAAATGCGAGCAGTTTCTCCACCACGTTATTATTATTAAGAAAATAGATGACATTAGGCTCCACATTACACCAGTGACGAGCAATCTCCCCACTGGCATTGAACCCTCCGCCAGTCTGACTCACTTCAAGCAAATTTCTCTGTTAGACTTATAAGAGCTAATTTCCCACTTTAACTCTTCCACCTGTCAACTGTACACTATCCCCACTAGTTTTCTGAAAGAGGTACGTATTTCACACTTTTGGCCCACAAATTCTCTCCATTATCAACTGCTCACTGTATTCTCCTCGGGGATGAATAAAGTATTGTGATTCTGATTCTGATTCTACCGGTTTGTTCCCATCTAGTTTTAAACATGCAATAGTCCAACCTCTCCTGAAGAAGCCTACCCTGGACCCTCTTGTTTTAAGCAATTTTAGACCAATTTCAAATCTACCTTTTCTATCTAAAATCCTAGAAAAGCCTGTTGCTCTTCAACTAATCATACACATGAATAGTTGTAATTTTGAGCAATTTCAATCAAGATTCCGTACCCACCACAGCACAGAAACAGCTCTCATTAAAGTCACCAATGACTTATTGCTTACCACTGACTCCCTGTGCTTGCTTAGTTTTAATTCTGCTTGACCTGAGTTCCATTTTTGATACAGTCGACCATAGCATCCTTTTAAATTGCCTTGGAATCACCTTGGACGGCACGGTGGCCCAATGGTTAGTGCTGTCGCCTCACAGCAAGAAGGTTGTGGTTTTGAACCCCAGGGTTGTCCAACCTTGGGTCATTCCAGGTCATCCTCTGTGTGGAGTTTGCATGTTCTCCCCGTGTCTGCAGTGGGTTTTCTTCAGGTGCTCCGGTTTCCCCCACCATCAAAAAGACATGCGTGTTAGGGTTAATACACCTGTCTGTGCCCCTGACCGAGGCATGGCAAGATGAACTGGAGTTGGTCCCCAGTTGCTGCACAGCGGCTGCCCACTGTTCTTGCTACACAGCTAGGATGGGTGAAATGCAGAGACGAAATTCCCCACGGGGATTAATAAAGTATATCAAAATCAAATTTTAAAAAAAAAACTTTGTTAGCATTAAGGATATTGCTCTGGCCTGGTTCCAATCCTACCTATCTGACAGATCTTTTTTCTGATATAATGAGAGAATTCTCCTCATCACCAGCCCCCCTCACATGTGGTGTCCCCCAGGGGTCAATTTTTGGTCCATTATTATTTTCCATTTACATGCTCCCCCTGGGTCAGATTATCTGTCATCATAATATTAATTTGCGCTGTTATCACTTTATGGCCCGCTTACTGGTAATGACACAGTCTTTCTCATGTTATAGCCTGTCTCTCCAATATTAAGTGCTGGATATCACAAAACTTCCTCCGGCTCAATGAGTCCAAATTTCAGGTCCATCGATTCGGCCCCCCTAACCTAACTGGCGACCTGGGAAAGAGTCTAGGGAACTTGTCCTCCAATGTTATGCACACTGCCCACAATTTGGGTGTTTTTTTTTTTTACTCCAACCTCTGTTTTGACACACAAATCACTAGGGTAGTGCAGTCTTGCTTTCCCCAAATTAGGAACTTGTATCATGTTAATTGCCCGTTATTTAATGGGACTTGGATGATTTGTCTCCTGTAAATAAGATTAATTGGAAAATCTGTCACTGCCTAGTCCTTGAATCCTGAAATAGTGAGGAAATACTCACATGTTAAATATCACCCTGAAAGCATGTTACTTGGTATGCATTTATATGTGAAAAATGAGGGTTTGGAGATTTTTCTGCCCCCAGCTTGTCCTTGGGTTAACTTTTAAAACACTGGCTAGACAAACATTGACAAAGCAAGGAAAATCGTGCACACAAACACAGTCGTACTTTCTGTCTCCCTCTCTCTCTGCTTCTCTATCACAACCACACATATACACAACACACACATGCTCTCACACACAAAACACATACATATGCTGTCTGAGTTCATGCACATAGTGTTTTCTTTTTTGCCCTTGTGAAATAGTTTGAAGGCTCTCAGTTTCAATATGATTAAGGGCACTGCAGGAAATGAATCATTTGAAATGGTTACCCTAAGCTGGTCCCAATTACCCTACCTTGAAGAATGCCATTTGGAAGGGCTTTTTTTCCCCTTTCTCGACCTTTTCCTACTTTAAACTGTATCCCCAGACCGTGTGACTGGGTTGTAAGTTTCTCTTTCTTCCAGTTTATGTGTGAGTGTATGTATGTGTGTATGTTTGTGTGTATATGTCTGTGAAGGCAGTTAGCTACCATACTGTACTACGTCAGTATTGTGTTTAGCCAATGGCTCCCACCTCTAGTTCTATTGATGTTTTCCTCATTGAATTCCAGTAATCTGGGAGACTTGGCCAGAATGATTCACTCTCCTAGCTTGCAGTTGAAAATGCTGAATTAGTCTTCACAGTGGCTTCAGACTACAATATAACTTAAGAATTTGTTAGAGAACTTACCTCAACTGAACGAAATAATAATAACAGTTGCAGACCTTTACTATAGAATTATAAAACTTATTGCATAAACTCAGATGAACATGGACACACACACACACAAAAAAGCTCTATCAATATAAATGGCACATCTGTTTTATCAAAACACATAGCCTTACATCTTCTCCAAGGGAAACTCCACCCAATTAACGTTTTCTCCTATTTTGCAGCTCCATTTCTCCTCTCCCTGCGTCCTCCTCCCAATTGTTATATTGTTGTCCCACTGACAGACAAAACGATGAACAAGAAGCCCCGAAGTGATAACATCAGACAGAGCTTATTTACACTTATGAGGATGAAGCCATTGACCCCCCCACAAACACCCATCCATCCCTCGTCTATACAAGCTGATGACAGTGAGGGATTAGTTGTTGTTGTTTTTTCTTCATCGAGGCATTGTGAAACTTCCTAGTCAATCTGACTGTGTGTGTATTTAGAGTCAAGAATTGTTTAAAGGAAATATGGAGTTGAGAGTCGTAAGGGAGAGGGGTAGCTTTTTTGTTTAAGGGATTGCCATATTTCTTCTGTTGAGCAAGATAACTTAAAGAGTAGGAATTGTTTCGGGAATATTTGACTTTCAGATGGAATGACTGTTTTATAAACCTTCCACCCCACACTTCTATTTATCTGTGAATGTGAGTGAATTGTATGTGTTTATGGATGTTATGTGTTTATGTATATGTATATCTGTATGTTGTGGTGCGGTTGTCTGTCTGTTTCTGTGCATACATACACTTACCGGCCACTTTATTAGGCACACCTGTCCAACTGCTCGTTAACGCAAATTTCTAATCAGCCAATCACATGGCAGCAACTCAATGCATTTAGGCATGTAGACATGGTCAAGACGATCTGCTGCAGTTCAAACCGAGCATCATAATGGGGAAGAAAGGTGATTTAAGTGACTTTGAATGTGGCATGGTTGTTGGTGCCAGACGGGCTGGTCTGAGTATTTCAGAAACTGCTGATCTACTGGGATTTTCACGCACAACCATCTCTAGGGTTTACAGAGAATGGTCCGAAAAAGAGAAAATATCCAGTGAGCGGCAGTTCTGTGGGCAAAAATGCCTTGTTGAATGCCAGAGGTCAGAGGAGAATGGCCAGACTGGTTTGAGCTGATAGAAAGGCAACAGTAACTCAAATAACCACTCATTACAACCGAGGTATGCAGAAGAGCATCTCTGAACGCACAACACGTCGAACCTTGAGGCAGATGGGCTACAGCAGCAGAAGACCACACCGGGTGCCACTCCTGTCAGCTAAGAACAGGAAACTGAGGCTACAATTCGCACAGGCTCAGCAAAATTGGACAATAGAAGATTGGAAAAATGTTGCCTGGTCTGATGAGTCTCGATTTCTGCTGCGACATTCGGATGGTCGGGTCAGAGTTTGGCGTCAACAACATGAAAGCATGGATCCATCCTGCCTTGTATAAACGGTGCAGGCTGGTGGTGGTGGTGTAATGGTGTGGGGGATATTTTCTTGGCACACTTTGGGCCCCTTAGTACCAACTGAGCATCGTGTCAACGCCACAGCCTACCTGAGTATTGTTGCTGACCATGTCCATCCCTTTATGACCACAGTGTTCCCATCTTCTGATGGCTACTTCCAGCCGGATAACGCGCCATGTCATAAAGCTTGAATCATCTCAGACTGGTTTCTTGAACATGACAATGAGTTCACTGTACTCAAATGGCCTCCACAGTCACCAGATCTCAATCCAATAGAGCACCTTTGGGATGTGGTGGACCGGGAGATTCGCATCATGGATGTGCAGCCGACAAATCTGCAGCAACTGCGTGATGCTATCATGTCAATATGGACCAAACTCTCTGAGGAATGTTTCCAGTACCTTGTTGAATCTATGCCACGAAGGATTTAGGCAGTTCTGAAGGCAAAAGGGGGTCCAACCCGGTACTAGCAAGGTGTACCTAATAAAGTGGCCAGTGAGTGTATACTGGCTGTAAAAACCATTTTCCTGCAGGACAATAAAGACTATCTATGTATCTATCTATCTATTTTACTATTAATCTATATCTATCTATATATCTATTATATTATCTGAACTCTCAAACCTATGCCCCTTTGTCTTCCTCCTACTCCCCATTCTGCCCTCTGCTTCATACCCCTCACCCCCAGAAGCGACAGACCAGGGGGTCGGCGGAGGCGGCCGGCGTGAGCTGAAGTCAGTTCCCTTCATCAGCTATCTGTCAGCATTGTTGAAGAGTCAGCTGTTGTCTGAGGATCTGGTGAACGGGGTGGAGATCCGATGCGAGGAGAAGGGTAGCTGCCCAGCTGCCTGTCACCTGTGCCACCGCCAGACCATGATAGGTGATGGGAGCCGCAGTATTAATGGTCGGGGCAGTGAGAAGCCCTCACCCATCCCTGTGCTGTTGGAGGTCAGCCGGGTTGTGCCACTCTACAGTCTGGTCCAAGACAACGTCACCAAAGAGGTGAGACGGCAGTAATGGGGCACCAGAATGTGTGTCAGTGCATTAATCTGTGTGTGTGTGTGGGGGGGGGGGGGGCAGGGACCGTTAAGTACCAGTAAATTTGGTGGGGAAGTAAACAAGTGATGCATACTCTGGAGGTTGTGTTTACTGGTACATTTTTGACAGCTGGAAAATATCTGTCCTATGATCCTCATAACATTCTGAAAGTAGATTTGAAAGCACACACATCTACACATACACCCAAATAGATATACAAACATAAGAAAATGTGTTTGGAAAAAAAGATACAATTGTTGACATATCAATGAGATCTTCAAAGGTAAGTGTATCATCAGCACAAAGGAAAAGGAAATAACAAAGAAAAAAGTAAACCACGTTTCTTTACTCGCAGAACATTATATGAGACAGTTTTTGTTTCTTGCAAATATGCACATAAGAGCAAATTTAGTGCTACTACTACTACTATGAGCAAATTTATAGAGCAAATTTAGTGCATTTGTCAAATAATACCTCTAGGTGGCATATGTTGGATAACACTGACCACTACGTATAAGCAGTATGATAGAAAAGCTATAAAAAAGATGACGTAATGCTTTTCCTTCTTTGTAGGGATACAGTGTGTGTTTGTGTGTGTGTGTGTGTGTGTGTGGTCTGACTCACCTGTAAACAGTTCTGTTTCGGGCTTTGCTCATGCATGTTGATGTTGCTCCCTCCTTCTGAATCAACGAACACAGATGCACATGTATACACATGAGATCCCTCCACCCCCCTCCCCACACACACACAAAAACACACACACACGCACAAACACACACTACTCTCCATGTGGAGCAGAATGGTTCACACTACCCCACAACGAAGCATCTTATTACCTTACCTTCTATAATTACAGCAGGCAACAGCTATACAAGGGCAAAATACAAACTGATCACTTGCCTTTCAAAACACAGACACACACACGCACACTATTGCTCTCTCTCTCTCTCTCTCTCTCTCTCTCTCTCTCTCTCTCTCTCTCTCTCTCTCTCTCTCTCTCTCTCTCTCTCTTCTCTCACACACACACACACACTATCTCTCTCTCTCCCGCACGCACACACACACACACACACACACACACACACACAACAAAGTGCCCTGTACGTGCTGCCCATAACAAAGTGCCACAGGACTGAAGAAAAAAAGGCACAATCAATAGCAGACGGCCCCTAGTGGGCACCATATATAGATAAAGGTGAGGAAGTGCAAAATGTCCTCTTTTCCCCTCCCCCATAAACACCTCTCTTTCCCTCCTTCTCTTTCCTCCCACCCTAACCCTGGTCTTCTTGGAATGACGGGGGTATGAGGAGGAGGATTAAGCCCACTGAGGCAAATTTGTGATTTGTGATAATGGGCTATACGAATAAAGTTGGCTTGACTCTACTTGACTTGAGGATTACGAGAAGGAGAGGTAGACTGCAGTGGTTTGCTCTGGAAGGCTCTCAGTCCTTCTGAGGTACTTGAGGCCAGGATTATTAGCTTCTTATTGATGTCATCGACCCCCTGGGAGGATGGGGAGTCCGCTGCTCTCCTTCTCCACTATTTGTCTCTTTCTCATATTCTCTTGGCTGTAACTGTTGCTGCTAGTGTGGGAGCCTTTACACCACACACACACACACACACACACACTTTGCTTGCTGGTTGTCCATCGTGCCCGATGATGACCATCTTCTTCTATTTGTGGGTCCTTTGAGGACTCAGATAGCAGAAGATACCTGCGCAGAGATGGTTTTTAAAGTGGCATGGGGGGTGCGCTTCTCCCAACGCCACATGACTTGATTGTAGAGGAGATGTTTCCGATGGCAAGGGGGATCCCTAGACGACCGGCACCTCCACACAACTGCAGGGCGCTGCCGGAAATCCAGTTTTTCGGAAACCGCCTCGAAGCATGCCGCCACAGCTTGCTTTTCTGTTGGGGTAAGCTCCCTTAGCCTTATGTCTTCCAGACTCACCCACAAGGCAGCGGGGCAGTGGTTGATAGGTGCCAGGGCGTGTCCACCAGGGTGGGCCTGCACACCATATCTCTGGGGCCCACTGCTGCTCCGAGATCCCCTGCCAAGTTAGCCTGGGGCCGCAAGACCCCAGTTACCATGTGTGGCCACGGGGAGGCCTGGCAGGAGTGTTGGTGAAGGAGAGGCTATGTACTGGCAAGGGAAGGCTTACACGCTAGGATGCTTCCCTATTCGCCACAAAGGCTAGCCAGCGGCAGCAAGCTAAGGGCAGGAGGGACACAAGCGGGTTGGAAGAACACATGCACCTTCCCTCCAACTACACACTGCTGCACTAGACGCATCACAACACCCTGTGTGTATGTACACACACACACACACACACACACTCATACATACAAACACACCACATGTAATAATAATAATAATAATAATAGTAATAATTTTATTTATTTAGCACTTTTCTTATACAATGTTACAAAGTGATTTACAAAGGAATAAAACCAGACAAGGCAAAAATAAGAGTAAGACTGAATAAGTAAGAGTAAAATTAAAAAGCATCAATAGATGAAAACAAACATCAAACATTTGTAAAAGCTCTCACAAAAATAAAAGTTTTAAGACGAGATTTAAAAGACGCTAAAGACTTGGTTTGTCGTAGTTTGACAGCGTGGGGGCTGCTTGGGGTGCTGGCGGGACCACTTGGGGTGCGGGCATTGATGGAGGGGCTGCTTGGGGTGCCGGCGTCAGCGGCGGAGTCACTCAGGGTACAGGCGTCGACAGCAGGGCCACTTGGGGTGTGGGCATCGGCAGCCGGACTTCTCAGGGTGCGGGCATAGGAAGCAGGGCCAATGGAGACATGGAACGCTAAGACACAGGAAACACAGGAAGCTGAGCCACTGGAGACACGGGAAGCTGTGGAGGGACCAACTAGAATGACCAAGCTGGTCATTATGACAGTTTTGGATTTTCAAAGCTTAATTTTGTGGAAAAACAGATACAGACCTGCCGCTCCCTGAATTTTCCTAAAATTGCATATATTTGCATTTAAAATCATTTTTAGATCAATTGCACACAACAACAAAAAAGTGAGGTGATGGGTAGGTATTGTACCAAGGAGAGAAATGTGGAGGGACAGATGGTAGTGGATTTTGCGAAAAGGATGGAAATGGCTGTGGTGACTAGATAGTATTTCAAGAAGAGGAAGGAACACAGGGTGACGTACAAGAGTGGAGGAAAGTGCACACAGGTGGACTATATCTTATGTAGAAGGCGCGATCTGAAAGGGACTGGAGACTGCAAGGTGGTGACAGGGGAGAACGTAGCTAGGCAGCATCGGATTGTGGTCTGTAGGATGACTTTGGAAACCAAAAAGAGGTAGAGAGTGAAGGCAGAGCCAAAGATCAAATGGTGGAATTTGAAGAAGGAAGACTGTTGTGTGGAGTTCAGGGAGGAGTTAAGCTGTACACTGGGTGGTAGCGAAGAGTTGCCGGATGGCTGGGCAACCACTGCAGAAATAGTGAGGGAGACAGCTAGGAAGGTACTTGGTGTGTCAACAGGACAGAGGAAGGAAGACAAGGAGACTTGGTGGTGGAATGAGGAAGTATTGCAAAGTATACAAACGAAGAGGTTGGCAAAGACGAAGTGGGCTAGAGAGATAAAGAGAGTAGACAGGAGTACAAGGAGATGCCATGTAAAGTGAAGAGAGAGGTGGTGAAGGCAAAGGAAAAGGCATATGGTGAGTTGCATAATAGGTTAGACACTAAGAAAGGAGAAAAGGGCTTGTACTGATTGGCTAGACAGAGGGACCGAGCTGAGAAGGATGTGTAGCAGGTTAGGGTGATTTAGGATAGAGATGGAAATGTGCTGACAAGCGAGGGGAGTGTGCTTTTGACCCCAACCCCAAACAATCAGAATACAAGCTGTGTTGCCCAGGCTATTTGTGTGCGCGTGTGTCTTTGTCCACAACACAGGCTTATATAGTCATCTCGCAAGGGACTATCTGTATCCGTCAATGGTCTCTGACTAGCTGTCTGACTGTTTGACAGGGCATGTCATGTCACTTTCATGTCAGTCTTGTCATTATTGAGCCAGAAGGGGATTATGTTCCTATGTGAAATTACCTCGTCTTTCCCCCTTGAAAATTATCCTACCGGGACTGAAAAGGAATAAGGGTATTAAAGGATTGAAAAAAAGAGCATTCATCCAAGCATCCAGAGTGATCCTGTTTTCATCATTACATTGAATATCAGCCCTCTTGGTTTGGTGTGTGGCTTTGTCAAAGGCGTGAAAGTACCACTTCATCACGTCTCCAGTACTGCCCGTTAACAGGGAGTAGGTTTAAGGATTTTGGGAGGAAAAACGGGTAAGCCACATCTTTGACACTAGTGGGGCAGCTTAGCTCCAATATTCACAAGGATTGTGCATGTTGTGATAAAAGCACCAAACTTGGTACATATGGAGCTTAATATATTTAGAAGAAATTTGGATATGGAGCCACTGAAAATTAACCTCGTAGTGGCCATAGCAGGCATGGACGTTATTAGATCGCTTTTAGCGGGGCTGTGGCCTCCCTAAATTTCATATCAGCCATTACGACAAGACAGAGGAGAATGTTACCTTTCCAGAGATACCAATATTATTGTTCTAGTCCAAATACAACCAGAGATATGCCATTTTACATATCGGATGTCACCAATGCATGTTGAAAAAAACTAAGTTCCCAGTCACTTTTGAGACATTATTCACGTTTCAAAACATTATTCCCCTGATAAATGTTACCAATGTTTCATGCTCTCACTGGGTGTGACACTGTATCCAGTTTTGCCGGACACGGTAAGAAAACTGCTTGGGCAGTATGGATCGTTTTGCCAGACCTGACAGATGCTCTCCTGACGCTGTCCTCTGCACCAGGTGACATACCAGAAGAGGTCATGAGGAGCACAGAAAGATTTGTCATACTCCTGTATGACAGGACGAGCAAGTGCATGGACATCAATAAAGCACGAAAGAAGATGTTTGCAAAGAAGAACAACGTTCAGCTGATACCACCAACAAAGGCAGCCCTGGAGCAACATGTGAAGAGGGCAGTCTATCAGGGAGGATATGTGTGTGGGGCCAGATGCCGTTTCCTGCACCAGAGTTGCCTTCACCGGACAACTGGGGCTGGACCAGGAACCAGGAAGGAATGTTGGAGCCATATTGGACAGAACTACCCAAGGCCTCCCACACCTGCCATGAACTGGTATCATCCAGGTGCAAGAATGGCTGTGTGAAGCGCTGCAAGTGCAAAAAAAGCAACGCTTGAATGCACTGCCCTTTGTGCCTGTGAAGGGGGGTGTTAACACAGTTAACTTGTCAAGTGAGATTGAGAAGTTTGAGATCGAGAGCCAGTTGATAAGCAGTTACATTGGTAAATAAAAAAAAAACACTGTTGAAGTACTGAATTGTGTTTTGTTTTCTGCACTCGCTGGTTCTAAACCTTGCCCAGCAGAAGAGGAGTGTTATAGATGTCTATACATAGTGTATAGATGAATAATGTCTCAAAAGTGACTGGGAACTTAGTTTTTTCAACATGCATTGGTGACATCCGATATGTAAAATGGCATATCTCTGGTTCTATTTGGACTAGAACAATAATATTGGTATCTCTGGAAATGTAACATCCTCCTCTGTCTTGTCATAATGGCTGATATGAAATTTAGGGAGGCCACAGCCCCGCTAAAAGCGATCTAATAACGTCCATGCCTGCCATGGCCACTACAGGGTTAATTTTCAGTGGCTCCATATCCAAATTTCTTCTTAATATATTAAGCTAGATATGTACCAAGTTTGACGCTTTTATCACAAAATGCACAATTTTTTTGCTAAGCTGCCCCACTACACATGTATTTATGAGTTTATCAGCCTGATCTGACATTTTGAGGTCTTTCAGTACCTCCTGGAGGGGGGGTGCTGAATTGGCTCTGTTGTTAGAGTATATATGTAAAAGCTTTATAAAGATGATGGTAAGAATGCTTCACCAGGTCACAGCTCTATAAATATCCATATATCCACATACAAGCAGCAACACACACACGACCAAGAGACACATACCTCAGTATATGAGCAAATAAGCTGATGCCAGTGGAGGCTGCCAGCAGTCCTGTGTCCTGTGCTGCTGTGATTGAATTATGGCAGCCCTCTTGACTCAGAATGGTCTATATCTTGCCTAGTGGCTCCTGTCATGCTCACACCGTACCCCCGCTTTGTACCTCATCCCATTCCAATTGTTTTTTTTTCTTCTTCTTTAATTTCTTGTGCTTTTAATTTCCTCTAAATATAGGTTTGACTCATGTAGCTCTCTTAAACTTAGGCAGATGAGTGAGGTCATGGAGAGGTGGTCTGTTGTGGATTAACAAGATTCCTTTAAACTATTTCTCCTTCCGTCTTCCTCTTTTCTGAATCTTTTTCAATTTACTGAAACTTACAAATTAACAAGTTGTAGTGCATATTATTTAAATGGTTCTTAAAGCATTTTCAGCTATCTTATTGAAATGAACTGATCTGACACTGCTATACAATAAAGATTTAAAGATTTATCATTTCTCAAAATCTTACGAAAGCAATT
Organism: Lampris incognitus; assembly: GCF_029633865.1. Taxonomy (NCBI): domain Eukaryota; kingdom Metazoa; phylum Chordata; class Actinopteri; order Lampriformes; family Lampridae; genus Lampris; species Lampris incognitus. The sequence continues at coordinate 22,414,278 of NC_079222.1, forward strand.
ACAAAAACAACAAAATCAAAACAAAACAAAAAAAATCCTCATCTATATAATCTCTGGATAGATGGATTTATTTGGTATGTAGCATCTTACCAATTGGTCTCCAAGAGTACCAAACAGCCCCATGCATTTTGCAGTAAAGCCTACATCAAATTAGCTTAGAGCATCCTCAGACAGAACTGACACACCTTGGTTTCCAGGTGGCGTAGCAGTCTATTCCGTTGCCTACCAACACGGGGATCTCCGGTTCAAATCCCCATGTTACCTCCAGCTTGGTCAGGCATACAGTCACATGTGGGTATGTGTCCTGGTTGCTGCACTAGCACCTCCTCTGGTCGGTCGGGGCACCTGTTCGAGGGGGAGGGGGAACTGGGAAGAATGGCGTGATCCTCCCATGCACTATATCCCCTTGGCAAAACTCTTCACTGTCAGGTGAAAAGAAGCAGCTGGCGACTCCGGGGAGGTATGTGGTAGTCTGCGGCCCTCTCCGGATCGGCAGAGGGGTTGGAGCAGTAACCGGGACGGCTCAGAAGAGTAGGGTAATTGGCTGGGTACATTTGGGGAGAAAAAGAGGGGGAAAATCCCCCCCCCCCAAAAAAAGAGAATTGACACACCTAAAACCATGAATAGATGCTGTTTCAGGGTTTCCCAGTGGCCTGACCCACCAGCATCAACCCTCTGGTGAACTGACCCTTCAGCTGGCCCCAATATCTGTTTTCCCTGCTAGTACTTCTACTGATAGTGTTCCTAGAAACAGCCCATGGGTTTCATTGTTAACACCATTAGGCTTGAATGATTGGAACACACGCGCGTGCAACGCAAATGTGCAAACACAAACTGAGGCACAGAACCTAAGCGCACTAATACACACAACACACACATTCACCGTTAGCGGTGTCCTGTGTGTGTTGACTTGGTCTCTTCACCACCAGTGGTGATCATCAGATAAATCAATACTGTGGGCCAGCTGCCAAGTGTTTTCATGTATTTAGGTCTTTATGCACCGGGGACTTTTTTTTCTGTGCAATTTCACAGACTGCGATTATTACACAACGAAAAAGCAACGTAATTTTTTTTTTCCTGAAGGACTGCAGTCTGCAGATTGGAGCGGTACTCAATGTGGGCGGAATTAAGTGTTTGATCCCATCCACATTGAGCATTACCTGTCTTTTTTTTTTCCATCTGAGGTTCACACTGGCTAACTGCAACTCGAACCTGCTGCTAGCAAGCATGCTAATGAAGATAGCTGTCATACTTAAAGGTAAAGTCAACTCAGTTATGCAAAATAAGCGTAATAATTAGATACATGTCCAGATATTGTGTTAGATGTAATAACAGTAATGTAGCTACCATTGGCTTGCAAGTACCCCTGACTGCACGGCCCTTTTTTCCATCTGAGTTTCACACTAGCAACTGTAACACAGACCTGCTGCTGCAAAACTAGCATAGTAATTAGATACATGTCCACATCTAATTTAATAACAGTAATGTAGCTACCATTGCTATGACTCACATGACATTGTTATCTAAACTTGGTTTTGTGAATTCACGTTTTTCACATTAGCTCATTTAATATCAATTTAGTGCATTGAGATTAACAGTGACAGTGAAATACCAAATTGGGTTTCATTTGCCATAGTAAATGCTGTTACTATTGCATTAGTGTGCTATCTTAATATGTTGATTGATATGCAATATTACTGCCACACTTTTAATGGTTTAGTCGCTCTAAGCTATTTATTAGCAGATTTTGTCCATTTCAGTGTTGACGGCTTGCGTCATAATCAGCAGAGATTTATTGGAAGGATTAAATATTGATTATTTCCCCTCCAGAGAAAAATATTCTTCTGACAGCGGGGACCATGCTGCACCCTCACAATACCACACAAGTGAGAACTTTAATTTTTCTCTGATTACCATAGGGCACTATAGCAGACTGTTTTGGGTGATATAATTATATTCAGTATTTCTAAAACAGGAGAACACTGCAGTCATATTAACATATGGTAGCTAGCTAGTCGGGGTTTTCCAACTGTTGATTACCCAACATCAGTATACACCAATCACTATTGCAATGTATTTTGCATCCACAGCCAAAGTCTGAATCATCAGTCCAGCGTGGCGCTTAGAGAGCTGTGGAAACCATGAGCAACCTTGGTGTGGATGACATCTGGATTGTTCTGAAGTGAAGACCCTTCTCTGACCAGAGCAGTACCAGATGTCCTCCTCCTCCACTGTAGTTGAATAACCTGGGGATGTCACCGTCATCTAGCTTGGACCTACATTACCTGCATGTCACCGCTGCTGTCCCCACTGCATTACTTTCCACTACTCCTGGACTATTTTTATGTGATGGAGATGTCTGTTTTTAAGCTACAGAAGCGCAAAATATATCAAATCGAGCAGCTTGGTCCCATGCAGGTTGCAACAATGAAGACATCTCAAACAATGTCAAGGGCTGCAACTAACGATTATTTTGGTAGTCGACTAATCTGTCGATTATTTTTTCGATTAGTCGACTAATCTAACGATTATTTCTTTCACACCCTCCATCTCTGCTTCCTGAGGGCGAGGATCCTCTTCCGGGCTCCAGTGCACGTTTTACCTCACATGCTTAAGTCTGCACACTTGTGAATGTCGCCCTGTGTCTCTCTGCCTTAACATAACATGATCCCATAGCGAATTAAAATAATGACTCATGAAACATTTGAATTTGGAACTTGTTTTGGAGCTACTTGTTTAATCAAATGCATCATCAATCATAATGAAAACTAAATAAATACATTAAATAATACAAATGAAAGTAAATGCATTATCAATCATAATAAAAACAAAATAAATAAATTAAATAATACAAATTAAAGTGCAAGTCAAAACGTAAAGATAATGTGCAAATAATGTTTTAAAAGTAACTCAAAATAGCAGCCTCTGCCCCAGCACTGTGGTTCTGATGGGGCTGTTAACCTGGTCCAGGAGGGGGACGTGGATCCACTCACTAGGCTCCACCATCTCCAACAGGAGGGGAGAATGAGTCAGCTCAGACAGACTTGTAGGTCTTTTGTTTGCTGTGTGTGAGTGAGAGGAGCTGTGTGTGTGTATATGTGTGTCTTACTCTGATCTCCTGCAGTTCATAAACACTTTAAACTGCAGTGCAGGAACGTGAGCATGTCGACGTGCTCTGGAGTGAGGCTGGCTCTCTTCTTTGAGGCGATGTTCCCAGCTGCTGAGAAGAGACGCTCAAAGGGAGTAGAAGTAGCTGGAATACACAAAAACGATTTGGCTTGTGTTGCAAGGGTTGGATACTTTGCCTCATTCAATTTCCACCAAGACAGGGGACTTTCTGTCTTTGACAGGGGCTGCTCTCCGAAGTACATCAGCACTTCATTACTGATGGCTTGGTTGTGCGCATCCTGTTCATCATTGGTCTCACTGTCACTGTCTGTTGAGTCACATCCAAGCAGTGAATCGAGAGCTGAAACAGACCTATTTGTAGTTCCCTCAGCTGAGACTGTGGCATCCTTGTCAGCTGATGCTGCTGTGGCTTCTTCATTCCCACTGGTGTGCTGGTTATTCACAGTACTTCCATCCTTGGACTGTAGGGCCAGAGCTTGTACTTTATTCTGAACACTGAACCTCTCCTCTGGTGTCAGGAATTTCAGTTTTCGAAATCGTGGGTCTAGTGCAGCTGCAATGATCTGTTTGCTTGGGTCATCATCTGTGATGGTGACCTCTCTTGACCAGCGTGCAGTGGTCTCCTCTGAAGCAGCCGCCTGGAAGGCCTGCACAGGAGCTGTATCATAGGCAGTGTGGGTGGACTTCAAAAGCCCTCTGACTAGTGGAGGCAGGGCGGAGACTGTCACATAGCTTTCACCACTCAAGTAGACAGTGGCACATTCAAAGGCCTGGAGAGCTTTGGCCAGTTCATCTAGCAGGGTCCACTGATCAGCTTTGAGGTCTAGGTATTGTTTCCCTCTCTGTGTTACTGCTGGGTCAGACAGAGTCGCAGTCAGTGGCCATCTCTGTTCCAGCATGCGAGTCACCATATAATAGGTGCTGTTCCACCTGGTAGAGACATCTTGGACAAGTTTGTGTTCCGGGGTCCCCATCTGTTTCTGCTTTGTCTTAAGCTTGCTTGAAGCCAGTTCGCTCCTTTTAAAGTGCTCGACGAGACACCTCGCTGCTCCCAGTGCTTTACTGATCTGAGGGTGTTTCAGTGCACGATTGATCACCAACTGTAAAGTGTGGCCTGCACAGCGGATAGACACCCACCCATGTTTTTCCTGCAAGACGTTTGCAGCCAGTACGACATTGGAGCCATTGTCATGAACAACTGCCACAGTCTTGCTTGGAGGGATCTCAAACCTTTCCACAGCCTGCTCAATCCATGCAGCAATGTTGGGTCCAGTGTGCCGTTCTTCGAGTGGCATGGTTGTAAGGCAGAAGCTAGTGAGCTCCCAGTCATCACTTATAAAGTGACAGGTGATGCCAAGATATGCCTCTGTCGCGACACTGGTCCAGGCATCAGTTGTCAGGGCAATCTTGTTCTTGGTTGCTTTAAGAGCATCTTTAACCTTACCAAAAGTAGCTTCATACTTTCCCTCCATAAGCTTAGTAAAATGAGTTCTGGAAGGTAAGGTGTAACCTGGATGGAATGTGGTGACCATCTGCTTAAATCCCCCATCTTCAACCATGGATATTGGTCTCATGTCATTGACGAGCATGTTGAGGATGCTCTCTGTTAAGACTCCAGCCATTTGAGGGGTGCATGAGCCTCTCTTCAGGATGAACTCATCCACACGCCTTTGCTTAGTACTAAAATAGAAAGAGAACAAAACGGAAAGCTGTATTAATTATCATCACAAGTTGTAGGCTATGGTATCAGTTTATCTTAGTGTACTGCCTAATACCAATTAAACCATTTAAATGAATAAATATCTTACAACTGAATTATTGATATGCTCCAACCCAGTCTAACTAGCTAACGCTACGACAAGCTACAGCTGATTAGAGCGCACTGGGAAAGCTAGTTGACTGTCTAGGCTACAGACAGCTCACGTTAGCACCATGCCGTGTTTTTGCAGACTGCAGATTGACTAGCTAAGTAAGATAGCTAGCTAATGTTAGATGGTGCTAACGTTCCCCGTCTCTGCAGTCTTGCCTGCGCTTTAGCCCAAAAAGTTCAATTTTTTTCAACTGAAAAAAATAAACCTAGAGCCCATAGCGCAGTAAGTTACTGCAGAGTCAGTGAATGTTAGAACTCGTTAACATTTAGCTAACGTTAGCAATCTTAACTTAGCTAGTTAATACTCCAGTCTACAAAAACACGACACTTGGTGATAAATGACGGAGCTAAACAACTCTAAGCTGTAGTGTGCTACGCTGCAAGCTTGGTGCTGTTTAGCTAATGTTACATACAGCTCGTTGGTGGATACGCAGAATCCACATAACTGAAATAGTGTTCGCTTAGCAAGCATCACCCTTGAGACGTTCTGTTTTCCAACATGTAACTTAAGCTAACGTAAACATTACGATACTGTGGCTAACTAGCTAAACTTACCCATGATCCGAAGTAGCAATCATCGTGGCTCCAGGGTGCTTGCGTTTCAAATGCTCGTGCATCGCCGTAGTGCTGCTGTGGAATGCCAATTCGGCTTTGCATATTCTGCATTTAACTGACTACTTTGGCTTGTCATCTGTGAAATACTCCCAGACTTTTGAGTCTCGGTCTCGCTGGTTTTTGCTCTTCATTAGCCTCATTCGCTCTCCTTTCCGCCATCGTTCATACGCTTTCTTCTTCTCTTCGTCGTTCATGCAAAATGCAGTTATATCAGACGATGGAAGCGATACTGCCCCCAGCACTTCCTATAGGGCATTGCAGTTACAAATGAACATTTGTGCGGTTTTGAGTTAACGTTACTGACTCTGATTGTTTTTATACGACGTGTCGAAGCAAAAATTCTGCGTCGACGAGTTTTTATGATCGACGTCGTCGATTATGTCGACTAATCGTTGCAGCCCATGGCATGAATGACCAAATTACACTTAATGACAACAGTCATGAACATTCATAAAGACTCTTTCATGTTCATGACAGTTGTAATGTCGTGGTTATGACAGTATCATGTCAGTCTTATACACTACTACTACCACTACTATTACTACCACTACTACTACTACTGCTACTGCTGCTACTACTACTACTTTTCGCTGCTCCCGTTAGGGGTCACCACAGCGGATCATCTCTTTCCATCTCTTCCTGTCCTCTGCATCTCCCTCTGTCATGCCAGCCACCTGCATGTCCTCAGTCACCACATCCATAAACCTCCTCTTTGGCCTTCCACTTTTCCTCTTCCCTGGCAGTTCCATATTCAGCATCCTTCTCCCAATATACCCAGCATCTCACCTCCTCAAATGTCCAAGCAATTTTAATCTTCCCTCTCTTGCTTTGTCTCCTAACCGTCCAACCTGAGCTGTCCCTCTAATTTCCTCGTTCCTAATACTGTCCTTCTTCATCACTCCCAATAAAAATCTTGGCGTCTTCAACCCTGCCACCTCCAGCTCCACCTACTGTCTTTTCATCAGTGCCACTGTCTCCAAACCATACAACATAGCTGGTCTGACTACCATCTTGTAAACCTCCCCTTTAACTCTTGATGTTACCCCTTTGTCTTAAATCACCCTGGACATTTTTCTCCACCCACTCTACCCTGCCTGTACTCTCTTCTTCACCTCTTTTCCACACTCCCTGTTGCTTTGAACAGTTGACTCGAAGTATTTAAAATCATACACCTTTGTCACCTCTACTCCTTGCATCCTCACCATTCCACTGTCTTCCCTCTCATTCACAGATATGTCATTCCTCTTCTCTCCAGTGCATACATTCACCTCTCCATGTTCTCCTCACCCTGCACCCTACTCTCGCTACAGATCACAATGTCATCCGCAAACATGATAGTCCACAGAGATTCCTGCCTGATCTTGTCCATCAACCATTGACGGACATCACCACTGTAAACAAGAAAGGGCTCAGAGCCGATCTTTGATGTAATCCCACCTCCACCTTGAACCCATCTGTCATTCCAACCACACACCTCACCACTGTCACACTGCCCTTATACATATGCTGCACCATTCCCACATACTTCTGTGCCACTCCCAACTCCCTCAATACAATACCACACTTCCTGTCTTGGCACCCTGTCATATGCTTTCTCTAAATCCACAGACACAGTGTAACTCCTTCTGACCTTCTCTATACTCCAACATCAACATTCTCAAAGCAAACATCACATCTGTAGGGCTCTTTCGTGGCATAAAACCATAATGCTGCTCGCTAATTTTTACTTCTCCTCTTAACCTAGCTTTCATAACTCTTTCTCATATCTTAATGCTGTGGCTGATCAACTGTATACCTCTGTAGTTGCTACAGCTCTGCAAATCACTCTTATTCTTGAAAAGCGGTACTTTCCAAGATTGTGTTAAACAATCTAGTGATTCACTATCCTCACATCATCCAACCGTCTCTCTCTCTCATTTTCTTCATTCATCGGTCCCTCAAAGTACTCATTCCACCTTCTCAACACACTCCTTGCTTTTCAGCACATTTCCAGCTTCATCGTGATCGCCCTAACCTTCTACGCATCCTTCCCAGCTCGGTCCCTCTGTCTAGCCAATCGGTACAAGTCCTTTTCTCCTTCCTTAGTCTCTAACCCAGGGGTCAGGAAACTTTTTGACTGGGAGAGCCATAAAAGCCAAATATTTCTAAATATATTTCATTGAGAGCCATATAGTATTTTTAACGTATAATAAATGAAATATGTCTTACTTTTAATGCGACTTCTGGTGCTGCATGGCGTATCGAAGTGCCGCTTTATATGTGACCGTTTCATCGATGCAATGTTATCATTGCATATGAGACATACGGCAGATCCTGCTCTCTCCACAAATGCAGATTCCTCTGCGCACGCAGCCTGGAATGCACGGTAACCACCGTCTTTTTTTCTTTTCGCCCTCTTTTCCCTTACAAGGGTTGAAGCGGATAAACTAGTTGGCTATCTGATCAAATTGATTTCTTCACCTTTACAATGACCCGGACATGCTCGCGAGCCATTGGTTCCCGACCCGACCCACGGGTGACCCGTGAAATTTATCTTCAAAACTAATTTCTGTTTACTTTAAAATGACACAGTATTATTAAGAAATATCACAAGTATTTTAAAATCAGTTCCAAACTGATTTTTTTTTCAACTCAAAATTGTCTGGGAGCCATATGCCGTCACCGGAAGAGCCATATATGGCTCGCGAGCCATAGGTTCCCGACCGCTGCTCTAACCTCTCATACAACTCATCTTACACCATTTCCTTTACCTTCACCACCCCCCTCTTCACTTTACGCCGCATCTCCTTGTACTCCTGTCTACTTGCTTTATCTTTCTGACTATCCCACTTTTTCTTTGTCCTCCTCTTCGTCCATATACTTTGCTTTTCTGCCTCATTCCACCACCAAGTCTCCTTGTCTTCCTTGCTCTGTCCAGATCACACATCAAGTACCTTCCTAGCTGTCTCCCTCACTATTTCTGCAATTTTTGCCCAGCCATCCAGCAACTCTTCACTACCACCCAGTGCCTGTCTTAACTCTTGCCTGAGCTCCACACAACAGTCTTCCTTCTTCAAATTCCACCATGTGATCATTGGCTTTGCCTTCACTGTCTTCCTCTTCTTGGTCGCCAACATCATCTTACAGACCACCATCCGATGCTGTCTGGCTATGTTTTCCCTTGTCACCACCTTGCAGTCTCCAATCCCTTTCAGATCACACCTCCTACATAAGATATAGTCCACCTGTGTGCACTTTCCTCCACTCTTATACAAACCCCAATTCCAAAGAAGTTGGGATGTTGTGTAAAACGTGAATAAAAACAGAATACAATGATTTGCAAATCCTTTTCGACCTATATTCAATTGAATACACTACAAAGACAAGATATTTAATGTTCATACTGATAAACTTTGTTGTTTTTTACAAATATTCACTCATTTTGAATTTGATGCCTGCAACACGTTCCAAAGAATCTGGGACAGGGGCAACAAAAGACTGGGAAAGTTAAGGAATGCTCAAAAAACACCTGTTTGGAACATTCCAGAGGTGAACAGATTAATTGGAAACAGGTGAGTTTCATGATTGGCTAAGGAAAGGAGCATCCCCCGAAAGGCTCAGTCGTTCACAAGCAAGGATGGGGCGAGGTTCACCACTTTGTGAACAACTGCATGAGCAAATAGTCCAACAGTTTAAGAACAACGTTTCTCAACGTACAATTGCAAAGAATTTAGGGATTTCATCATCTACAGTCCATAATATCATCAAAAGATTCAGAGAATCCGGAGAAATCTCTGCACGTCAGCAGCAACGCCGAAAACCAACATTGAATGCCCGTGATCTTCGATCCCTCAGGCGGCACTGCATTAAAAACCGACATCATTCTGTAAAGGATATTACCACGTGGGCTCAGGAACACTTGGGAAAACCGTCGTCAGTTAACACAGTTCGTCGCTACATCTACAAGTGCAAGTTAAAACTCTACCATGCAAAGTGAAAGCCATATATCAACAACACCCAGAAACGCCGCCGGCTTCTCTGGGCCTGAGGTCATCTGAGATGGACTGACGCAAGGTGGAAAAGTGTGCTGTGGTCTAACGAGTCCACATTTCAAATTGTTTTTGGAAATCATGGACGTCGTGTCCTCCGGGCTAAAGAGGAAAAGGACCATTCAGATCGTTATCAGCGCAAAGTTCAAAAGCCAGCATCTGTGATGGCATGGGGGGGTGTTAGTGTCCATGGCATGGGTAACTTGCACATCTGTGAAGGCACCATTAATGCTGAAAAGTACATACAGGTTTTGGAGCAACATATGCTGCCATCCAAGCGACGTCTTTTTCAGGGACGTCCCTGCTTATTTCAGCAAGACAATGCCAAGCCACATTCTGCACGTGTTACAATAGCGTGGCTTCGTAGTAAAAGAGTGCGGGTACTGGACTAGCCTGCCTGCAGTCGAGACCTGTCTCCCATTGATAATGTGTGGCACATTATGAAGCGCAAATTAGGACAACGGAGACCCTGGACTGTTGAGCAGCTGAAGTCGTACATCAAGCAAGAATGGGAAAGAACTCCACCTACAAAGCTTCAACAGTTAGTGTCCTCAATTCCCAAACGCTTACTGAGTGTTGTTGAAAGGAAAGGTGATGTAACACAATGGTGAACATGCCCCTGTCCCAGCTTTTTTGGAACGTGTTGCAGGCATCAAATTCAAAATGAGTGAATATTTGCAAAAAAAACAATAAAGTTTATCAGTTTGAACATTAAATATCTTGTCTTTGTAGTGTATTCAGTTGAATATAGGTCGAAAAGGATTTGCAAATCATTGTATTCTGTTTTTATTTACGTTTTACACAATGTCCCAACTTCATTGGAATTGGGGTTTGTGCATCACCCTGTGTTCCTCCCTCTTCTTGAAATATGTATTCACCACAACCACTTCCATCCATTTCACAAAATCCACCACCATCTGTCCTTCCACATTCCTCTTTTTGACACCATACCTGCCCATCACCTCTTTTCCCTTCACCAACATGTCTATTTAAGTCCACTCCAAATACCATTTGCTACTTCTTGGGTACACTCTCCACCACTTCATCCAACTCACTCCAGAATTCTGATTTCTCTTCCATCTCACACACAGCTTGCGGGGCATATAAACTGATAACATTCATCCTCACTCCTACCCTCCCTCCTCTCCCGCTGCCTCTGGACATGCCTTCCTCCTCTCCTTCTCCTTCGCCCAATAGTAGCATAGTTTCCACCGGCACCCTGCTGGCCAACAGTAACTGTGGCGGTCATTGGTAACTCGGGCCTCGATAGATCTGGTATGGAAATCTGATTGATGATTTGCATGTTTGATTTGGCAAAGGTTTTACACCTTATGCCCTTCCTGATGAAACCTGTCCATTTGCTTATGCATCCTCAGTTGCTGGGTTGTAAGTCTTAAGCACACCCCTTCAAATTTTTCTTAGGACAATTAAGCTTACTTTGACCTTGATCTACCTCTGTGTATTGATAGATCCCAAAATAGTTTACTGCTATTTCTAACGTGCAATAAAGTCATTTATTAAATTGTTGCTCTAAGTCAGTTGATATTTCTTATGGAACATATGTGGTACTAAGTTTAATATCAATATATACAATAAGGAAATCATAGGAAGACATGATGACATTTTTTTGTTTGTCACAACATAGATTATTAATTAAAAGGCCATATTCTGTTGTATCTTGTACTTTTTGCATACATAATAACTTATACACAAATCTGAATATTATAAATTCTCCAGGATCAGGTTGTTTGTTTTTGGTTTTTTTTTAATTGAGTCATATGTATACGTATCAAAAATATTGAACCACAAAACAATTCACGGAAGTCTCCTGTCACATTTAACAAGGTATGTGGCAAATCTGTAAAACAAGGTAAGAGAAGTCAGTAGTTTTCTAGAAAATGTACTCCTTTGTGTTTAATCTCACTACGTATATTTTAAATTATTCAGCTTGAAGACAAAAACATTCCCAATGGCTTATATTTAACGCATTCAACTAAATATAATGTCTAGCAGCTATTAATAAAACTATTAGCACTCAGCTTTAATATACTGACATAGGATATATCTTTTTTTCCTAAAAATTATTTTTCAAAATGCAGTCTCCACTGAATAAACACTCCTATAATTAACTGCAGTAATCATTAAAAACAAAAATAGTCACTTTAAAGAAAATTGTCCAAATTTCTATCATGTAAGAGTAAAAATTTAGATGTTAACTGTATATATCTATTACAGGAACTATTACACTCCCAGGTGAACATCTAGTTGGCCAGTTCCAGATGTTTCCTAATCTAGACTCTGTTAATCTCAAACTGGAAAGGACTTTTCACCTGTTGATTCATCCTTCAACTCCTGTCTGCTAGTTCTTTATGTATTTGTAAAATTATGCAATGGCTATTTTGCATGAAGTACTACATTATGAACACTGCAGCATAGAAATCGTATTACACCAGTGTATTTGGAATATAAACATTGATTAGCTCTTGAGGGGCATGCGGATGCTGTTTAAGGGCCTGTGAGTGCTCTCAAGGAGCATCTGGATGCTCTTGGGAAGCATATGGGTGCTCTCTGGGGGCCACTACATATTGATGGTATGTCAGGTGCTTCATAAACTGTGCTTTGTTGATTATTGTTGCCATGCTATAGCAACAATGAAAGTGTGTTGCATTCCTACAACTCAAGCCACACTTTATGATTGTGAACTCTGAAAGAGAGGAATAACAGTAAAGCAACAAGTTGCAAAATCTGTGCCTCACTGATGTATGACCTTTGATGTAGTTGTTAACCATATATTGTACCGCCTTATAAGTGCAGAAGGGGCAGTGATGAAGTTGACTGCTGCTGTATTTTTCTATTTTAGGACTCTTGCCATCCGATAACACTTCTGTAGCTCTATACATCAAAGAAAATAAGCATAAACATAAAAGGCATGGCAATTACAAATACATAAAATAAGCAATATACATTTGTAGACTATATTTGGACTCGCTATGTGTAACTTAGGTAATGGCCATTGCTTCAATGATATACACTGCTCAAAAAAATAAAGGGAACACCTAAAAACACAATATAGACCTCGATGAATGAAATATTTCAGCTGAAAATCTTTATTTATTAGACAGAGGAATGTGTTTAGAGCAAAATAACCTAAGAATGATCAATGGAAATCAAAATCATTAGCCCATTAAGGTCTGGATTCAGAATCATACTCAAAATCAAAGTGGAAAATGAGAACATAGGCTGATCCAACTTCTGTGGAAATTCTTCAAGACGATTCAAAATGAGGCTCAGTAGTGTGTGTGGCCTCCACGTGCCTGTATGCACTCCCTACAACGTCTGGGCATGCTCCTGATGAGACGACGGATGGTCTCCTGAGGGATCTCCTCCCAGACCTGGATCAGGGCATCGGTCAACTCCTGGACAGTCTGTGGTGCGACATCGCGTTGGCGGATGGTACGAGACATGATGTCCCAGAGGTGCTCGATTGGATTCAGGTCTGGGGAACGTGCAGGCGAGTCCATAGCATCAATGCCCTCGACATACAGGAACTGCTGACACACTCTGGCCACATGAGGACGAGCATTGTCATGCATGAGCAGGAACCCAGGGCCCACTGCACCAGCATATGGTCTGACAATGGGTCTGAGGATCTCATCCCGGTACCTAATGGCAGTCATGGTACCTCTGGCTAGCACGTAGACGTCTGTGCGGCCCTCCAAGGATATGCCTCCCCAGACCATCACTGACCCACCGCCAAACCGGTCATGCTGGAGGATGTTGCAGGCAGCAGAACGTTCTCCACAGCGTCTCCAGACTCTCTCACGTCTGTCACATGTGTTCAGTGTGAACCTGCTCTCATCTGTGAAGAGCACAGGGCGCCAATGGCGAATCTGCCAACCAAGATGTTCTCTGGCAAAGGTCAATCGGGCTGCACGGTGTTGGGCTGTGAGCACAGGCCCCAATTGTGGACGTCGGGCCCTCATACCATCCTCATGCATTCTGTTTCTCACTGTTTGAGCAGAAACCTGCACATTAGTGGCCTGTTGAAGGTCATTTTGTAGGGCTCCGGCAGTGCTCCTCCTGTTCCTCCTTGCACAAAGGACCAGATAGCGGTCCTGCCGCGGGGTTGTTGTCCTCCTGCGGCCCCCTCCACGTCTCCTGGTGTACTGGCCTGTCTCCTGGTACCTCCTCCATGCTCTGGACACTGTGCTGGGAGACACATCAAATCTTCTTGCCACAGCACGCATTGATGTGCCATCCTGGATGAGCTGCACTACCTGAGCAACTTCTGTAGGTTGCAGATACCGCCTCATGCCACCTCTAGTGGTGAGGGCACTAGCGAAATGAAAAACTAACCAAAGATCGGCCAGAAAAGATGGGGACAGGCAAATGGTCTGTGGCCACCACCTGCAAATCCATTCCTTTTATAGAGGTTGTCTTGCAAATTGTCTAAGTTCCACCTGGTGGAAATTAGACAATTTACCAACAGGTGAAATTGATTCACAAATCAGTGTTGCTTCCTAACTGGACAGGTTGATATCTCAAAAGTGTGATTGACTTGGAGCTACATTGCATTGCTTATGTGTTCCCTTTATTTTTTTGAGCAGTGTACATTCAGAGCCAGCCAAACACAACAAGGCATACATACGAAAATCAACGATCATATCAATTACATAACTGTACATGTAGTCGTAGGCTTGCAGGTCAAGTAGGCAAATTTGTCCAAATAAGAGTCCCTCATTGTGAACAATTAGCCTCCTCACATCCAAAAGGTTGCTAATTAATGCAATTCTAACATCGATGCTATCGTGAATTACATAAAAATATACCACTGCATTCGTCTAACATCAGTATTATTAAGTGTAGTATGTATAAAGAGAGTTTCACTTCCATGGTTTGTATTTTTATCCATGTAGGTTAGGCTGGATTAAGATGTGCTTTCGTTTGCCGGCACCCATACCAACATGTACCCTGGCTCTGATGGCTAGTACTGGCATGGGTGAGACCTCCCGGGAAAACTGAGTTGCTGCTGGAAGTGGTGTTGGTAGGCGAGTAGAAAGCTGGGTTTCTGTCACAAATTCCCATCGTTGCCAGTATGAATAGTTTTGATGTAAAATTTTCACAGGCGAGTATTTCACATTTTCATGTCGTTTATTCATCACATCCCCAATGTGTAAAGGACTTTAGCCTGTGGAGATGGAAAATAATAATGCCAACTGAACAAGCCCATGAGATCAATACAGTTTACAATTTTACAATTTAATTTACCAGACGCTTTTATCCAAAGGGATGTACGTCTGGTAGGTAGTTGGCTTGTTTGGCATTTGGACTACAAGCCACCGACTCCTACTTGAGACTCGTCCCAACAAGTTTTGAAGCCCTGATCTCCGGCGGGAAAACCGGCGTAGGTGACCTCCTACTGTGACATTGTGACCTACTTAATAAAGTTACCTCCTTTGCCCTCTTGTAAGTCAGAAAGGGGTTCAACAAAAGTGAGAAGTCCAACTACTGCTTTGGTGCCAGTGAGTCTGCAGGCTTTAAATGATGTCAAGGCTTGGAATTTGTTGCAGATGTGCAATGTCCAGTTCACTGATCTTGTCCGCTGGTCAATGCAGAGGGTGATTACATTTCAACTCAATTTGTTGAGTATCAACAAGGTCAACAGAGAAAAATTGTGGCATATTTGTGTAACAGTAGACCCAAATGTTATTGCAGTCATGCAGGCAACACTGGTTCCTGAAATAATCTGTCATGATTGCAACAAAAAAAAGAGTCTTACACTGTTATCATAAATGTCCATAAAAATACTCTTTATGTCACAACACTTGAATTTCTATCATGACAATTTATATTCTATCTTAATATATAAATTAGTTTTTGCTGTCTTGGCCTTTTTCTTTTTTTTTGTTGGTATAATCTTATAAGCAGCACATATAGATTTATGTGGATCTGTGTTCTGGGAAGTGTATGATATGTTCTTAATCAATACCATATAGGGTATCATGTCCAGCTCTGCTGTGACACAGCTGACAGCACTGGACATATGGAGGAAGTGCTCTGTCCTGGACCTGTAAATGTGTCAGGTCATATCATTGAGGGATTTACTTCCGTAATTCATCTTTTTTTTTCTTTTTCTTTTTTTTACCTGCACCTGCATATCATAATGATGTCTTGTTTTTTGTTTTTGTTTTTTTGCAGCTCATTTTACACATTTTCATGTAACATCTATCACCTTAAACATCTCAAGTACATGCTTGCTCGTTTGATGCTGATGATTTTGTTGGTATTTTTATCCACCCCCTCCCCCCAACCCCACCCCAATATGCCTCCCACCTCTCTTCTCTAAGCCACAATTAGATTCCCTGTTTACCCAGTGGAGACTGGCTTGCATTACTTCTCAAACATAAACACGGTGGTAATCGCTTTGTCTATTTTTCACGTGCCACCATGCAGTCAAGTGCACAGACCCGTATGGGGTTTTCTAGGAATCTGGTGGTGGTAAACACATGGCGGTCCTGCGGTCTCTCTCTCTTGCCCCTAAGCAACAGAGGTCATTTCTCATTTCATAACTAGGCCCAAGGTCCAGGTTTTTTTCTGTTTGTCTGTGGCCTGCTTACAATTACATTAGGTGGCAAGACCCCTGTTGCTATTGTTTTCTGCCAACAGTTAGCCACATGGGCTCAGCAAAGAGGAGAGAAAGGTAATAACCTTTTTCCTCTTTTCTGTTTTCTAGCTGGTTATTACATGCCCATGGATTACAGTGCTTTGCTCCCCCTATAATAACTCCACATTCAGCAGGCTGATTTAGAGAGGGTTGCATTGCACAGCAAATAAGGGGAAAGCCTCGACCACTGGAGGCCCGCTGATCCTATCAGCTACCGAAGGGGGGCTTTGGTTTGAATACTTTCAGTGTCCTTTTTCATATCTTCCTTTTTATGCTCTACACCTCTTTCTCTCACTCTTATCTCTCAATCCTCTTTATTTACCCTAACCCCACCTGTCCATAACGCTCACTGTTGAATTCCCACCACATTGTCCCTTTTTCAGACTCTCTCCTACTGGCCGTCTTTCACTTGGCTGACTTGTACACTTACAGCAGTATCTGCTGCGGTGAATGAGAGTGAGTGATATTGAAAGGAAGTCAGTTCCCATGAAAGACTGTTTAGCCTCCTCTACATCTAACAATGCAGTGTTTTGGAAATACTAACATCAGCTTCTGGATGCATATCCCCACCCATGTGTGGGCTATGCCGTCTGTCTTTCTGGTTAGGGCTGTGCCCAAATTCATCTCAGATGTCCGTTCGACTAATCAGCCCATGTCAGACATCTTCTCTGGTGTTTTTCCAATGAAAGGGGAAAGCCAATTGTGGAAGTCAGTTACTAATTGGAATATGTGTGTGTGTGTGTGTCTGTGTGTCTGTGTTTACATAGGCAAGTGCATGGTCCCCTTGAAGATGTGTACAGTCTCGTCTATTCCTTTGCTCTTAGATGAAGGAATGTCATGGCTTATTGGGGCAAAAGAGCGACTTCCTTTGGCTTTGTTTTCATAGGCCTGGTCCACAGTGATAATTTTTCCGCATGGTTCCTGTGTCTCTGTTAGCCATTTTTTTCACCATGATCAAGCACATCTCCGAAGTTGTCAGCAAAGAGAGGCACTGCCAACCAATTAGAGCACGTAAATAACTTAAGTGCTCCATTGATCCACAGTGTGACAGGGGGAGCCAGAGTGCTTACAAACTCCCATGAACCCTCTCCACCATGCCGGCAACTTTAGGAAAAGCACTGACGTAATGCCTTATTGCCTTTACGGTAATATTGACATTTTGCTTCCTTTTAGGGAATGGCAGAGATTCTGCCAATTATCATTATTATTATTATTATTATTAGTGTTATTTTTATAATTATTATTATTATTATTATTATTTTGCCTGTTGATGAAGAAGCACGTAACCATGAAGATATTGTGAGTTTTTTTTTTTGTTGGCAAAACTTCTACATTATTAGATTGAACAAGTATATTCTTTCAAAACCCTTGAAACTCTTAGACTAAGAGGCCAAATGTCTATTTTTCTTTTTTACCATCAGTCCCAACCTGTATCTCTTGGTCTGTGTATCCGGTATACCTTCTCTCATTTTGTCTCATTCTGAGACCGAGAGGGCTGTAGTACATAGCACAGACCAAACACACACACACACACACACACACACACACACACACACACACACACACACACACACACACACACACACACACACACACACACACACACACACATATATTTGGGGGTGGTTCTCATAGCTTTCTCACCTTTGCAAGAAAAGTCACAGCAGTGAGGGATGCGGCTGTGATGTCAAGTGTAAGCCTGCCAATGTTACTGAGATCTTAATGCTAATTGGGGATGGTGTGTGTGTGTGTGTGTGTGTGTGTGTGTGTGTGTGTGTGTGTGTGTGTGTGTGCTGGGACCGAGGGGCTCATGGTTCCTGGATGAGTCACGGTGGTACCAGAGGAAGGGGTGGGTGTAGGTGGATGATGAGGGGAGGAGCAGAAGGAGGAGTGCATGTACCAAGAGATAATTGCATGTCTCTCACCTGTTACCCTTCACAGGCCTTCAAAAGTGCCACGATGAGCTCATACTGGTGTGCTGGAAAGGGCGATGTCATTGACAACTGGTGTCGCTGCGACCTGAGTGCCTTCAGCAACGACGGCCTTCCCAACTGCAGTCCCCTTAGGCAACCGATGTAAGTGTGGCAATGAATACTGACACCGAGGAGTTCACACACACAATTAATTTCATGGATGCGTGCACTGATGCACACATGCACACAAACCCATTGACTCTTATTCCGTTCCCCTGAGGGCACTTGTTAAAAGTTATAAACACAAGCACAATCCTCAAGGTTTTAATTGCTGTCAGCCGGCCCTTACACCCCCTTCAAGAACATGAGGCTGTGATCTCTCACTGAAGGTGTCCTAATAATTCCCTGGGGGTTGATGTGGGCGATGCTTTCTAGCCATTCTTACCCTGAGACAGAAATAAAGTTGAATCGGTCCCACCTTGAAAATCAAGCCAAGATCAGAGTGAAAAGTAAAACAATAAGTTACAACAGGCTTATTTGTATACTATATAGTTATAATTTATGAAGCTATAATGCGTGATATTTTGTGTTTGTAGAAGGACAATCTAAACAAGTTAGTTTAGAATATAATAAAGACTCCGGGTCGTAGTTAAATTAGTTTTAATGCTCCATCAGCTGTATGATCTCACCTTAAAAGACAAATTATAATTGTAAATTTCAGGTCATGATTTTTACATTTTTTAGATGATATTGTAATTTGTATGTTTTTATAGACACAATGGAGCCAAACTGGTACAGTTGTTGGTGAGGTTAACACCCACCTTCAGGGTTTGGGTTGCAATATCCTGTGTGGCCACAGAATGTTTTACAGGAAATGAGGGACATTAAACCCACATCAAGGTAAAAGACAATATCTTGAAAAAATAGCGATATTGACATTATAAGATATGAGGCCAGAGTGTATCTGTGTTCATGTGAATGTCAACTTGTTTACAGTACTATATGTGTGTCTGTCCCCATACAGGGGAACAGGGGTTCAGCATAAATGAAGGTACCCTTACCTTCCCAGTCTCCAAACTGAACTCTACTACACCACCTTTTTTTTTTATTATTTAATCTAGACAAGATCTAGATTTAGACAGGTCTAAAACACTGACTTTGGAGTGAGCCAAGAATAAAACTACCAACAGAAGTCTGTTAAAAAGCATTTGACAAAGAACTGTCTCTCTGTCAAAACAAAACAAAAATACACAGAACTAACACTTCACTCCATAACCAATGTAAACAGGGAGATAAAGACTGCAAAAGAAAAGATGGCTCATTCCTGCCACTTTTTATTATTTCCAAACAAAAACAGCAATAATCACAATACAGTTTAGGAACATAGATGGAGTCATTGATCAAATCTAGACTTACATCTCTCATATAACTATCACAATGTTCAACAGACATTGTTCCCCAAGTTGAGGGTGGGAAGAAAATGAAATCTAGAATATACAAGACCCTTATTGCAACAGATACTGCTATGGGCCTCCCAGGCAAGAAATGGTCATCTGACATCTCCATTGACAGCTTTCCTCAGCTCTGGTCTTGTATCCTGCACAACACATTTAACAGGTAGGTCCTCCACAGCTGTCATGTTAAGTCCTCTTCATTTCAAATATCAAGCAACACAGCTGCTTTATCCTCGGACCAAATAAGACAACGACCTTGAAATTGATCATTGTTTCTGGTCATTATTCTACGGTATTGTTTGTAAGGTTGGGGGTACCTGCAGTCAGTTGAGACTGAAGTGGTCACTTGAGTGATGAAATGTTTCTCTCAGTAAATACTGTGTCCAGTCCAGATGAACTGTTCAACTTTCTGTGATTTAGCATCAATACGTTATCCATCCCCCAGCACTGTCAACCAAGAGTCAAGACTAAAACAATTCACCGTGGCGGTGTGCAGACTGGTTTTATATTATTCTTAATGATTTCAAACAAACCAGAAAAAAATGTAGTATGTCTGATTAATTAATAGTGGTTTATTTGGTAGCATGTCATAGTGTGACTGATTTTACTAGTTGTATTAGTAATATACAAAGTTAGAGGTGTGCTATTTTATATATTCCCCATTCCCCCCTACCTTGGGATTCCAGGGGGTTGAACTGAGGTTAAGTTATCCCCTTCCCATCTTGTACCTCTGAGTGGGAGACCTTCCCATGCAGTAGCCTTCCTATCAGGGTTACCATGCCGATAAGATTAATGGACCCGCATGGTGACATAATATAATATCATTAATATCAGTGACATTACATTCAAATGAGCGATAGAAAACCGATTGCACAAATGTCACTATTCCATTTTTTTTTAATCTTTTTTTTTTTTTGTACAGGTGCCTCATGCCATCACCGGCAAGGTTCTGCCATTGGCGGCTCCCCATGTCACCTATACCTAAATTTGCCAGTGCCCCCAGAGACTATATTGGACTTCGCCATGAAAAAACTAAATAAATAATGACAGAAAATTATCAGTTACACTTTTTGTCTTTGAGTTTTTAAGTGTATTACTAAAATGGTATTTATAACCAGGTTAAATTCTAATCAGACCTAACATGCAATGGAGACATATGAGCCAAGTGTATTTGAAAGTCAAGTCAAACCTTTTGACTTGATGTCAACTTTGTTCTTCAAAGACCTGAAATTTGACTTTAACAACTGGAAAGTAAAATGTATATTCCCTGACCAAACTGTATTAATTAAATGTGATATTTTTGATACATGAAACTGTATACCAATGTTTCCTAAAGAATGAGTGAATGTTTCATTCATTCATTCAGTCATTCATTCATGACAATTATAAAATAGGATTTTGTTTCAAAGACAAGCTAATTAATCATCTACCACTCACAAATGCAAAAACAGACAAGTCGTTTCCATCCTCAAATTCTGCACCTACCAGAAGACTAGTAAGCAGTTAGGAGGTTTACTAATTGACTTATTAATATTTACCCTCCTTCTTTCTCTCTTTTCTGTTTTCTTTGTCTCCCTCTTTAGCTTGCGCCTTGCCCCTCACCTGGAGCCCTCCAGCACAATGGTGGCTATGGAGTGGGTTGATGTGGAACCCCCAATTGGCTGCAAGATCTCTGATTATATCATCCAACATAAGCGAGTGGAGGACCCTTCAGAGGCAGAGGTCTACACAGGTAGTAGGCAAAATTTCATATATAGTTTAATCACATATTAATTCATAAATACATTTCATAAATAAAGTAGTTTTGTAAAATTGATTTATCTTGTATGTCAAAATCATCCATTCTTATATAACTAGGTCTTATGCACTAGATATGTGTAGTATACAGAAATAAGTCAGTGTGAAATATAGTGAGTCTCGTGTCATCAGGACTTTTGCGCTAACATGAAAAAGATTCTCAGTCAATATCCTTGTTTCAGTCAATGGAGACAAAGCAGAGAGGAGAGAAACGTCATAGTCTTCGAGAATAATAAGTGGTTAATTGGAATGAACGACTCAAAGATGGAGTGAGCAAAGTGAAAGAGTTGGAGGAAGACATTTGGAAATTATCAAATGAGAACAGAAACAGAATGGGAGAGGATGACGCAGACTCCTGAATCACGGGGTGTAGAAGTGGTGCTGGTAGTTGTGAGGAAGTCGGGGTGGGGGATATTAGTAAGAGCCTTGGGTAATAGGAATTTAATAACACTGGAGAAATGAGGTCCTCTGGAAGTAGCTAGCTTTAGTCATTGGGTAGCAGGGACAGGCCATCCATCACCCATGGGGAGGAGCACTGATGAAGCGCGGGTACCAGAAAGCAGAGCAAGGGCGCAGGCAGCCATAGACAGGCATCCTGGGAGAGGTGAGGCAGAGACAGGCAGATGGTGTGGGTGACTCACCCTTCAATGTGCCAGTCACGGCTACAAGTCTTCCACCAATAAAGGTGGTTAAATAGAGATTATAAATCACTGTCTTATGTGGCTATTTTATCCTTTGTTTTCTCTCTCTCTCTTTCTCTGTCTCACTCACTTTCTCTCTCTCTCTCTCTCTCTCTCTCTCTCTCTCTCTCTCTCTCTCTCTCTCTCTCTCTCTCTCTCTCTCTCTCTCTCTCTCTCTCTCTCTCTCTGTCAGCTGTTTTATCTCCCTGACTGTGTTTTTTTTATGTTTCATGAAATGTCTTAAATATGCAAGATATGCCTTCATATCAGGAACAAATTGGAATTATACCACAAAGTCATAGTTGGAAAGCAAAGAGCTCCACTAGAGGTGTGTGAACCCGGAAACACATGAAATGATGGCAACAGAGGATGGTGTGTGTGTGTGTGTGTGTGTGTGTGTGTGTGTGTGTGTGTGTGTGTGTGTGTTTACAAAAGAATGGTCATGACAGGGAAGTGCTGGCAGGGCACTGTGAGACAAACATTAATTATTTTATCAGTGAGCGGATAGGGACGGGAGATCAGGATTGAGACAGCAGTGAACATAGACTTGGGTGTCAGGCTGGAGACAAATGGCCTCTCCAAGCTATACGGTTTCAGCCTGGTAATGGCCTGCCCTAACAGACATGAGGCATCGTGAACAACAACAAGTGTCAGAAATGACAAATTGTCGTTTTATGTCATGTAGTGTGACATGCTGGAAGACAACCAGTGCAGCTTCTGAGAAGCCTCTTGAAGCCCAGACAGCAAGTCTAGTGTGGCAGTATTTGTTTGTTTGTTTTTTTTTTTTTTGCTTTGTCAGCTAGTGTGGAAGCTTCAGACACTAGTTTGGTTGCACTCCCGATGTGTTCAGTGCCATGTCTGAAACCATGTCCTTCCATAACTCTGTCCCTCCATCACCTTCGCTAGACATACACACACAAGCGCTGACCCCTAAATGTGTTTCTACGTAATGGTAAAGCTTGGATTCATACAATCGTGAAGATACAGTAGCTGGAGAGCATTGCAGTTTCACTCATAATTAGGTTTCTGAAAGGTCCCCTTATGGTTTTTGTTGGGGTTTTTTTTTTCTTCAGATTTTTCCCCTTTTTTTCTCCCCATTTGTACTTGGCCAATTGCCCTATTTTATCCCGGTCATTGCTCCACCCCTCTGCCAATCTGGGGAGGGCTGCAGACTACCACATGCCTCATCCAATACATGTGGAGTCGCCAGCCGCTTCTTTTCACCTGACAGTGAGGAGTTTCGCCAGGGGGACGTGGTGTGTGGGAGGAACACACTATTCCCCCCAGTTCCCCCTCCCCCCTGAACAGTTGCCCTGACCGACTAGAGGAGGCGCTAGTGCAGTGATGAGGACACCTACCCACATACAGCTTTCCACCCGCAGACACGGTGTCAGTAAGGACACCCGACCAAGCTGGAGGTAATACGGGGATTTGAACCGGCGATCCCCCCGTGTTGGTAGCCAACAGAATAGACTGCTATGCTACCCGGATGCCCAAGGTCCCCTTATGCTTGATATACTCCTTGCAGATTAGGTTCAGCCCTGATAGCAACATATTTGTCTGTTGATGAAAACTTAATTTTCTCAATTGTTTTGAATGAAAGAGATGCAATTTTCTTTTGGAAAATTGAGGCTTTGTGTCCTAGCAAGAAAACCTAACCAAAGCATAGGACAGTGAAGTGTCTATATGATAATTGTATTGCAGTCCCCAAGGCTACTATTTGCCTAAAAACAATCGTAATGGATACAAATTTGACATTAGGGTTTTTAAAGACATTCAAAGACAGATCCATTGAATTAGGACAATTTGTGGTATTAGAAAAGTATACCTTTTTTACTGAGTGTCAATAAGACTACTGGCTTTGGTGCTAAAGGGATGTGCTTGTATGTGCAGAGTACACTTGCTGTAGAGTGCACCATATCTATCAAAAACAAAGAGCACAAATACCCCAAACAATAAACAGAAGATCTAAAAAGTTGCCATGTGGGGTGAAACTGGGTGAATTGCAGCCAAGCAGGAGCAGCATCAATGAGCAGCACAGACATTTGTCCTCCAGCTACATAACCTGCCCATTTGTGGGGGTGATTGTGATTGGTGTATTTTTAATATATGGGTGAGGCCAGTTTGGTCAAAAGTCAGCAAGTTTCCCTGAATGAGCTTGCTCAACTCATTTAATGAGTTTTCATTTCATTTCCTTTGAGGTGTGAGATGTGACAGCCAATCAACTCCCATATTTTCGTAATGTGTGTGTGTGTGGTGTTAGTGTGTGTGTGTGTTAGTTAGTGTAGGTAGCGGGACCGAAAACTAAAGCACTTATGATCCTAATTCTTTTTGGAGGTGGTAGGTATTGTCTCAGAGAGTAAGGGAAAAATCCCAGAAAATTAAAATTGTGCATAATTATGCATAAATATGCAAAATATGCTATTATGTAGCTGGCTAATAACACTATGGTGTAAACAATTTCACACACGATGCAGGGACCACAACGCACACACGGCTGTTCATTTCCATGCTTTACTAGGAACTCTTCTTCTGTTGGTTACAACCCAGACAACAGCAATATAGAATACAGGTGCCACCTAGTGGTCGCTGGTAGAATAGCCTCATCCATACATAACATCTCCTCCCAACTAAAATATGTTGTACATCAACAATGCAAAAATCACTTCCCGGAACAAAGATTAAGTGACAAAGGCGTAATGTTACTTCCCAAAAGTACATTCAAAACAATGTTATTTTCCGGTATACATTCAGACCCCGTATTTGTTTCCCAATATTTTTATACTCAAAAGTCTCAGTCTCTTTACCACATTATCAATGTGTTTACTCAGCAGAGTTACGTGCAGGTGGTTTAGTATGTCTCACCGGATAGCGCGAGTGTCTAACAGTCTCCGCTATCTTAGTAGGTCCAGCACCAGCTGGTTCACTGGAGTGAGGTGTCTCCGTGGGCTCGATAGCCACTGGAACTGGATTAGTGTTCTCATCAGTGTGAGATGCAGGGGTACCGAGGTGACGTGTAGTACCACCAGCACTACGTTGAGGTGACATAGGGAAGCTGGTAGGAAGGTGGACTGCAGAGCTGACAGCGTCCGCGTGTGCCTGCTCTGTTCGAGTCAACATCTGATCCACATGGCGTTTCCACACTCCCTGTGCTCCCACCTTGACCTCGTATGACACTGGTCCCATTTGAGTCATTATAACTCCTTGTGTCCACTTTTCCCAAGGACAGACTCACCGACTGCAAAGTGTCTGGCCTTGGAGTGTTGTTGACTGCGTTGCTGCTGCGAGTCTTGAGAGCGATGAACAACCCCAGCCACACTGGGTTTGAGAAAGTCCAGTCGCGTGCGTAGCATGCCCCTTGTGAACAGCATAGCCGGCGGTTCCTTTGTCGTGGCGTGCGGGGTGTTGCGATACGTCAACAGGAATGTGTCGAGCTGCTGTTGCACTGGTGCGGCGCCCCTGGAGGATTTGAGGGCGTGTTTGAAAGTCTGTACAAAGCGCTCGGCCAGGCCGTTCGTAGCAGGGTGATACGGCGCTGAGTGAATGTGCTTGACTCCATTGGCTTTCAGGAATGTGGCGAATTCCTCAGAACAGAACTGGGGTCCATTGTTGCTTACGAGAATGTGAGGAAGGCCGTGGCGACTGAAAAGGCCCCTCAGTACTGTGATGGTCTTGCTTGCTGTGGTGCTATCCATGATTTGCACCTCGGGCCATTTAGAATGAGCATCTACTACCACAAGATACATGTGTCCTTCAAATGGACCAGCAAAGTCCACGTGAATCCTTTCCCAAGGACTGGAAGGCCACATCCATGGATGTAGAGGGGCAAGACTCGGTTCTCTCTGACTACGCTGGCATGAGTGGCAGGATTTGGCCTGGAGCTCGATCTGAGAGTCAATACCTGGCCACCAGACATACGACCGTGCCAAGCTTTTCATCCTCACTACCCCTGGGTGTGCTGTATGTAGCTCGTTGAGCACCCGGGGCCGTAGCTTGGGTGGCACTACCACTCGTGTGCCCCACATGAGGCATCCCTGTTGGATTGTGAGGTCATTTTGACGAGTCAGGAAAACAGACAGTTCAGTATCTGTGTTTTTCGTGTTTGGAAAATGTCCAGTAGTGACCATCTCTAGTACGCGAGACAGTGTAGGGTCAGATCTAGTGTTGTTTCGGATATCAGTGGTACTGATTGGTAGTGTGTCTAACTGTGACATGTAAAACACATCTACGGTGTCTATCTTGTCATCGTGAGTGTCCGGAAGTGGCAACCTTGACAGTCCATCTGCATTAGTATGTGCTGAAGCCTTACGATACTCTATAGTGTAATCATGCACTGACAAGAGGAGCGCCCAGCGCTGCATGCGGGCTGCGGCCATCGACGGCGTACTCCTCACTGGACTGAGAATGGAGGTCAGCGGGCGATGGTCTGTGAGTAGAGTGAACTTGTTACCATAGAGATACTGGTGAAACTTACGTATGCCAAAGACTATCCCCAGCGCCTCTCGCTCAATCTGGGCGTAGTTCTGCTCTGCTTTGCTGAGTGCTCTTGACGCATAAGCGATAGGTTTCTCTACACCATCAGGCATGACGTGAGAGAGTACAGCCCCTACCCCATAGGGTGAAGCGTCACAGGCTAGACGGAGGGGCAGCTCAGGGTTGTAGTGGATTAGCACCTTCTGAGATACCATGAGCTCTTTCACTTTTCGGAACGCTGCCTCACAAGCTGTAGTCCACTGCCATTTCTTCCCTTTGTGCAGCAGTGCGTTCAGTGGTTGCAGGATGGTTGCCAGGTCTGGGATGAAACGTCCATAGTAGTTTATCATTCCGAGGAGCGAGCGTAGTTGGCTAACGTTGGTGGGTGCCGGTGCCTCCACAACAGCGCGTTCCTTCTCTGGCAACTTGTGGAGCCCGGCAGCATCAATGATATGACCTAGATACTCTACTGACTCCTGGAAAAACATGCACTTATCCTTTTTGACATGGAGACCATACTCCTCCAGTCTCGTGAGAACGTCGTCCAGGGCTTTCAGGTGGGTCTCTTCATCTGGCCCACTAACCAGAATGTCATCGAGATAACAGTGCGTGAATGGCAATCCAACGAGCACTTGATCCATAGCCTTCTGGAACAACGCTGGTGCCGACGCAATACCGAAGGGCAAACGGTTGTAGCAGAAAAGTCCTTTTGTGTGGAAATAGTCAGTAGCTTCCTCGACTCCTCCACTACTTCCATCTGTAGGTATGCGTTTGACAAGTCCAGTTTACTGAAGCGTTGACCTCCAGCTAGCGATGCAAAGAAATCCTCAATGCGTGGAATAGGATACTTGTCCACACAGAGTGCTTGGTTGAGGGTGACTTTGAAATCACCACAAAGTCTCACCGTGCCATCCTTCTTGTTGACAGGAACTACGGGTGTGGCCCAGTCACTATGCTCCACTGGTGAGATCACGCCAAGGTCAATGAGGCGGGTCAGTTCAGCCTCTACTTTGGATCTCAGAGCATAGGGCACATTACGTGGTGGGCAGAATTTGGGTATGCTATCAGGTTTAAGAGTCACTCTCGCCTTAATGTCTTTCATTGAACCCAACCCATCCGAGAACACAGCAGAATGCCGCTTTAGTACAGCATCTAAACTGTCTTTCTTTTCAAGTTGTACACCACGTGAGAAATACGTGCTGCCCACTATGGAGGAAATAATGCCAAGGCTCGCAGGGTCAAAGTTCTTCACAACGTTGGATGCAGCAAGTGGGTTTTACCAGATCCCCTTGCATGAAGACAGCAGGGGGCTCACCACTTTCATCACCCCATTTGGGAGGTATGCTTTCTGCCGCCTTCCATTTGGTATAGCGAGTGCTCCAGAGATTTTCCAGAGAAAGATGTCGGATGAACGCTAGTAAAAGCTACACAGTTAAGAACCTACGAAGTCGGCTCGTTCTTGAATTATTCTTATGTCAGTAAGACAAGGCGTCTACGGACATTACATGGTGTCAGAATAGTCTGTGTATCGGAACACGAGTGGTCATGCCGAAGTTTAATCCGCCGAGTGAATTCAAGTTTGACTGCCCCGTTGAATGGCGGGAGTGGAAACAACGGTTTTCGCGCTTCAGGCTCGCGACAAAGCTGGATAAAGACGACGGGGAGATTCAAGTGAGTTCGCTGATTTATGCAATGGGCAGCGAGGCTGAAAAGATATTCAGCTCGTTTGACTTCGCGGCGGAGGGTGATAAAGTGGACTATGATATCGTACTGAAAAGGTTCGACGACTACTTTATTCCCCGCCGTAACATCATACATGAGAGGGCGTGCTTCTATCAACGTAGCCAGCAGCCAGGAGAGACAGCGGAGATGTACATCCGGACATTGTATGAGCTGTCTGAACACTGTGAGTTTGGGGACAAGAGGGATGAACATATCAGAGATCGTCTGGTAGTGGGCATAAAAGATAAGGTGCTCTCCCGTCAGTTCCAGCTCACAGCGGACCTTACTCTGGTGAAAGTCATTGAACAAGTGCGCCAGGCGGAGGCAATAACAAAGCAGCTCAGCCTCCAAGCTAACCAACCAGAGGCCCAGCTGGCTAACGTCAATGTTGTCCAACGGCGGGACGGACGCCAAAACAAAAAGGGCGGACAGCGTCATGGTGGCAGCAGTCCTGCAACCAACAAAGTAGATGAATGCGGGAGGTGCGGCAAGACGCAGCACACCGATGAGCGGAAGTGTCCTGCAACGAACAGTAAGTGCAACAAGTGTCATAAAAAGGGACATTGGGAGCGTGTATGTCACTCTAAAGCGGTGAGAGAAGTCACTGAAGAGGTTAAACAGCTGTACTTTCTGGGAGAAGTTGGCAAAGAGAGCAGTCAGGAAGATTGGACTGTTAGTTTAACAATAAGTGATGTACCAATAACCTTTAAAATTGACACGGGGGCTGACGCTACTGTTATCAACCAAGGGACATTTAAAAAACTGAAGCCAAACATAAAACTGGGACCTCCTGACACATGCTTCATAAGCCCAGGTGGAAACATCAGCTGCATAGGACAGTTTCAAGCCACAACCAACTACAAGGAGAAACAATACTCCTTTCCAGTGTATGTGATCAAGGGGAGAGGCAGCTGTCTGCTGAGTCGTCCAGAGGCAGTGGAGATGGGTCTAGTGAAGCGGATGAATGAGGTCAGTGGAGTTTTCGGCTCAAGTGGACTGCTGAAAACAGACCCAGTGAAAATAGCTCTGGTGGAGGGTGCCCAGCCATACGCGGTGCATACAGCCAGACGGATACCGCTGCCACTTGTACCACTGGTTAAGAAAGAACTGCAGCGCATGGAAAATGAGGGCATTATTGAAAAAGTGACTCAGCCCACAGAATGGTGCGCCGCTATGGTGCCGGTGCTGAAACCGAACAAGAAAGAGGTTCGCTGCTGCGCTGACCTCAGGAGGCTGAATCGAGCGGTGAAACGTGAGAAATACGTGCTGCCCACTATGGAGGAAATAATGCCAAGGCTCGCAGGGTCAAAGTTCTTCACAACGTTGGATGCAGCAAGTGGGTTTTACCAGATCCCCTTGCATGAAGACAGCAGGGGGCTCACCACTTTCATCACCCCATTTGGGAGGTATGCTTTCTGCCGCCTTCCATTTGGTATAGCGAGTGCTCCAGAGATTTTCCAGAGAAAGATGTCGGATGAACGCTAGTAAAAGCTACACAGTTAAGAACCTACGAAGTCGGCTCGTTCTTGAATTATTCTTATGTCAGTAAGACAAGGCGTCTACGGACATTACACACCATACACAGTTTTTAAGTCTTTCCAGTTAAGCTTAATAGCTCTCAGCCACTCTCTACCAAATAGTGAAGCTGCATTCACTTTTACAACATACAATGGTAACTCAGCTGTTTGCTTATTCAGGTTTACTTTCACATTAATAACCCCTTCTGGTAACAAAGGTTCACCTGTATACGTCCTAAGGACTACATCAGTAGGCTGCAATGGCACCTTTTTCATTGTACTTTTATACTGTTCCCATGAAATTAAAGATACAGCAGCCCCTGTGTCTATTTCCATTTCAATTTTCTTACCATTTATTTCAGGTAACACAGATATACGTGAATATTTACCCTTACGAGACAGTGCATAACATGGCAATTCGTTATCAGTGTCAGATTTAGTCCCTTCACTTGTACTTTCATTGTCACTGGCCTCCACAATGCACTTTCTTCTTCTTCTTATCTCTCCCGCTGTGTTTGGATGCGTTGCTTTTGCCTTTAAACTCCGGTTTCCCTTCTCTGTATTTCCTCTCTCTGCCATAGTCATTTTTGGGTTTACTTTTACACATGCGACCAATGTGGCCTTTCCTGCCGCATTGATGGCAGTCTCTATCTTTATACCAACAGTCATCATCACTATGATTTGTCTTTCCACACCGCCTGCATTTGGCATGGGATGTTTGAGAGAGAACGGCATTTACCTTTAACGAGCCGCTCAACTGTTGTGCGTCACGCGCCACTGTTTCTGCTGAAACTGCATAAGTGACCGCTTTCTGAAAGGTAAAATTGTCCTCGGTCAACAGGCGCTTCTGAACCGTTTCACTTTTCAGTCCACAAACAATCCTGTCCCGTAGTGTATCCTCTAAGTAGCCACCAAACTCACAATGCTCGGAAAGTCCTTTAAGCACAGCAACATACTGAGCCACCGACTCACCATCCTCCTGATTCCTCTTGTGGAAACAGAATCTCTCTGCTATCACTATCGGTTTGGGGGCGAAATGTCCTTTCAACACCTTTACAATGTCATCACACGTCTTCTCCCCAGGCTTATCTGGAGCAATCGGACTGCGCAATAATCCGTAGGTCTTTGGCCCTATCACACTCAATAGAACCGGCACCTTCTTAGCATCCCTGATCTCATTAGCCAGGATATAATTCTCAAAACGCTCAATATACGTTGCCCATTGTTCACCGGATTCCTCAAATGGTTCCATACCGCCAATAATTCCCGCCATGATGCGTCCTTCTGGTTCCTTTTCCCTTTCTTCTCCGCTACAACTGCGTGGATGACTTCGTCCAAACAAGTAGAAAACTTCCCTTTTCACGGCTACTTTGGTGCCTAAAAGTTTCTACTCCACATCTCGTCGCCAATTTATATTATGTAGCTGGCTAATAACACTATGGTGTAAACAATTTCAGACACGATGCAGGGACCACAACGCACACACGGCTGTTCATTTCCATGCTTTACTAGGAACTCTTCTTCTGTTGGTTACAACCCAGACAACAGCAATATAGAATACAGGTGCCACCTAGTGGTCGCTAGTAGAATAGCCTCATCCATACATAACATATGCATTTTTCTAAAAATGGCTAAAAACCACTTTTCTCGGCATTTCAGATGATTCTGGGCATCTTTGATTTTTTCACCTATATAAAGAAATGTTTCTGGGACTTAGAAATGTTTTGGCATTATGCAAAATAAATGCGTTTTTGCAAAAATGCACTTATGATCCTAATTTTTTTTGGAGGTGGCAGGCATTTATCCAGAGAGGACCAGAAAAATAGCAGAAAATTAAAATGATTATAATAATTATGCAAAATATGCATTTTCTAAAAATGGCTAAAAACCACTTTTCTCGGCATTTCAGATGATTCTGAGTATTTGGGGGGAGGGAGTTGGAGTGGGGGGGGTAAACCACTTTTCTCAGCATTTCAGATGATTCTGAGCATTTGGGGGGAGGGAGTTGGAGTGGGGGGGGGGTTTAGGGGCAGGGGGAAGGCGGTTAGCTGGCAGGATGAAGAGGAGGGAGATTTAGACGGGTGGATAACCAAACCGCTACATTGTAGCGGGGTTCTTCTACTTATTGAATATTTGCAACATCATACTGATTTGATAAGGACTATTTCTCTGCCTTAAAGTCAAGCGTTGGACTCATCATGCATCTAACCACTATTTTAGTGACTTTGACAAATAGACACTGACAAAGGCTCTACTTTGATGTTGGTTTGAAATACATCTTTTCAATAAAGATTTGGTCATACTTATGCGAAGGCCATGATTCCCAATTCCCCCAACTGTCATCCTGATGTTCTCTCAAGCTTTTTTTTCTTCTGCTTATCTCTTGCCTCATCAACCATTAATCTGGACTGCTTGTCCTTAAATCACAGCTAGGTTGAGATGACAAGCTTTTGTGAATGTGCTCATCAGCATAGCATGATGGCTCCTATCACACACACACACACACGCACACACACACACACACACACACACACGCTCAGCTCTAATTAAAAACCGGGGGCCGGTCGCAAAAAACACCTTAAGTTAAGATGTTCCTTAAAGTCTGATTTAAGGTTTACTTAAAATAAAACCAGTTGCACAAAACACCCTTAAGTCATCTCCTTAAGGTTTACTTAAAATGTTCATAGTCTTTAAGGATTTCTTATCTTGGTCTTATACTTAAGGAATCCCTTAGAGTTTGTTAAACCTTTGCACAAAAGACCTTCGCAACCAAAGTAAGGGGAAAAAAATCTTAAGGTCCCTCTAACTCGGGCGTCCGGGTGGCATAGCAGTCTATTCCGTTGCCTATCAACACAGGGATCTCCAGTTCGAATCCCCGTGTTACCTCCGGCTTGGTCGGGCATCGCTACAGACACAATTGGCCGTGTCTGCGGGAGGGAAGCCAGGTGTGGGTATGTGTCCTGGTCGCTGCACTAGCGCCTCCTCTGGTCAGTCAGGGCGCCTGTTCAGGGGGAGGGGGAACTGGGGGGAGTAACATGACCCTCCCCCGTGCTACATCCCCCTGGTGAAACGCTCACTGTCAGGTGAAAAGAAGCAGCTGGCGACTCTACATGTATCGGAGGAGACATGTGGTAGTCTGCAGCCCTTCCCGAATTGGCAGGGAGGGTGGAGCAGCGACCGGGATGGCTTGTAAGAGTGGGGTATTTGGCCTGATACAAGAGGGGAGAAAAAAAAGGGGGGGGGCCTTAAGGTACGTCTAACTCTATCTTAACTGCAACATTGGCAAGTTTATGATGATAAATGAAGTAAATGAACGCATCCAGAGGAGAGTGTTCTTAACGGTGAGCAATTGATTTTACACCAAAGATTTGACAATTCATGATTTGTCTAGCCGTCTACCATTTGATCGCCCTACTTTCCATACCTGTGCTCAGCCAGCCCCTTTTCAATCAATGATTTCTCTACAGTTTTGTGCTACGGAATCTTTCCAGTCTGTAATAGTTGAGGTATTTCATGTCCACAAGTCAACGATGTGCTGCATCATTCACTGAGTTTCAAATGCCCTTACCCATCTGCTGAACACTGTGGTGAAGTTCCTGTCAAGAAAAGAGCAGGACAAGTAGCGGCACACTTTAATTTTGCCGGCTTCCCAAAATTGTGTGAGGTGGCGGACATTTCCCATATCAGGATTCAAGTACCCGTACAATATGAAGATCAATTTTATAACAGAAAATATCAACATTCAATCAATATCCAGCTAGTTTGCAATCATTAAAATAAAATAAGAGGTAGCCTATAATCTTTTCCTCCTCTGACCAATTTGGTTTTCTTGTCTTCTCTTTCATTTTTTTTTACTATAGGCCATCTTTATGAAGCAATAACAGGTATCACAAGGGTGAGGGCAACAGAACAAATGGTTTCCATGGAAACTGCACTGCTGTAAAATCTCTTTCAGTGCAGTAAATACCTTAAATTTTTTCCTTAACAAAGGAAACTTTTTAAGGGATTTTGTGCAACACCCTTAAGTAAGTCCCTCAGCTAAGGAGAAATTAAACCTTAAGTGTCATACTTAAGCCGAAAACGTAAGGTGTTTTGTGCAACCGGCCCCTGGAATTCTGTGTAGTGTCACCATCGTTTGACACCTGATTTAGCAGGATAGAAAAAGCAAAGGGGAGGGGGGGGAAAGTAAAAACAGGATTAGTGGGGATGAGAAAGAATGAGGAGATTGTACAAAAAGGGAGGGTGGAGTGAAGTGAGAGGAAGTTGGAGAAAAGTGGAAAGGAGATGAGATGAAGATGGAAGGAGAGGAGAGGAAAAGAGGGGTGAGAGGAGGAGCATGGAGCACAGGCAAGAGTAGATAACAGCCGTACCCAGAGTCACACAGCAATGATGTCACTTCATACTGGCACCGGTGGATAGAGAGATTAGCCATTTGATATTTTCCTTTATTTTAGTCCCAGTTTCATCCTCCCATCTGACCCATCTAGTTTATTAGGATCAGTGACATTCAGACTCTCTCCTCTCCTCTCCTCTCCTGTCCTCCCATCTTCAATCCCGTCCCTCTCACTTCCCTCCAACCTACCAATTTATTCCCCAATGGGGGTCAGTGCTATCCCCCTCCCCAGTTTATATAACAGCTCCATTATTGGTTGAGACCAAACGCACCCCTCAATCTGTTGATGAGCCCTCATTCAAAGAAATTGAATTATATTGAGACAAGACGGTGTCCTTGAGCATGGGTGCAGATAACAGATTGGAGTTAATTAAAGATGACCTCATCGCTAAAAATGGACACTGTGTGCCTCCGTCAGGAGCCTTGCCATCAGCAGATTGCATGCAGGGGGCCAAGAGATTTCTGCATTTCCACTCCCTTTTTCCTCTCTCATTCTGTGTGCCACACATGTTAGTCTACACTCACCGGCCACTTTATTAGGCACACCCGTCCAACTGCTCATTAACGCAAATTTCTAATCAGCCAATCACATGGCAGCAACTCAATGCATTTAGGCATGTAGACATGGTCCAGATGATCTGCTGCAGTTCAAACCAAGCATCAGAATGGGGAAGAAAGGTGATTTAAGTGACTTTGAACCGTGACATGGTTGTTGGTGCCAGACGGGCTGGTCTGAGTATTTCAGAAACTGCTGATCTACTGGGATTTTCACGCACAACCATCTCAAGGGTTTACAGAGAATGGTCCGAAAAAGAGAAAATATCCAGTGAGCGGCAGTTCTGTGGGCGAAAATGCCTTGTTGATGCCAGAGGTCAGAGGAGAATGGCCAGACTGGTTCGAGCTGATAGAAAAGCAACAGTAACTCAAATAACCACTCATTACAACCGAGGTATGCAGAAGAGCATCTCTGAACGCACAACACGTCGAACCTTGAGGCAGATGGACTACAGCAGCAGAAGACCACACCGGGTGCCACTCCTGTCAGCTAAGAACAGGAAACTGAGGCTACAATTCGCACAGGCTCACCAAAATTGGACAATAGAAGATTGGAAAAACGTTGCCTGGTCTGATGAGTCTCGATTTCTGCTGCGACATTCGGATGGTAGGGTCAGAATTTGGCGTCAACAACATGAAAGCATGGATCCATCCTGCCTTGTATCAACGGTTCAGGCTGGTGGTGGTGGGGTAATGGTGTGGGGGATATTTTCTTGGCACACTTTGGGCCCCTTAGTACCAATTGAGCATCGTGTCAACACCACAGCCTACCTGAGTATTGTTGCGGACCATGTCCATCCCTTTATGACCACAGTGTTCCCATCTTCTGATGGCTACTTCCAGCAGGATAACGCGCCATGTCATAAAGCTCGAATCATCTCAGACTGGTTTCTTGAACATGACAATGAGTTCACTGTACTCAAATGGCCTCCACAGTCACCAGATCTCAATCCAATAGAGCACCTTTGGGATGTGGTGGACCTGGAGATTCGCATCATGGATGTGCAGCCGACAAATCTGGACCAAACTCTCTGAGGAATGTTTCCAGTACCTTGTTGAATCTATGCCACGAAGGATTAAGGCAGTTCTGAAGGCAAAAGGGGGTCCAACCCGGTACTAGCAAGGTGTACCTAATAAAGTGGCCAGTGAGTGTATATCTCTTTTTTACGTATAGACTTTGCTGCTGTCATCCTCGCTCCTTCTCTCTCACTTCTCTTAATAACCCTGTCTCTAACTTTCCTCTTCATGAAGACATAGACACACAAATGTTCTGGCACCTCTACCATTGTGTGATGATGTGTGCCACAAATTTAACTGAGATATTAGAGGGATTAGTTTTCAAAGTTAAAGGCAATAATGAAAAAAATGATGCTTTTCCTATTCAAGTATACCGATGAGATCATCGTCTCGCTTTAGGCTTTGACTTGAAAACATTGGATCTTGGCCATCGTTTAATTAGGTAGCAGCCAGAAAAGTGTTTAAAGTCATGTGAGTGCTGAGTTAAAATAAGAATTGACAAGAGTTAAAATTAGAATTGACAATAGTACTGAGCCAATAGTGTTGTATCAAATATGAAAACTCAAACATCGATTTGCATGCGGGTCATGCAAACACTCATAACAGTTTCAATTAAGATTTCCTCATTATAGTGTGGTTCTCTACATTAACATAAAGGACCAGTTAACAGTAATGGCAATACATGCTGCATGACTGATGAAGTTTTGCTTACTTCACTGGGCTTTTTTAATAGAACTACCAAGACGGTCATTATGACTGTTTCGGATTTTTAAAGTTTGATAACTTTTTGAAGAAAAAAAAAGATACAGACTTGTCCAGCCAGTTTGAGTCCTACTAGCCCATATATTTGGGACAGATGTGTAATGATGATGCCTACTCAATAGTCTGATAACAGTCAAACTGAGTGACCTACACTCCCTGAATTCTCCTGAAGTTGCATATA